>NW_026889803.1:57415000-58015000 GCF_033153115.1 Saccostrea echinata | reverse complement strand
TCAAATTTTTACAAAGGAATATAAATATAGGAAAAAATCTTTAAAAATCTTCTACCCAAGAACAGCAAATCCCCCCCCCCCCCCCCCCCCCCCCGGTAAACTTTTCAATACTGAATTGGATTGTGCATTTTCCTAGCCATTGTGCTCAGGTTAGCGATGTGGCCCATGGGCCTCTTGTTATAAAATTGACAGTGTTTACATGATGTGGGTTAAAGTATGGTTTTAATGTGTGTGGGTTTTTTTTTTAGTTTTGTGTGTTGGTTTGTTTGTTCATTGTTTTTTTTTGTTGTTGTTCATTTTTTTTTTTGTGTGTGTGTGGTTTTTTTGTTTTTTGTCAAGGCTGAAGCAAATGGTAATTTGCCAAAGGGTAAACTGCATTACTAAATACAGACTATACTAGTAAAGTTATAAAGTTTTGTTTTATATTTATGTCTTGAAGGAATCCCATTAAACCTGGTTGGATTTAATTTGGGGAAGGCATCAAAAACAAGGAAAATTGAAAAGGTAGATTTTCAGTCCGTCAGTCAACTGAAAAAAAGTGTACGTAGGGGGAAATTATTTGTTATACCCAAAAGAACTCTGATGGAGCCTGAAACAAGTTACCAGGATGATTTGCCAGATGTAAGTACACATTTTAGAATAGAAATAGGATATGTACCAGTGTTTTATGTTGAATAGACATATTGTCTCCATATAATTGCATGGCAAATATTAATATTTAAGAAATAAGGTATCATTTTAAAAGTTTGATTGGGATATAAATAGGGTCGGTCATGTGATCATATCCCATAAAGCCGAAGGGCTTTATGGTAGATTTGATCACATGCCAACTCGTATTTATATCCCAATCAAACTTTTAAAATGATACCTTATTTCTTTTATTAACATTTGTGACTGATTTATTACAAATAATTATGTATTAAAGTTTTAAACCTATAACTGATTTATTTTTTCAAAACTTAACGGTATAAATTGAATGTGTTGAAATTACGTAGATCGTTTATGACTATATAAACAATCAATTTATGGTCACATAACGAACTTGTTTTACACAGGTGTAAAAACGCTTGTTCAAGTAGTGTTATATGAGAGAACACATTTGGAAATGTAAATATATAATAATGGTATGATCTTAGCCGACATGTTTTATATATAGATTTCAGATCATGAGATGGAAAATGAGATTGAAAATTCTGAGGAGGTAATGTGTACAGAATTAGATTTAATGTTCTTCTTTAAAATTTTAAAGGAAAAAAATTGCATTTTATGATAAAACCATAGTTAATTTTCTTGCTTTTTCATCTGTAAAGGACATTTATTGTTTGATATATTGTTTGTCATCTACAGCCTCTAGCTCCTACATCATGAAAGGAGTTGCAGTTAGGGCAGTCACGGTTCCCAAAAATGACTAAAAAATGCCGTTAAAGTTTTTCGGTTCAGTCTTGGTTCCATTTTCAAATTTCAGTTTAGGTCTGGTTTGTATTACATGTATTAATTATAAAATCATTTTGAAAAAAAAATTACATGCGTATCACAAAAGTGTGGACTTAATGACAATTAATGTTCACATTATGTAAAATATATCACAACTAAATATTAAACAATATCTACTTCATTTATAACAAAACAATTGTTGCGAAAGGATGGGATAATTAAGTGTCAAAATGACCAAAAGGGGCCATGTCTTTAATATGTAGACTTAGTAGTAACCACCAATGTCCAGGCTTAATCAAAGTTGATAATTTCAGTGCAACAAATCAGGTTTTTTTGATAATGATTTTTATTATATAGTTTATGAATAGTCCCTATATAATCTATACAAACGCAAACAGTTCATAATACTATATATTCACTGGATTTGAAGCCGTATTCACTGAAGGGTCAGTGCGTGCAGCGGCATTGTGAAGTCACAATCAATACCTCAAGCAACGTTGAAAACAATGGCTGTGCAAAGGCCGGAGCCAGCTGTATATCTGAGCAGGAAAATTGTTAGGCAAATTTACTGTAGGACTATTTTCCAAACATTGCAATGTCTTGCACACAACGACAGGAAAACTAGGAAGTTATAAGTTGTAATGTGGACAATTTTTTTTATTTTTCTATACGATAGAAGTTTGTTAATGAAAATGGATCCATAATATTTTGGAACCTTGACAGTCTTAGTTGTAGTGATATATTTATTTCATTTTGGGGCTGGATGTTGCAATAAAAATAGATTATTTTTCAAAGTATCTAAAAAAAAATATTTTAGGAAAGTTCAGGATCTGATGAAACTGAAAGCATACCATCAACTGTGAATATTGTAAGTAAAGCAACAGCTTACTTTATAATTGTTGATTTTTTTAAAATTACCTGAAAGATTATTTAAGATGCATGCAAGTATAAAGGAAAATATTTTTATAGATCTTTTCTAGAATAGTAGCAAGGCCATGTTAAATATATTGATAATGAAGTATCATATAAAGAAAAATCTCAAGAATCACATGGCCAGAAAAGCTGATACTTATAGGAAGTGTGAATTCTAAATTGTTCAAATCATGACCTCCCAGGGGTAGGATGGGGCCACAATAGGGGATCAAAGGTTTACATTGAAATAATTTTAAAATCTTCTCAAGAACCATAGAACCAGAAATTCTGAAACTGATGTGAAAGCTTTCTGGTGTAGTTTATATTGTAATTTGTTCACCTTATGTCTCCTAGGGTAGGATGGGGCCACAGTAGGGAATCAAAAGTTTTACATTGAAATATTTTTGAAATCTTTTCAAAAAACAATTAAACCAGGAAAGATGAAGTTTAGGTAAAACCATACTGATGTAGTGTAGTTTATAAATTTTCAGATTTTTGTTACCCGGTGTTTTTTGTTGGGGGGGGGGGGGAAATAGGGGTTATTTGGTGAAAAGTCTTTAAAACTCAGCTTTATTTAAAAAAAAAAAGCCAAGCCATGATGAATCATAATAATTGAAGCCTTCTCTGATTTGCAGAATCATTTTTGTTTAAATCATGGCCCCTTTGTTCGACCACATGGCAATCAAAATTTGACACAGGAATACATATATATTGTGAAAAAATCTTATGCAGAACAACAGTGCTAAAGTGACTCAAGTGAGCATTGTGGCCCATAGGCATTTTGTTTCTGTATTGTAAAATTTTTGACTTTGATTTTGAAGTGTCCCCAGTGTCATCATACACTAGAAAATCAAGAACCGTTCTGCTTGATCTGCAAGCAGAACAGTGAATTTGAAGAGTCTTTAAGAAGAGATCAGGAGAAGGTTGGTTATATACACTGAATTTTTTTGTTTTCTATTCCTAAATTGTAAATATTAAAGATATGAAACTTAATTTAAAAAATAAAGGTGTTTACAATTTCATTAACTAGGCATTGCAATATTTGGAGGATGGAGAGATTGAAAGTCAAACAGATGCCCATTTAGATGAGGTATGTGAGAGTTTTGGGCGATGGGGGTTTATCGAAAATCTTGCTTGAAGTATACACTACACTGTTGTTGAGTGATGACACTATTGGATTTGACAATTGAACAATTTGAATCACGTGTTACATTCCTAAAAACATGTGTTTTAATTGGTTGATTAGGACCCGCCCACTCTCTCATGGTATCCTTTGCCTATATATAGTTGGAAAGCATCCAACGGCCTAGCCAGTTGCCATGTTTGATGGTTGAAAACTGATGTAGACTTTTTGAACTTAAAAAAAAAACAACATAAAATCATTTTTCAGCACGTGATATTCCTTTCACAGACGGTATATTTATATTGTTGAATAGTTGACTAGCACACAGTTTTATCCTACATGTATTTCTGCCGATTTCCTCTGCAATAAATTGACCGTCGGCGGCATTTTCCATTTTCGGTGTTTGTTAAATTGAATAGTCTGCTCGACTTTTCAGCGCACTAAAAATCTTTTTCTCTCTGTTTTAGTCCCTAGTGATTGTAAACAAGTGAACTATTACATTGAGTAAGCAAACCCAAGCAAATTGAAAACTCTGGGATTATTGTAAGGCATACCAAGCTAATAACACTTGTTATTGAAAAAAATGTATTTTCATAGCTGGTAAAACACAAGTGAAACATCGGAATTATTCAAAAGTTTACTGTTTTATTGCAACAACTGTCAAAAATACCATATTCAAATGTGTGTTTGTTACTGCATACCCATTTTACCGGCCGTCATGGCAATAAACAAGCGACCAGTAAAATCAAAATCCTTGTTTTTATGCCCCGCCATGAATATGGCCGGGGCATATAGTGTTTGTCATGTCCGTCTTCCATCTGTCTTTCCGTCACGCTTCGTGTTTAGCTCTCTTCAAAGCTCAGTTTCAAAGAAACTATCCAAGATAATTTTTATCAAACTTCATATGCTAATACATACTGATGTAACTTTTTCAATTGCATCAACATTTTTTGACCTTGACCTTTCCTTTGACCTTAACTTCATTTATTTTAAACTAGTGTTTAGCTCAGTTTTAAATAAACCATTCAAAATATTTTTATGAAACTGAAATATGCTGATACGTATTTGTGAGAAGTATTCAACTGCATCAAAAACATTTGACCTTGAACTTTTCTGTGACCTTGACTTCACTTTTCTTAGGTTTTCATTTTGCTTAATTTTAAAGAAACCATTTAAGACATGTTTTTGTAGGTTTATGCACTTGTACTTAATTTGGTGAGAATTTATCATCTATATCCAACTTTTTAGATTTCAGTTTCAATTTTAAAGAAACTATTCAAGATATTCTCATCAATTTCATACACTAATACAAATTCACATGTTGCATTACTTATATACCCTCAGCGGGGCATTCATGTCCTATAGACATATTTCTTGTTTCAATGCAATTTTTACTTTAACAGCGAATATTATCTTAATATAATCATTAAAATAGAATAAATATCACATATATTTGCATGTTAAAAATAAAAAATTAAACAATATTCACCGAATCTTACATTTAATTTTATTGATGTACTGAAGAAGAAAACAGGTGAAAAACGGCCGTTTTTCTATCACATAGAGCATTTGAGTACAGATAGACTAAAACTAGAATAAAAGTAAAAATATTTCAACCTAGGTAAGGAGACAAAGAAGAGGTAGAGTTATGGAGGAGCCAAGAGAAGGCATTGTTCTAAAGTTCAAAACCAGCAAAAGCTGGGATATAAAGACGAGGAAATTTAACCTCACAGACTCTGTGCAGGCAAGTTGCAGATAGGAAAAAAAATACCATTCAGTTTTTTCAAGATGTAGGGATAAAAGCTTAATATTAACTATACTTTCAGCGTAGAATCACAATGCAGTTAAAATTTTACTTAGATTGACCTAGATTTAAATGAATTACTGTATCAAATGCAAGTTGAATAAGTAAAAAAAAAAAATTCCCTTGTCAATTAAGGTGTTCAAATTCATGAAGAATTAAAACTTGCACTTAAGTAGGAACTATTTTTATATAGCCTTGTTTTTTGTCATCCATTAAAGGGACTTGCACACAGATTAAATGTTAATATTTTCAAAAAATTTCAGTATAATAGCATGACTTCTTTGTTGCTAGAGCCTATTGTCCTCTTGTTTTAACACATACTTTTCTAATGAATTATGGGAGAAAGTGACAGGGATTTGCAAACTGTAGATAGTTCTTCATAAAACAAACATACAATTGTAAAATATGTATAAGGCAGTGTACATTTTTTTGTTAAATGCAGTTAAAAAAAGTTTTGTTTGTTATTCAGGCAGTATTGGACTATGTGGGAAGTTCTGATGAGGCATTTGAGTTTTTTAACCTTATCCTACCAGACAAATCCAAAATTGATCACTCATCTAGAGGAACACTTTCTCAATGGCTCAAGAGTAACTCTGTAATACAGGTTGAATGGCTGCCAAAGGTATCAGGGATTTTGCTATGAAAATCTTTATTTTTCATTTCACTTAATTTAGCTTGCTTTGTAGCAGGCTTATACTGTACCATAAAGTGATTTTGTCATGTGGTACTTTGTATTGTGTAATTGACTCCAAATATTAACAGAAACTTGAACCAAACTTGATGTAATTCAATAGTAAGTTAAACTTTTAGGAATTAACTCCAAATTGAAATAACAGACAAATTAACAACTAAAATTTCTCAAAGTAGACTAAAATATGAAATATGATTAAAAAAAAGGAAATTGTGGTTGATTTTGGTGTTTATATTTTCAAAATAGGGAACGGTTGAAATATCAAGAGCACCTCCCGCCACCATCTCTTCTGAAGCAAGTTTATCAGTGGTAAGAAAGTTCAATTTGATAATATTAAGGTTATGGACCAGCTATGTACTTGTATATCTTATACAAGTATCCTTATAAATGACTATGTATTCTTATAGATAAAAATTACAGGAATAAATTCCTATTAAAATCTTTTATTCATAGTGAAATTTACAGTGCTTTTCTTTTAAAACAGGATACAACCAATGATTGTAATCCAGGACTTTCCACCTTATCTACAACTGAGCAAGACGTACATGTAAATATATTTTAGCTTTGTTAAAAGCTTATTTTCTATCCTGCATTAGAAGTGTTCTCTTTTCTCAGGATAGTGAGGTATACAGAAGATCCAATTTTCACAGTCTGTGTTTATTAATTTATTTACTACTAGGCAGATCTTCCGTTAATGACAGTGAGACAAAGAAGAAGGAGGAGAGCAGCATCAAGAGCCCGTGCTCACATTAGAGAATGGTGTAACAGAGTAAGTTGCTAAAGTAGGTAGGATTGTACCCAGTGTCATATACAGTCAAATCTCATTATCTCAAACTCAATAGGACTGAGAAGAAAACCATGAGATATCCTAGGATTCGAGATATCAAAAATAAAATACTTCTATTAGTAATGAGACATCAAAATTTCTTTGACATATTCATGGTAATTTAGATATCATTGTTCGAGATAACAAAGTTGAACTGTAGTATATTGAATCTCTGATCAAGCTTGTGTTTATATCTCATGGGAATAAAGGGCAGAGGAATCTAGACTCTTAATTGGAGTTGTTAGTATCTGTGATTTTGAAATAATTTTTGTTGACTAGCCTTTATTTATAAAATTTTATGATATTAAGTTAGATATTGTTTAAAGTAATATTTTTTTATTTTATTTAATTTTTAGATCTCAGCAACCAAATTGTAGAAATTCATGTTTTACTAAGATGACAGTTTTACAGAATCAAAATATTTTTGACTTTAAATACTTTTCCATGTCAAAGTTGGCAGCAGTCCTGGCAGTATTGCAGTTAACTCAATGGAGACCTTGGGTGATACCCTCCCCCCCCCCCCTAGATTCCTTACCTGTAGAAAATGATAGGTTTTTTTAGCGCACCTGAGCCGAAGGCTTAAGTAAGCTTTTCTGATCGAAATTTGTCTGTTGTTTTTGTCGTTAACTTTTCACATTTTCATCTTCTTCTCCAGAACTACTGGGCCAATTTCAATCAAACTTGACACACAAATTATGCTTGGGTAAGGGGGATTCAAGTTTATTCAAATGAAGGGCCACGCCCTCCTCCAAGGGGAGATAATTACGAAATGGCAAAAAATTAATGGCATTATTTAAGGAATCACTGTCTAGTTAGTAGAGTATGCCAGGGCATCAACGATAGTTGGAAACGTGGGATAATTTGCATAACGGACGAAGCCCGTTATGCATAAATTATCCCACGTTTCAAACTATCGTTGATGTCCCTGGCATACTCTACAAACTAGATAGTGATTCCTTATATTTCCATTTCATTGTGAAATAAAATTGTAAATTTAGATTTTAAAAATGTAGACTAATAGATTTAAATTATACGAGGCCTCACATGTCAATTTCAATAGCCCCCGCCCACTGACGTCAAACACAAAGACAGCCGCACGAGGATTACATGCATATTAGGCCTTCTTAGCTCCTGACCTTTCGCTTGGCGAAATTTGCATTCCATTAGAATGATCAAGAAATCAACTCTCCTAATTTTTAAAGAGTTATCACAGAGAAAACAAATAGAAATGGAAATACTGAAAAATCTTCTTCTCAAGAACCACAGGGCCAGGAAAGATGAAACTCATGTGGAAGCATCCTCTGGTAGTGTACATTCAAGTTTGTTCAAATCAGGACCCCTGGGGGTAGGGTGGGGCCACAATGGACGATCAAAGTTTTACATAGGAATATATAGGAAACATCTTCAAAAATCTTCTTCTCAAGAACAGCAAAGCTTTGATTGGTCATACTTATATGGAAGCATCCTCAGATGATGTAGATTCAAGTTTGTTCAAATCGTGACCTCCAAGGGTAGGGTGGGGCCACAATGAAAGTTCAAACTTGTAGAGAAAAAAGTCAGTCAAAATTTATGCAAGCATCCTTAGTTAGAGTAGATTTAATTTTGTTCAAATCGTACCCCCCCCCCCCCCCACTCCCTTTTAGGGGTAGGTTGGGACCACTTATGCATTTAAGCTTTTCAATACTGAACTGATTTTTCCTTTTTTCCTAGCCACAGTGCTCAGGTGAGCGATGTGGCCCCTGGGCCTCTTGTTCCTTTTTCTTTTCCATGTCCCATCCTGTCTGCATAAGTGTTAATTTCATGTGCATGTGAAATTCTATCAGAGAAAGTTAAGATTGATTTGAGTTTTTATATATTCATAATAGGGAACAAATGAACTTTCAAGAGTACTTCCTGTCTCATCTGATGAAGAGAATGCAAGTTTTTCAGTGGTAAGAATGTTAGATACATGTAAGAGAAAATCCATTTACATGCATGGACATCTGTATTTATTACAATTCAGCATTCTTTAAACTTTAGATTAAATGTTTTTCTAGTTAAATAACAATGTTAGTCATGCAGAACGAAGCATACCAGGACATGCAACACAGGCAGTTGTGTCTGATACATACAGGTTAGCTATACAACCCTGCTGGTACTATTTTACTTTACTTTTTTATGGATTCAAAATATTAATTGCATTTCTAGAATTGTCCATTAATTTATATGTGTAGTTTGTACATAACACTTTTGTTGTTTATGCATTCACACTGTTGATTATTTTTCATTGATATAAAATGATTATGCATTTCAGAAACTATGTAGAAAATGTCATTTGTATTGATGAATCAGAGGAGGAATTTGATATGGAGAAATCTAGGGATGTTCAAGATGACAATCAAGAAATGTAGGTTCTTAATACTTAGTAGCAGTTACCTTGCCAAATCTGGCCACAGGTGGTTCCATAAAATTTTGTCAGGTTAGGAGAAAAATTGATCATTTTTTGATGCTAACTTAAATGCATAGCAAGAAGTAAAGCCTCCCATCAGTTCTGTATCTGTGTACAACAGTTTTTTTGGACATTTATTTATGAGGTGATGAATTCGGTAAGTGGACATCTCGACCTAAGGACACCTCAGCCCGTCACGCTCGACATCTCGCCCAAGATTGTTGACATCTTGGCCCATATAAAAGACCCCTTGGCCCAGGCAAAATTTTTTATGATGGAAAAAAAATAGTTTAACCCATCATTTGAATTTTTATTAGTAATGGTGTAATTATTCTTTCTGATGATTAAACAATTTAAAAAAAATGGGGGATGGTGGGGAGTTCTTTGATAGATAACAGTTTTATATTTTCCAACTTATCTAGATCATTCTTTCATTTACATCTATTTCTTTTGGAAAAAGTAAATTTTTTTCTGCAATATCATGGTTGCGACCGTTAATCTTGTCTTAACAAAAAAAGAAAGAAAGACATTTTATTGCTTATATACATGTAGATCTATATGTCTATATAATTTATCGTATAAAGATATATACATTTCATAGTAAGATTTTGCTTGGGCCGAGGTTTTTTATGTATGGTCCGACCTGTCTGAGCGGAAATGTCACTGGGCCAAATGTCAATGGGTCGAGGAGGTGTTGGACTGAGGAGTCTGACATTGTTTATAGTATATTGTTTACTGAGCTTTTTTTCAGCAGAAAAATTAGCTGTTAGAGATGGATGAAACATTTAAACAGTAAAGAATTCAATTTCAGTGAAATGAATACTTGTAATAAAAATATTTAAATTCTACCAAAATATGCTAAGCACTAACTTTTTATACTTTTCTTTCTGAGGCTAAATTCTCCATATTACGCCAAAAATACGTTACATATAGGAGAATTTAATCATTTGATTTCAGTCAATTTACTGTCATTTTCAGAGAAGATATGTCTTTTGTCTTGACAAAGCTATCATCAACTATCAAGAAAGATCAAGTCACCAGATTTAACATTCACAGACCAACAATTTGGGAGTGTACCCTGAGAAAGTTAAAGAGGGAAGACTTTGACCCAAATAATGAACTACTTATTAAATTCTCAGATGACTTTGGTTCCACTGAAGTTGGAATTGACCAAGGAGGCCCTAAAAGGGAATATTTAAGTCTTATTCTGGAATACATCATGAATTCCAAACTATTTGAAGGACCAGACAATAGTAAGACACTCTCTTGGCTCAAATCAGGTGAGAACTATTATCGGAAATTGTTACATTTTTTGAATATAGTCATCTGTTAAAAACATTCCGATTCTAAACACAAGTACTCCACTGCTTTTTTACATTCTTTAAAAAAAAAATTGGACATAATGGGAAAAATCAATTAGTAAGGCAATATCATTGTAAATACCCAGTTAGCTAAATAAATTATATCAAACAAGTTATGCATATAATTATACCCCCCGCAAACGAAGTTTAGGGGGGGTATATTGGAATCAGCTTGTCCGTCTGTCTGTCCGTCTGTCTGTCTGTCCGTCTGTCTGTAGACGAGATTTTGTCCGGACCATTTCTTGGAAACTGTTGCAAGGATTTGTCTGAAAATTTGTATACTTATTCTTTGCCATATGAAGGTGTGCACCTGGTATTTTCATCATGATTGGATAATTTTTTTGCATTTTACAGGTGTTTTTTTCATTTTTGTTATGTTGTTTTGTCTGGATCTGTTCCCAGAGACTATTGCATAGATTTGTATGAAAATTTGTACACTTATTATTTACCTTATGAAGATGTGCACCTGGTATTTTCAACATTATTTGATAATTTTTCTGCATTTTGCAGGTGTTTTTTTTTTTTTCATTTTTATTGACTTAGTCATTTCGGGTTCATGTCTAAGGTTTGAGACATAGAATCTAGAACATCTGAACAAAAATGTGAACTACAGCTTAAAACTACTCATTAGAACTAAAAAAAAATCACAAAGTATTAAAAACAGTTTTTACATTACACAGCAGATAGTGTAAATCCATTTGTCCCTTGGGAGTAATGAGTGGACATGCATCCAGTTAAAGATTAATTAATGAGTTCAGTGTGGGAAGCTGTTAGGGCATCTCTGATCAAGCAGCTCTTATCTATATCTCCTGGGAATTGGGCAGAAAGAAATAAAGATCTCTGTTGTCTAAGTCTCTTAATTGTAATTTATGTCTGTCAAAATACATAGTTACTGGAACCAGCCTTTTATTTTTAAAATGAGTTTGATATAAAGGTATTAAGATCAATTTGATTTTGTATAATTAATTATGATATTTTTTTTTCAACAATCAATTTGCAGAGTGTCATGTCTCACAAAGATGACAGATAGTTGCAAACTATGTTTTCAATGTAATAAAAAAACACTGTAATTACTAGTATTGATGTTTTATTAGGCTGCACCTTAGTTTCATTCATTAAAAAAAAAAATACTGAGTAATTAAATTTTCACTCTAAATGTTTTAGCAAATTGTGAACACCTCTCACATCTAGAAAACAGTAGTGATTTGGTACCTTCTCTGAAAAACCCAGCGGGGGGTATTTGTCCCTTTTGGACAGTTCTAGTTTCATTTGATTTATTTTAATTCCATCTTTTGTACTGTGTATTATATCTGTTGAACACTTTTTGATGATAAAAAATTATCTGTAAATCCCACTGACCTTTAAATTCTTTTTTCGTAAAAAACTATAAAATAGATGCAGTGTGTTTTAGTTCATTTTTGAAATAAATGCAGTGTGTTTTAGTTTATTATACAAATTAAGATTTTGCCAGATATGAGCTTATATAGGGAATAGCCCATCAAAAGTGAGAAGGGGAGCCTATGTGGAACATCTGTAATAAAATCCGTTACAGTTACAGCACTAGCTGTAATCTATTTTTCTTTTTACCTTGCAGCAAATGACAAAGATGAATACTTCTATGCTGGGTTAATGATAGCAGTTTGTTTAGTTCATGGGGGACCGGCACCACACTGTTTTGCCCCATGTCTCGTAGAGGCCTTGGAGAAAGGACCCATGCACACAAAGGTTTTTTTGAAGGATATGCCGGATCCTGAGTTAAAGACACAATTGGAAAAGGTTATTGCCTTTTATAGACCAAGGTTTTATTGGGAGGGGGGCAAAAGAAGTAAAGCAACACTGGCAAATGTTTTTCCATGATGTATATGATAGTTCTTATTATTACCTAACCTACTGTTTAAATTGTAATTATAAGCATTTTGAACTGTTTCCTGATTCACTTAAATGTTTTTTGCACATCATGAAACAGTCAAAACTGTTTATCTGGTCACAGAATGAACTGTTGCATGGCTGAACTAATCCATTATGACGTCATAATTAATTTCCCATACTTTACAGCTATAATATTGAATCATGTATAAATTGAAGCATTTTCATGGCAAAAAATTTGAAATTATTATTTGAAGAGTAATCCTGATACCCATATAAACATGTATTCAATTTTAATATCCTTTGAAAGAAGAGGACAAGAACACCTTTTCAGCTCACCTGAGCTGAAAGCTCAAGTGAGCTTTTCTGATCACATTTTGTCTGTTGTCCGTCTGTCCGTCCGTCTGTCTGTAAACTTTTCACATTTTCGACTTCTTCTCCAGAACCACTGGGCCAATTTCAAAGTAGGTAGGATTGTACCCAGAACCACTGGGCCAATTTCAACCAAACTTGACATTTGTTATATTGACATGGAAGCATCATCAGATAGTTTAAAATTAAATGTCATGTCCTGCATTAACATTGGAACATTTTCAACTTATTCTCTGAACTGCTGAATCAATAACAAGCCTTCGGCCTCGGGCAACAGTTTCCCAGGTCTGCCCCATTACCTCGGGACAACAGTTTGACAGTTCCCCTCGCAGTTATGAAATAAGTGTATAATATTTGACTCTTTCTGAAGTTTCGAGCTAAATGTAGCTCCAATAATTCAAATACCTAACATACATGTACATTCTTATGAAGGGATTTGAATCCTGAAGATTTTCAAGTTTAGATGGAAGAAGTTGGCATTTCTTGGGTCTCCAAGCTTATGGAGAAGGGAGGGATTTGAGATGTAGGTAGCTTAACAATAACTTGCAATGAACTTTTTTCCAGGTACTTGATGCTAGATCCCAACAAGACCTGCACAAGGCATTGGAGGATATACCATTTTTAAATTATGCAGGAATTGATTATTATACTTGTTCCCCTGAGCAGGCCAACTCTCTTGTCAGCAAAGTTGTACATGCATACCTGTTTGACAGAGCAAGTCAATCATTTGAGAGGTAACCTGATTTGATTAATTGAACTTTAAAAAATTAAATGGTAAATTGAAAATTTCATATTTGGACAGAACTGAATTTAATGCAACTTTTCACTTCAAGATAAGTTAAATGTTCTGAGACTATTAAAGTTTTCCTTTCATGTAATTTTCAATGAGCTATAATATGGAACATATATCAAAATTTTTAAAATTTCCATGATTGTTTTCTTATCATAAAACAGATATAAATGTTGTCCAATGTAAAATATGGTCATTATAGTTAGTTTCTATGTGTGAAGATTTAGATGTGGACTGCAAACATTGGGTGTCCTGGAAAATTTGAGCAGTCTGAAAGAACTGTTCTTGGAGAAGAATGTAACTTTGAATAGGGTCATATTTGAGGAAATCTTTACATATACATTATCTCCTGAAATGAGCAACACCAGACAAAGGGAAACTGCAATTGTCGCCCTGTGGCGAGACTTCTTAGAGGACGTAGAAAGTAAGTGGAATGTGCATTATCAAGAAAAAAATAAAATGAGTATTAATCTTTAAAGATAGTGATAGATCACATGTTGTTCTTTTACAGGTGGTAAAGCAAAAGTCACCTTTTCCAAAATACTACAGTTCTGTACAGGGTCCAAAGTTATTCCACCTTTGGGGTTTCATCCGAAACCTACCATATCTTTTCATTACCAAAGATTTCCAAAAGGAATAACCTGCACAAACAATTTAATACTTCCATTACAAACATGTGACTTTGAGGAATTTGTTTTCAATTTGGAGTTTGGAATCCTCAATACAGAAGGGTTCCTTTTGGAGTAAATAAGGAAGGGTTCCTTTTGGAGTGAACTTTGCTTTTTTTTTTAGCTCTGTATTGAAGATTACAAATTTCTTTTTTAGATCAAAATTTGTCAATTGTCTGTTGTCATTGTTGTAGATAAGTTCATTGTAAACATTTTTATACCCCCGCTCTGAAGGAGAAGGGGATATGCTGTTTTACCCTTGTGTTTCTGTGTGTCTGTCCATAACAAATTTTGGTGGCAGTTTTCTCAGCAACTACTCATCGCAGATACTTGAAATTTTAGCACGTACATTCTTTGTTTAGGCATGCCATATGGTGGTATTCATTTTTGTACAAGTCCAATGTCAACTTCCTGTTTATCACTGTGTCTGTCCATAACTGAACTTGTGTATCCACATGAGAGTAGGGGTATTATTAGTGAGCATTGGTTCACAGACTTCTTGTTTTTTTTACATTTTCCAGAACAACTGAGCCAATTTCAACCAAACAGCTAGAGTATCCTTGGGCAAAGGGAATTCAAGTTTGTTCAAATGAAGGGAGACATACCCTCTCCCAAGGGGATATAATCAAGAAATACTTGAGTAAAATTGGATGGGGTCATTTATGGTACAGTGTATTTCCACCCTCAAAATTTTATGGATTCAGAGTAGAAAAAAAGATTTTCACTGAATATAGTTTAAATTAATTACTATTCGCATCATAATTCATCAAGAACTATAGAATTAGATTCAAATGAAAAATTCTATGAGGTATGAAGCACCTTTTTTTCTTCAGAAAAAATATTTAGGGTAGATCATATGAAGAAATTTTTAGCTCTACTGGTCAGAGACCAGAAGAGCTTATGCGATAGTAAGGTGTCCGTCGTCCGTCCGTCTGTAAACAATTTTTCAAAACGCTACTCCTCCTACAGTTTTGGTCCGATTTCAATATAACTTGGCACACAAGTAGACTACACTAAGATACATAATTTAGTGCATCGGTTTTTGATTTCGATGGACGATGTTGCCATGGTTACTAAAAATAGAAATTTCTGTGAAATTCCTTTAAAACGCTACTCCTCCTACAGTTTTGGTACGATTTCAATATAACTTGGCACACAAGTAGACTACACTAAGATACATAATTTAGTGCATCGGTTTTTGATTTCGATGGACGGTGTTGCCATGGTTACTAAAAATAGAAATTTCTGTGAAATTCCTTTAAAACGCTACTCCCCCTACAGTTTTGGTCCGATTTCAATATAACTTGGCACACAAGTAGACTACACTAAGATACATAATTTAGTGCATCGGTTTTTGATTTCGATGGATGGTGTTGCCATGGTTACTAAAAATATAAATTTCTGTGAAATTCCTTTAAAACGCTATTCCTCCTACAGTTTTAGTCCGATTCAGTATAACTTGGCACACAAGTAGACTACACTAAGATACACAATTTAGTGCATCGGTTTTTGATTTCGATGGACGGTGTTGCCATGGTTACTAAAAATAGAAATTTCTGTGAAATTTCTTTAAAACGCTACTCCTGCTACAGTTTTAGTCTGCTTCAAATAGGCATACAAGAAGACTATACTATACATAATTTTTTGCATTGGTTTTTGAATTCGATGAACAGTGTTGCCATGGTTACTTAAAATAGAAATTTTTGTGAAATTCCCATTAAACGTTACTCCTCCTACAATTTTGGTCTGATTTCAATCTAATTTGGCACACAGTTAGAATACACTACGATACATAATATGTATTTCTGTTTTTTTTTTATTTGGGTGAATGGTGTTGTCATGGTTACTAAAAATAGAAATTTCCGTGAAATACTTTCAAAACGCTACTACTCCTAGTTTTCATTTGATTTCAATATAACTTGTCACAAAAGTAGACTACATTAAGATACATAATTCTATTTATTGTTGCATGTTGCAATGTTTCAAATCCAAGTGCTACTTTTCTTTTGTTATACAAACAGAGCAGTAGAGCTACAGTCTCATCAGAGACTTCTGGTTACACAGAGAATAGGAAGAGTAATAATTTATTATCACAACATAAAATTTAAAAAAAACCTATGACATCACAGGATGGTTGAAATACCTTAAAATTTCAAAAAGCATGGGGCCAGAAACCGATTAAAGGCATAATATGCATGCTTATTACAAAACTCAGTTCAGTTTAGTACCGGTATATTTTTTAGCTTTGAGTTGATTATAACATGACACCCTAATAGCACCATCTTTTGTCTTGATAGGCATTAGCATAATGCAACCTTGCATAGTTCAAAAATACAATTTACATTTCACAAGTTGACAAATGGCAAGTATACGATCAACCTACACTTGAGCATTGTACATTTCACACTTAATTCTCAAGATATGTTGGATAGTTTCATATTGTCAAATATTGATAGAACAATTGACGAAATTATGATTTACAATTAACAAATTAAGGTTTACATGCATACATTTTAAGAACTACAGAGTTGGAATTGTGAACCTGTCAGCTTATACCAATAGAATGCATCTTCAGCTAGTGTAGATTAAAATAGGAATACAATGTATATAGAAAGAAGAATACTGATGAAGAACAAGGAGGACCATATTTACTCAGGGGAGCATTGTGGCCCATGGGTCTCTACACTTGCCACTTGGACATTGAAATCAAAATGCTAGTGCAGAAGCTTATTTTTTATGCCTGCTTGTTTATCAACTTTTAGGGAGTTGTTCATTTATCTGCTTTTCTTTTTAACCAAGGTCATTTTTTGCCTGGAATAGTATAATGGAATTTCTTTTTACATGTATTATGTTTTTGTTAAATTTTTGTCAGTAATATTCATGTTACAATTTTAATTGCATTTTATACCAATGTATGGTGATTTTCTTTATTTTTTTTTTGTTTGTTTGTTTGTTTGTTTGTTTGTTTTTTTTTTTTTTGGTGTTTTTTTTGCAGTGCCAAAAATTTTTTGTTGAGGCAAATAATGTCCATTTAATTGGCCATCACCCCCACCTAAGAACAAAGGTCAAAGTTGTTACTGATCTTTAACTTTAATATTGTTAAACAACTTTAAGCATGTTCAAAATGACATAAATTGATTATTTATTATGCATCAATGAATGAAATATTCTCCTCCAGGTAATGAAAAGCAGTTCCGTTTTCCTGTACATTTTTCATACTTCATGTGTTGGCTAGCATCAAAGCTCAAAACTTAGTATATTTTCATACTTCATGTGTTTACTATCATGAAGGCTCAAAACTTAAGGTCACAGATCAAAGGTTAAGGTCATCATATAGCTTTGGTATAGTCATGATTGAACTCATTTGAATATCATGCATTACTCTTTTATTTTACCTACTATTTAGCAAATGATTTTAGAGGATTGTCAAGAAAATTATATATACAGCATGCAAGTTAATGCATTTCCTACAGGGTATGCTGTAGCCTTCAGATTGCATTACTTTATAAACTTGGCCCTAAGTGAGAGACAGTATTCCATCTGTTAATTTTATGTATTCTCTTGTTCACAAGCTCATCCAAGTCTCATGATGTATTACTATCTTTTTTTTTGTTTGCTATCGTGTTGTTAATCAATTTGAGATGCAACATCTCTAGAAAGAGGAAAACTTTAGAGATATTTTCATTTTGTCAAGCAAGTACATGTATTAAGAAGCTATGGTGACCGTTGAGGCCCTTGTGGTTTTAATTCAGTTTAAAATAAAGTGATTAAATTCTCTTCAATGCTTTATAATCTTTCTTTGCTTATTTAATTATATGTATCACTGAGATAATCAATGTTACATGTAAGTAAATGGCAATAGCTGCAGTGACATTTTATTGTTTATGTATGTTATTGTGAGTTTCATTGATGAATCAGCCACTGCTTAAGAAATCTGTGGAGGTGATATACTTAGTGGTGTTTACCGACTGATAAATGGCAATGGTTTTCTTAAGAAATAAAGGCGATAATATTCAGTGGATATAACTCTAATGAAACATAATGACATGCACATCAATAATAAAATGTTTAATTTGCTAAGTCCTACTTTAGAGGATTATTTGTGCATCTATAAACAAAATGTCTTTCTTTGGTTGTTTGTATGGGAATAAATGTTGCAGAAAAAAATTACATAACCAGCATATGTGGGTTATGCATTTTTTCTGCAACATAAATTCCCATACTAACAACCAAAGAAAACGTTTTGTTTAATTGATGACTCTTTTGTTGCTTTCATTGGCAATTAACCTGCACCAAAAACTTTAGCCTGGTCAGTTGTCTGGAAAATGTAGGTCAGATCCAGCATCCAAAGGAAGCCTACAATTGTGCATCCTTAGATGTATCATCCATGCAAGTTTGGTCAACATATGGCTTATAGTTACCTTGGAAATAAACCAGCTCAAAATTTAACCTGGTCACTCATCCAAAAATATAGGTCAGATCCAGCATTCAAAGTAAGCCTGGTAATTTGCATTCTTTAATAGATGTTAATTCATGCAAGTTTGGTCAACAGAGGGCTCAAAGTTAATTGAAATGAAACCTGCTCCAAAAACATTAACCTTCTCAAAAACCTTTACCTGCCCCAAAAACATTAACCTGGTCATTCCTTAGCTGAAATTGCAGCATCTGAAACCTTGACTGGTACAACGAACCACGCTATAAGCATCTTTTATGCATCTCTGATTATTGTTGGGCTTTGAAGTACTTTATAACAAAACTTAATCTGGGAGCCAAGGGTTTATATATCACATAAGCTCCCCCAATTTTGTTGAGGTGAGCTAAAAAAGACAATTAAGAGCCAAAAGTTAAGTGAAAGATAGCATGAAGCTGCAATTAATAATAATTCATCCATAACATGCTAAAAATTATGCAGCTACAACCAATCTTTATATTGATATTAAGAAGTTTGTTTCTATCAATTAAATTTCCTCATCATAAGAGTTCCACTATCTCTGTCTGAGTGACTTGATGAAAATGAAAATAGGACTTGAAGGTCCTAGGAGTAAAAAAAAAAAAAAAAAAAAAAAAAAAAAACTTGATTCAGCTAACAAATACATGAAGATGAAATGCATGTGACAAGTTTCAAGATCACCTTTAAAGAAGATTTATCAAAATAACATCACAAGTGCAGATTCAACATAATGGAAAAACATTATATATATATCAACATGATACATGTACCAAGATTAGGAATTCAGTAGAAATGGTCACCAAAGAAATACATATATTTATGGTTTTATTGCTGTCTTTAATCGAATTCGTATAGCTCGCATCAATTTACTTGTTGATATCATTACTGTGAAATCATTTGAAGATAGCAAAAATTGATTATTCAGCAAATACATAATCCTATCAACAATTTCATTAATGCCCATGCACAGAAATTTGACTAAAGATTTCAGTTTTTCTTGACCATTTGCAAATAAAAGAAATGATGATATCTTCAAATTATAATTTTTTAAAATGGCACTCCTTAAAATATGAAAATTGTACACTTGTACAGATCGAGTTATCTCCATCTTTTCAATAGTTTTCATAACAAATTTTAAGAAATGATTTTCCCTCCTGCAAGAAATATAAATTTTTCAGTGAAAACATACATCATTGTAGTCAAATATAACAAGTATAAATAACTTTAATATTACTTTGAAGTTAAGCCCAGAATTTTGCTACATTAACTATAAAATAGATTGGTATCTTTTCAGTTAATTTACAATGAGCACAAATTTACATGATTTAGAGTATTTGGACCTCATCAAAATAGTTTAAACAATTCTGAAAACACTGTTCAGGTGTAGCTGCACCTTCCAATCTATTCTTTAGTTGTTCCTCTTGTGCTCTAGTCAGTGCATTCTCCTCCACATCTCTTTCAATGTTGAGATTAGGATCAATCTCATATTTTGAAATGCAGTCTTCCATGATTTGTATCAGTGAAGGTCCATACAAGTTTCTTACTGCCATACAGGATGAATTCACATTCTTTAAAATACCATTTATCCAGAGCTGGTGAGGACACAAGTTGTTCTCTGAAGATAACTTGTGGTCATTCCATGCTGCTCTAAAGGTTTCCAGCTGAGCATTTATATCTTGTAAAAAAGCATACTGGACAGCAAGCAGATGTCTATTTGTTCTCGGGATCCAGCAGGCCTTGGTCTTCCATTCTGTAAAATTTGTCATAATACTGTTGTATCACTTGAGAATGAACATCCCTCCAAAGTCTTTCAACACGTTGATTATGCACCGACCTGCCAGTGATATGGCTATGTCTATCTTGTCCGTTTACCATAGTAATAAACATAGATACCATGATGTTTTCTTTGCCATAATCTGAGCGAACACGAGATGGGATCCCATACTGCTCACAGGCATTTACAAAATGTTGAAGAACTGTTTTAGCTTTGTTATTTATGTCTGCCTTTAGAAACACAACAATCCGACTGTAGCCATCAATGCATCCATGTGTTGATATGCCCCATCTAAAACAAATTAAGTTATATGATCAATGAACTTCAGGTATTGAGCTTCATCAGTGGAATTTGGCAAAAAAAAAGTGTTTTTAAATATATATATTTAATGTCTATGCCTTACAAAGAAAACCAACTTGTATTTTCCTGTCATTTCCATCACGGAATAGGCATCAACATGCATAATTTTTAGATAAACTCAACATTTTGTGAAAACCATTCCTTTATGTCAGAAATGACCATTGCTATTTGGGGATAAGGATGGTTTGAAGTTTATATTCATATATTATACCTTGCAAGCTTCATATGGCCATCCATATGCCACAAGGAGTTGCTCATATGAACTTGGTATTGTCTTCTCGATACTGTTGTTCCCAAACGCTGAGCTACAGGCACTGGACATACTCTTGAAATGCTGTCCCTGACTCTCTTTCTTTGAACTTGTATGCCCTTTGTCCTCAATAGACCATACATCATCTGGAAACAATGATTCATGAGATTATTGATCTACTACATGTATTAAGTACATGTACTGAAATTAACAGGAGGCAGTAAATTCAAATTTACAGTGTGACAGTACAGTAAAATTTGTAACATATAACATTACAATGAAAGAAAGGCCCATGGACCACAGTGCTCACCTGAGCAGAAGATTTTTAAAGATTTTTTCCCCTTATATATTGCAAATAAAACTTTAATAAGTTGGCCTCATCCTAGTGTGTGTGTGTGTGTGTGTGTGTGTGTGTGTGTGTGTGTGTGTGTGTGTGTGTGAGGGGGAGGGGGGGTTATTTGTACCAACTTAAATCTGCACTACCGGAGAATGCTTGCTTATCAATATATCTTGGAAAAACTTTGATCTTGTATTGTTGCCCCAACCCAAATCATAGCCTTGCTGTTCTTGAGAGTAAGAATTTTAAAGATGTTTTCATATTTATCCTAATGTTAAACTTTGATTCCCTTTTGTTGCCCCTACCTACATACAAAGGAGTCATGATTTGAATGACATGTATTTGAACAAATCTACACTTGTTAAGAAAGCTTCCACAAAAGTGTTTTTTCTGGCCAATGGTTCTTAAATAAGATTTTTATCCCCTCACAATGGACATGGAGGGGATATAGTAAGGCAATCGTGTGTGTTCAGTTTTTGAGTGAGTGAATAAGAAAGGGCTGTACGAAACAGAAGTGTAGTAATCTGCATCAGGATCGATGTCCAATGCTGTTTTGATTTATAGATATATATGCTCTTTTCGAGGGGATGCTTTGCTTTGCGGTGCCCTTGTTGAAAGATGCAACCATGCAATTTCTCACTGCATCTTAATCATGCATCTCCCCTTGAAAGGGGGTGCGACCCTTCATTTGAAAAAAAAATCTGAATACTCCTTTACCCAATGATACTTTGTGGTAAGTTTAGTTGAACTTGGTCCAGTGGTTATGGGGAAAAAAAGTTAAAAATCTGAAAAGTTTACAGATGACATACAACAAACTGACAATCTTCGATCAGAAAAACTCACTTTTAAAATCCTTTGGCTTGTGTGAGCTTAAAAAAGTACATAAATCGATATCATATACTATAACACAACTATTTAGGAGAATTATTTTAGGAGAATGCTGAACAAAAATACTCCAATCTGATTAAATCAGCTGTTCTGATACGCTACCCCTTACGAAAGTAAGCGGTAGGGTATCAGAACAGCTGATTTTAATCAGATTGAAAATACTCTAATTATAATTTCTAAAATTAATATTAAACAAAGTACCAAAAATGCAATGCCAAGTCCATTTATTATGACAAAACAGGCTTCCCAGTTTTGTATGGAAGTGACATACATGCATGATGTTTTCAATTCGATACATTTAGTCTGTTATATATTTGCAGGGACCTATATACTAACTATAAGTATATAGGTCCCTGATATTTGCTTGCTTTAATATCATGATACTGCTATTTTTTTTTAAGACAATAAATGTTCAATTAAAATTAATATATGTATAAAAAAAAAAAAAAAAAAAAAAAAAAAAAAAAAAAAAAAAAAAAAAAAAAAAGATGTAATCAAAGACATACCACACTTCCAGCATTTGGAAATTTTTTTTGGAGTTCCTGAACTTCTATGTCTAGCTCTTCATCTGACATCGTAGAATATTTGTCCCTCTGGTGCAGCCCAATTGCTTTCAGCCTTCTGTAAACAACCTCAGGAGAACATTGAAAATGTTCTGCCATTTGCTTTGCAGTAAAATTCAAATTATGCAACATCTTCAGTTGGTCTTCTGTGATGTTTACTTTTGGTCTTCCACCATTTCCTGGTTTAATGCATACAAATTTTTATTACAAACAGACAAATACAGAAATTTAAACATGTGTCAAAAGTAACGCGAAATCGATATAAATCTAAATCGAACAATTTCTGAATCAGCATTAAGTGACAATTTCTCAGTAAACTAACTTATCCTGGGATTACTGGAGTGAGAGTAAATATATCTCTCAGATTTACATATTATTTACCTTCAATCAAGCTTCGAAGTTCGTAAATTCAACATAATTTACAATGCCTGAGAATTACTATAAGAATGACAAGCAGATTAATTATAAACCTCACACGTTTGCAGGCACTGCAAGCGTATATAGATGCTGTATAAGGAGTATTCCATCTCTGTATATAAATAATATAGCAAAATTGACATGTGGCGATCGTGTGCATGTAAATGTCCAGTCCGAATTTGCTCAGTATTTACGAAATGAAAATATTACATGGACCTGTTGAAAATGGTTTGTTGGTAGCCTTTACCACTGACTGTTTACTAACTTATGTGTAAAACTTACCCAAATTGTTTCCCCTTGGTGCCGAAAATGAGAAGCTTTCTGTATTATTGCGCATCTTTAACTGTATTTGATCTATTAATCCTGAAATGGCGCTGTGTATGGCTCTAAAGTTCAACAAATCAAGAGATTCTTTAATAGAATTCAGCGATCGCATTCCATTTTGTAAATTTTGTAAAATAATTTGACAATCAACGTCCTCATTATTGAAGCACCGCTGAGAAGACAGAATTATTCTCTGAATACTCTTTAAGATGTCATCCTTTGCTTCCGCAGCTGCCATATTAGTCTTGCACTAGGCAAACCGCGGATAATTCTACTTCCTTCACGAATCGGTCGAGGTGTACCGAGTGTTTGTCTCAAAGAAGGGACCATTCATTATTTAATATAATATGAAATGCGAATGGGTGATATCACCTATTCGAATAGGTGATATCACCTATTCATTTTGAATAGGTGATATCACCTATTCGAATAGGTGATATCACTTATTCGAATAGGTGATATCACCAATTCAAAATGAATAGGTGATATCACCTATTCGAATAGGTGATATCACCTATTCGAATAGGTGATATCACTTATTCGAATAGGTGATATCACCAATTCAAAATGAATAGGTGATATCACCTATTCGAATAGGTGATATCACCTATTAGAATAGGTGATATCACTTATTCGAATAGGTGATATCACCAATTCAAGTTGAATAGGTGATATCACCTATTCGAATAAGTGATATCACCTATTCGAATAGGTGATATCACTTTTTGGCAGTAAATACCAAAACGGCGCCTCATATATGTACATTGTAATAACAGATAAACAACAACGAGTTCAGACACTGGAAGAATATGTAACACACAAAAAAAAATATATTGCATAATATAGTAAAATATGAAATGTTTAAAAAAAATTAATAAAACGCAGTTTGAATTTAACATTTTTTATTGTTTCGGGTCTTATACCACTTACATAAGTAAATGAACATTGATGCAGAAGGTCAAACGTTTATGTACAGATGAGTCCTCAGTGGGGAGTTTTGCATCCAGGTGTATGTCGGGTCACATGCTCCCCGCATCAGTGTTAGCCTGGTAACAACAACCTTTATTTATAGAACGTGACCCAGACAAGGAGATCTGGTGAAAAATTTCTAACAAATAATTAATCGAAGAAATATGGAGAAAGTATATTACCATTAATGTTTTGTTTTGCATGCCAAGAAATCCCGTCCATTTTTCCACAGCGATGGAGTCAATAAAAGTGTAATTGATGCAAATCACCCATATTCCCCTAACGCTGGCGAGACAATTAACGGCAGCAGATTTGAGGGAGTGGATCCTAAGTTTTCCGTTTTCTTAGTCAAAGAAAAATAAACTTCTACCCCAGGAAGTAGCCTCCTATGCCCTGAAAAAAATAGTTCCTGTCAAAAACCTTTATTTATTTACAAAATATGTAAAATGCACTAGACACAGGTACCAAAATTGTAAAAATAGACTGGAAGGAAATTAAAATAAAATTCAAAAGGAAAAAATAATAATTTTATATGTATGGAACTACAATTGACTTAGTTCATTTTCATTGGTCAATTACCGGTATGATACCTTAAAGTAAGGCGCGAGACTTCCACAACAACCAAGTTCATCGTGCCCGATGTTAATTTATACTAGGTTGATTGATTGATTGTATATTGTTTTACGTCCCATTCGAGAATTTTTCGCTCATATTGAGACGTCACCATATACCGGTGAAGGGCTTCAAATTTTGACCTTTACTCGGCACTCAGGGCCATTGAGCAGTGAGGGATCTTTATCGTGCCAACGCCTGCCGTGACACGGGGCCTCGGTTTTTAAGGTCTCATCCGAAAGACCCGCAACTTTCACTCCAAAGTGCCGAGCGCATGGCGAAGAAACAGTTGCTACCTATTTTTTTATCGACTTAGGTCTGTCGTGGCCGATATTTTGATATATAAACACTGAAAAATTTGAAAGGCGTTTAATTTTTACTGAACAATTAATTAGTTCACTACAATTTATTTCACTTTCTTTTTCTTCTTTTTTTACTTTTTTAACCGCATATGATTTGCATGGAAAATCCCCCCCCCCTTTTTAAAAAAAAAACAAACAACAGGTAAAAAGGTGCAAAGGCTTCTAAATAATAAGTATTCTAGCTTTAATTTCAAACCAGTAAAACTTAAGATCCTTCCCTCAAAACTGCTGACATTAATTGCCTCGCACACATCTCCCTGGGGAAAAATCACAGATTAACGCTAATTCCGCTTTTATTGAGTTCGCTCTAAAACTAGAATGCGTACCTTTCCTTGGCATGTTTTGTGTAGAGAAATTCTTTATTAGTTAAGTTTAATTTGTTTAATTTAGTGTTTGTATTGCCTCAAAGGTGGTTGAGCATACGTACTATATTCTTACTCGTATTTGATTTGGCGCTGAGGAAGCAGCATTTCCGGTTGAACACCGTAACATAAGCCGGCCATTGCTCTTCGAGCAATGAGCCCGGCTAAAAATCATTTCTTGCAGGCTATGTAGGAATAAATTATTGAAAAACAAAGTAATGTAAAAAAAATATACTGAAAGGAAAAAGAAACGCAGGGTAACATAATATTCGATAATTATTTTACTACTTGACCGAAAATTATGAAAATTTGTCTGGGAAGTATTTTGGTCATTTTGCACCTAAATTGGTGTTCAAAATTACTCAACCGTGAAAGGTATGACATCACTCAGGCAGGGAAAGTGGTAAAAAACCAAATCGATGACAGTTATGTCAACAAATTTGTAATACAAGTTGATACTCTGGAAGTATACATATTGTTTTTCGCTGTTTAAAGTCAATTTGAATTTCTTCAATATTGGTATGGCTGACGGAAGTTCAGTATTGTCTGCCTTTTGCATTGCCTGAGAGCAAACATAGGCAACAATAGGTTGTTGTTAATTTTGTTGTGAATTTCTACCATAAGACATATTCCCCAGAGAAAGAGTGGAAGGGATTTTGACCAACGGCGACGGGAAGTCAGCGCGTAAGACAGGGCTTTCTATCCTACCACATGCGTAATCGCGACGTCATACCACCAAAACCGCTTATAATATAGTAGGCAATCACAATCTTCACTCTCTCCCCCCCCCCCCCCCCAAAAAAAAACAAAAAAAAAAAAACTGGAAGAAACCGATTGGGCGAGTTTCGTCTGCGAGCTTGTCAACTTTACAGAGGTGTTCGTCTCAAATGTGCACGTGAGCGCTGTATGCCTATTTTTCAGCATGTTTACCCCCACCCAATGTAGCCGGGGTATATTAAGACTTTCTAGCTAAAAATCACTTTAACCTACCCGACTGTGTCTGTACAATTCACATTTGTCTCCAATAGAACATTTGTGGGACTAATTATAACTGGACTGTAGAGTAAAAATGCGTCAGAATATCTCAGCCCCTCTTGACCAGCTAAGGGCTACCTTGTTGGAAGGATTGGATAATATCCCTTTGAGGGAGATAAATGCACCGAAGATCTCCATGCACAGGAGTATTAAGGCTGTGATCGATGCGTAAGAGAGGCATAGGAGATATTGACTACATTTTCGATTTCACTTTTGTGGGGGTACCGTTAAATGAGTTTCAAATTCTCTGGAATTATTCGTCTAAATCAAATGAAATTTTCTTAACTTGTTGATTAAAGATATATGTAAATGTTAGAAAACAATATTGGAAAATACTTTAAAAAAAATATCATTAAATCACATCAAAAGTTGGCCCTGCATTTTTTCCCTTTTAGTATACATACAGAGAATTTTTTTTTTTAGATTTAGAGCCCAAGTACATGAAGACAAAACAGTTCTTCGAATTTTCTCCAATAATAGCCACTCCAGTGACTTTTCGCATACCATTTCTTTATAATCACCCTTAACAGAGCTTTTTTTTTATTCTTTTAAAACTTGAATAATCATCAATCAAGGATATTTTGTGACAAGTTTTGTTAAAACTGGTTCAACTGTTTTGTAGAAAAAAGACAAAAATGTGAAGTTTAATTATATTGGACAGACAGACAGCTAAACAGACGGTCAGAGGACGAAAATTAGGTGATCAGAAAATCTCTTTTGAACCTTCATAGGCGTCGGAACCGGGGGTGGGGGGCTAGGGGGCTTTGTCCTCCACCCCACTTTTTTGGGCAAAGACAGACATAATATAGACATTGAAAATTGGGGCTTAGTCCCTAAACGTTTTTGTTTTGGTTTAGCCCCCCCCCCCTTCAATTTTCAATTAGCCCCCCCCCCTTTCAATTTGCTTCTGACGCCTATGACCTTCGTTTCAGAGCTGTAAACAGGGCAAAAATCACGGATTCCCAGAAATTCCAGAGATGGGATCAGGTACCTAGGAGGAGTAAGCATCCCCCGTCGATCAGTGAAACCCGCCGAGAGCCCTATATATTAATTACGGAGACGGAATATTCAAAGGATCATTCTCTATAAGGTTTATAAAGTGGGGGTGCCAACTTCCCAAAAATATCTGACAAGCAAAAAAAAAAAAAGTTGGGGGGGGGGGGGGACTTCCCAAATTATCTGACAAGCAAAAAAGCTTATTTACTGTCCAAATCCCGCAATGTGCCTGTGGTCGACCTTACAACGTCAAAAAGTGTGGAGGGGGCAACCAGCATCTAAAGGAAAATTTACTATAGCAAAATACATTACTCAGAAAAAAGTGGGGGAGGAGGTGGGGGGGGGGGCTCTGGCCCCCCGCGTTCTACGGGCCTGGTATTAGCATTAGAGTAATGGGAAAACTCAAGAGGGAGGGTGTACTAGGCAACTCCTACGCATGTGATAACCACCTTTAACAACACTAAAATTTGCATATAAACGTCTTATTAACTTAAAAAGTGACTACCAGCTCATCAACTTAGTTAAATGTGGTAATGACATCTTAATAAAAACTTTTTGTTTCATTTTAACAATAATTGAGGAAAAAGTAATTAACACATAATGAAGATTATCGGTTAAATTTCATATAATAAATTTTCAGTAAGAGTATATCTTTCTATTGATATAATGAAAAAAAAGCCAATGCAATTTTCTTTCCAAAAACATTCTTAATTCAAAGGACTGGAAAGATTGGGTGTCATGAAAATACTGGGAAACATTAAACATGATGACAAGTCTCATTGAACTCTCTGCTAGAAATAAATAAATTATTATTTGGTGTAGATTTTTATTGTTTTAGTTATGCTTTTTTTTTGTAATTGTTCTTTCGAAGTGGTGCATAGAATTTATGGAAGCTATGTTACAACGCACTTTGAAAAATTACGCACTTTGAAAAAAAATTTCAAAGTGCGTTAATTTTGGGACCACGTTAACGCACTTCGAAAAAAAAAATTCTTTTCAAAGTACGTTAATATCGACCATATTAACGCACTTTGAAAAAAATGTGCATGGCTTGGTCAATATGCTTGCAAATTTTAGGTATGTTAAATAATTATTTGAACCTGGTTGGATAACTTTTCGGTGATGACGTCAGGATCTGAGATATAGACGTTTAAAGATTTTTAGGAGTTGTCTTGTTTCCAAAGGTTCTCATAACTGTTATAAAAGGGAAATGGGTCTTAGAAATAATGGAGGAATGATTGTTTAATAGCACAGTTTCGTTTCTTTTTTTCTTTTCTTTTTTTAAATTTTCTCCAGTCTCTAATAAGCTTGGTAGATGTAGGTGTCGATAAGTGACTAAAAGCATCGCATTTTTCTTAGGGAAAAGGGAGCAATTATGTTTTTTCCATACCATGAAAATTCCTTTTTCTCTCTCTCTCATCTATTTTTCTATCATATTCATAGATCTATCTATCTATTGTGAACATATATGAAACAATGGTTGACTCATTTATTTGATAGTAAGAAAATAAACCTTAGCCACATTACTCACTCGACTGAAATTTTTACCTTGTTCACTAATAACTTTTTCTCATTACTTTTTTCTTATTGACCTCAGTATTACTTCTAAATCTGTAATTTGATATCATAAAAACGCTAGACATGTCAAATAGCATGTTTTAATTACCATGTAAATGCATTTTTTCCGAGAAATCATTGTGGATACATTTTGAATAAAGGTTATGCGGCTCTCTTCTTTAATATAATAGGGTGCGTAATTTACCCTCTGGCTGCGGGAAGGACATATATGTCCTTTTACCGTTCGCTGCGGGAGGGACATATATGCTTGTAATTCTAAAAAAAAATGGATTTATTACCCAATGGTAAAAGCAAAAGCAATTTTTTTTTTTAGTGAAAAAGAAAACAATGCCCTTGTCAACCGATGTCTTCCTTTACAAAACAGCACTCTTGCTAGTTTATAGAATATCCCATATATCATGGTGAACATTACATCTAAATCTCATCTTACATGAACAGTACAGCTGAATACTAAGATGTGAATACGGAGCAATTTCTTTCTAACATTCTAATAGTATGATTGTATTGGTTTGAATTAAATTTTGAATTCTTCTCATTATCCTTTCACTTTCTCTCATAAAATAAATAAAAGATTGTTCGTATGTATTTTAACTTTACAGCATAATTTTAGTACAAAATGCAATTTTAAGTTCCCTGATGTCTATTTTGTATAAAACAAGATTGCCGGTATCGACTTGTCCGACAAATTGTTGGATTTATATGACCCCGATATCAGATCGATCCAACAGAATATGGAATACAACCCTACATGTATTTTATTTTCTTTTCAGAATTTTATTCGATATTGACGCAGTTAAATTCGTTTATCAAAGTTTACTTCCGATAAACTGCAAATATATATTTACCCTTTAATCGATCTCATCCATAAAGTATGGAATTACAGAATTAAATAAATGTTGATTAAAATTACCTCTGATATATACAAATTATATTTTTTTGTTTGGTCTATATATTTATCAGTTTAAGATTGTATTTTGTAAGTTTTCCTATACCAAGGATTTTTTTTATTAACAACACCTTATAGCCAATTTCTATATCATTTATCGGCAAGGAAGTGGGCTACGCACAAAAATTAGCCATAAAGACTTTTACTTCCGCCAATCTAAAACATCAGACCGGAAGGTATTGTCTCGGCCCTTTGGCCAAATTAACAGAGAAGCTTAAGCGCATTACACTGAACAGTTTAATGGTAGATCTTTTTTTCCTAATTGCTGGTTTATTAATTAAAAATTAAATCAATTGGCATAATATGTGTTTAATCATTCAGTCAACATTAATGCCAAAATGAAATATTTATACAACTTCTATAGAATTAATTCTAATAAATTAAATTCAAATTCATGGGTAAAAGTTGTTTTATGATTTTTTTTTCTAAGTGAGAACCATTCTTGAAAAAATTTAGCTTGCTTTTTATTTAATTTAGGAATAGAAAAATCTACGCGGGCTGCAGAGGCAAAATTAATAGAACGTGGTATGCTTCATGTTTTGAACTTTGAGCGAAATATTTTAGAAGGCATCACACCCTATAGTAAGAAAGTTGAATGCAAATGAAGAATAAGACAGAGAATGAAAATTACTAATGTTGATCTATATTCTATATTTTTTACTTAATTATTTAGAAAATATTTAACAAACTATCGATAATGTTTAGGATTATTCATCTGATTTGAATTCGCTTCTGAGTTTTATGAATTCATTCTTCATAATCGATTATTGGTATTTATTGACGATCTCTTTAAAATATCATAATAATGAATGATTAAAATTGGACAAAATATACATGTAAAAATAAAGAATTTCTAAATCCACATCGATTTGTTGATGTAAAAATTGAATAAATTTCAACACACGCTATCCTGTATTTGAAGCGCACTAAGCGTAAACCAGAAAAAATCCCGCAAAATAATGTCAAAGAAATTGTGACGTCGTTTTAATCTCGCAGTGACGTTATATTTTCTGTACACTGACGTCGCAGCCAGAGGGTTAATATAATAGGGTGCGTAATTTTTTTTTTCAGGAAAGCTTATCTCAATTTTTTCATCTATTTTACGTTAACTCAAAGAACAAAGTACGTTATTGGCTATATACGGCCGATAAATTTTACGATTTTTCAACTACGGTTTTTTGTATGTTTCGTTTACAATAAGATCAGAGCTAATGACAACTTGTATAAAAATGACGTAATATGCAATAGTGACGTCATAAAACCACGCCAAACACCAGTTGCTCAGCGAAATCCGTTTATTTTTCATAGAAAATCAGTAAACTTTGATTAAATTAAATATTTTCCCATGCATGCATTAACCACTTTTATATTTTGTGTATAAAATTGTTGGCTAAAAATATTTCTCCAGTGTTAAATTCGTGTTGGTTAATGCGTGGGAACAGTATTCATTTTTTATAAATAGTAAGTCCGGAAATGAAAATGTCACGGTAGCGTTCATGATTTTACACTGTATATTTACGTACGAAACGAATAATATAAATAGCTGTTTTAAAAAATTCATACAGGATAAAATCCACATCTGTTCATAAGTTAAAAATATATAAAGATTATATTTTTAGCATATTTTATAATTGTTTTTCTTTAGTTTATAAGATCCATTAAAATTAAGAATAAACCATTCCATTGTCGGGAATTTCATTGTTTGCATGGTTGAATGCGCTACGTAAAGCGTTATCATTCCTTAATATATGTGCATTTGATTGTGACCTGATAAATAATAAATAAATCTTTTAAATAATTTTTTATGTTTTCATGAATTTATTCAAAAGTACATAGACAGTACATATGACATAGTACATATGTGAAGTCCTAATGGTTGTTGAAAAAAAAAGTCATTATGTGTCTCGAATTATTCCGCATTTCCGAATTTACCTTACCACTGTATACTTTGCACAACTCACACTTGAGAAAACTCAACAGTCATTAGCAACTATTACAAACAAAAATAAAAAGATAAATAATCTTTTAAATGCCGGCTTAATCAATAAATTCGGGATTTGATTCTTGAACTTGCTATCCTTACCGAAGAATTATCCGTTTAAGAGGTTTATATGACGAATTCCCGTCGATGTCGAGGTTTGTTGATGTACGAAACAGGGCATATTATAGAACGGCAATTTCATCATAACCTTCAAAAAGCATTATTTTAAAAAAAATTTTAATTACACTGCAAAAAATGAATAAAAAAAGACCATATTTATGTAGCCCTCTACAGTTTGGGGTATTGCGAATCACATGTGTACAATATGAGCACTGTGCACACAAGTTTATTATATGTCAGATATTCTGTAACATTAGTTTTGTTCAAATGCCTGGGTTGTAAACTATACCATCAAACACTTTAATAATTTAATACACGTTTAAATTAGATCGACCACATCATAATGCTCGAATCTAGAAGGGGCTCTGAGCCCCACCCCCCTCCGTTGAATTTTCAGCGTTATAAAGTTTCTATGTAAAGTAGCGAAAAATTAACCTAGGAAAATACCCCCTCCCCCTAGGAAACACGGACCCCTTGTAACAAGAAAAGAGGAGTTATGTATCTGAAGAAAATTGAAGTAAGAAAGTACCCTCTCATAACCACCCCTCCCCCTCCACCCCCCCCCCCCCCCCACGAAATGGGTTTTCCATGTATCTTCTGTAAAGTCCTTAGAATGTCTTTAGGTAATTTTCGAGGAATTAATTGAGTAGTTTACAATAAAGAGACTCGACGACGGACGTCTGAAATGATTTATTAGAAAAGAAAAAAAGCCTCTCAATGCGAACTATATTTCATGATAAAGAAGATTAATGATTGATAATTTAATAAAATTCGAGCTTGAAGTGGAGGGTGCCTGAAATTGAGTTACGTACCTTGTGGAAAGAGAAATTGGGGGTGGGGGTGGGGTGAGGTGCTCTATATGCGAAACAAGTACCTGAATTACCAGAATTAAATTCTTTGATTCATCATAATGATTAAAGATATGTGAAATATCTCAATTTTTAAGATATGATTTAATATAAAAATATACTCAGATCACAAGGTTTGTACACCTGCAAGTATCTAAAAATAGCGTCAAAACTCTGCTCGCCGTGTGGAAAAGTCGAATTCAACCATGAAATGGTATGTGCTAATCCTGCACAGAGAACAAAATTAAAAAATGAGTGGGTTTAAAAATTCAATTCCAGTGTTTAAATATTGCATGAGTAAATAGAACTTGTTTACGTCTGATTTTCCTGAAAACATTACGATGTTTACCCGATGTAATTTTAGAGACAGATTTTTAGCCAATCAAAATCTCTGTGCGGGATTAGCACAAGTATACCATTTCATGGTTGAATTCGACTTTATCACTCGACGAGCAGAGTTTTGACGCTGTTTACGGAGACTAAAGAAAATAAAGACAAGCATGCCATACATGGTTGTGTAGATAAATTATCGTAGAAAACATAGGTATAAACAGTTTGTCAGTGTATTTCCTCTGAAAGTGTAAATGAGTGCGATTCTGGGGGAGGGGGGTACTCCGTGTAATTCGGAGTTAGATACCTTGTGTTATTATTATACTATGGGTTAAAAATTTATTACCGAAACAAGTGCCTGTGCATTTACCGTCGCAAGCCATGGGTTTTGTGTCTATTTTATTTCCAAGGTGAAAAAGAATAGACACGAAACCCGATACGGTGATACGATGTATATATTTATTAATCAAGTGTTTCTAAATTGGAGTGAATTCAAGTTCGGAACATTTGAGCATAGTCCAGTGCGCCGCCTGTGCCAACATAGCCGCCATCTTTCAGCAAGTCGGTGCGTTTAAAACATTGGAAGAAGGGGGGGGGGTAGGATCGATCGTTATGCAACACAAAAAAAGAGAGCCTTGGGAACGGCTTTTGGATGAAAAATTCCTTCCTAAATCAACAGCAGAAACTAGTCTCGAAAAAAGGGGGGCAGTACCACGGGCTTGCTAACAATATAGAATCGGTGTTTATTCCTATGGCGTGTTCCATTACCTGAAAGTTTTATTTCATGCAAATAATTGACGTGTTTTGTAAGATTGACTTTCGAGTAGTGTGTGCATAGTATTTATTTATTCCAAAAAAAAAAAAAATATAAATAAATAAAGAAAGAAAAGTAATTATATTGAAAACATGAAAAATAAATTATTAAAAATAAAATTTTTTAAAAAAATATGAAAATAATTGACGTACCACGGGTAAACTCTGTTAGTGTCGCTAAATTAAATACTGGTTAGAGTTGAGTACCAAGTCCGTATCTTTTAAATATGTCACCGGGTTCACAGGTGCGTGAAAGTCAGTCAAAATATCGGGTCTCAGTAGCTCAGTGGTTAGAGCGCTGGCACAATACGCCAGAGGCCCTGGGTTCGAGATCCGGCTGAGACTTGATTTTTCACCACCTGTGAATCGAAATAATTAAAAATTGGAACGGCAGACCACCTCGACGATACTGCACGTGTTGTGGATAATCGTAGTCCAACGGAGGAATGAATATTGACTGTTTCTGAAATTCTGTTATTTGTATTATCTATGTTAAAGTTGTCTTTCTGATATGCGTTTATTAATTTCAAGTATTATAGCTACCATCATTTATTATTCTCCGCTTTCCCTAACCTCGAATTTTGTGTTTTATATGTAATCAGTAAAGAATGAAAACAAACATGTATACATATACGTAACAAATAATATAAGTTTAATTCTTATTACGAATAGAGTCTTTTTTTTTTCTTACATGAAGTAATCACATCACATAGAGTAAATAATACAATGTAAGTAAAATTTAAACTTTATAGTTGAAATTAAAAAAAAATAATTATAGAAAATTTATTTAAAAAAAAAAAAACAATGTACAGGATGTACAGAGGTATATAGGTAACGGTGTATTTAATGAAATATTGAGATGAAGAGAGAGAGAGAGAGAGAGAGAGAGAGAGAGAGAGAGAGAGAGAGAGAGAGCAATAAGAAAAAAGTAACTCGAGCGCTCCCAGAAAATTTTAAAATAATGAGTAGTTGTTTTATGTCCATTACGCATGCAAAATCCTGTCATCCCCACCCCCATCTCTGACATGGCCCAAATGACAAAATGTAAACTTAATTGCAAATGAAATTCTTAAAAATATCTTTGAATGGATTGATTTCTATTTACCAGACAATCTTACATCATTTTTTTACATATAGAACTTTATAGGACGCAAGAAAGACGTGTACGTTATTGACGTCGTCCAGCAAAACGAACGTCGAAACTGACGTTACTATCGCTTAAACACCACTTTTAATCATTATTTGCGATGTGTTACATGCAATCAGATATAAGCAAGATATATTGTTAGAAAGATAAAGTTCTCAACTTCTGATTCAGGTAATATCAATATATTTCAAGGTTCGGCGAAAATCGACCAATAACGTACCTTGTTCTTTATTGAGAGAAATAATATCAATGTCATACCAGTTATATAAATACATATATTTGTGTAGGAAAGATAGAGAGTTGGGCTGAGGGACTCTCTACCTGTCTTCTCCTCGTTCTCGGTGACGGTAGATCAATTCATCAGTTTTTGGGAAGAAATATAACCAATTAATGCTGTCTTTTATTAAAATCTAAGTCCAGATTTTTTGTTTTATACGTATTTTTTCAAAGTGCGTTAAATGTCTCCATGGTAGAAAATGTTGATATACACTCTTAACGCACTTTGAAAAAAATTTTTAAAGTGCGTTGATTTTGTCCAAAATTTAACGCACTTTGAAAAAATTTTTCAAAGTGCGTAATTTTTTCAAAGTGCGTTGCTACAAAGCTTTGCATATTTTATGGAAAGATATTTATATATTGTAATATAACGTCCGAGTATGACTAACTTTTTAGCACACCTGAGCCGAAGGTTCAAGTGAACTTTCCTGAAAGAGTGTCCGGAATTCGTCTATCGTCTGTAGTCCGTAAACTTTTCACTTTTTCGACTTCTTCTCAAGAACCATTAAATTGGGCTAATTTCACTCAAACTTGCCACAAAGCATCCTTGGGTGAAGGGGATTAAAGTTTGTTCAGAGGAAGTGCCGCGCCCCTTTTCAAAGGGAGATGATTAAGAATTCGTGAAAATTTGGTGGTTTCTTTTAAAAATCTTCTGAGGAAAAACCACTGGGCAAGAAAAGATGACACTTATGCGAAAGCTTCATTACATACTGTGGATTCAAATTTGTTTATTTCGTGCCCCCCGGGTGTAGGGCAGGGCCGCAAGAGGGGGTCGAAGTTTTACATAGAAATATATAGGAAATTTCTTTAAAGTTCTTCTCTAGAACAGCAAAGCCATGATTAGTCATATTATAATAGAAGTATCCTCAGGTAATGTAGATTCAATCATGACCCCTGGGGACAGGGCAGGGCCACAAAAGGGGGTTAAAGTTTTACATAGTTTTATATATGTGCAAGTTAAGAGGCATTTAAAGATATACACGCTACATGTATATAAACGCGATTTTTTTTATGTGAAACAAAATGATTAAATGATTTGAGAAACATGATGTGTAATAAAAAATAATTACTTTCCACAAAGTTTTACTAAATAAGTCGTTGTAATTACAAAACAATTAAGCAAGATCTGCAATTAAGAATTCAGCCTATTGATGAAGGAAGTGCGTAAACAGTACTGTAGATTCCTTATTTTACGCGAGTACTTAATATCGCGAAATGGCCCAAGGGCGTCAAATCGCGAGAACAAAAATTCGCGAATCGTTGATTTATCTAGAGATTTTACATACATTAAAGCACTATAAGAATAAAAGCGAGTAATTTTATTTCGTGAGTGGTGTTTATCGCGTAATTACGCGATAATTTATTCCTCGCGTATATTTAGGAATCTACAGTATATAGACACGCATGTCCGCGGGAAATCATGGACAACGAGGTACGTTGCATTTTGCAGGGTTCGACACTGACGTTAGTCCGTTAGTCTCAGACTAATACATTTTCATTCAGACTAATAAAATCTGTGGCTAATTAGTCCGAACGGACCAATAAAAATTTCTGAAAAACAATATGAATAAATTATCAATGTCCGATTCTCGACAACTTTTACTGGAAAACCCTGCGTGTATTTTTAGATTTCTAGCTTTTGGCGGGTAGTTACGCAATGCCGGGTCAATTCAGCGCTTAATTTTTCGACTGATTGATATGAAGTATAAGGTTTTAGCGATCATGATTTAGTATGATACTTTTAAGAAAGATGTTGGACGTTTTGGATGTAAAGACAAAAAAAAAAAAAAAAGAGAGAGAGAGAGAGATCGGGAATACGATCGTACTTGCTGATTGCAAGATTTCAATGAATCTGTGGAATAATATATTTCACGTTAATTCTTTGTTTATTTCAAAAAATAATATGTATATTAATTGTCACGTTAAATTAATGTTAAAAACCATTGATGTTTCTTTTTTTTTTGACGGACTAATAAAATCTCGTGCGGACTAGTAAAAGTGATGAAGCACTAGTCCGGCTGGACTAAAGCCTTAAAAAGTTAGTGTCGAACCCTGTTTTGACTACTATTTTGAATAAAAGTTAATATCTGTCATTACAGAATAGAAGGTTAATACTGGTTGTTTTCAAAGATAAGTATCTTTAAGCATAAAACGTATGCCATCCATGTCAAAAGTTATTTTGTATACCAAACGACCTACCTCGTTTTATTGACGCCATTTTTGTTTATCAATCTTAAAGTAGCGAAGGTGTCACATGATGCATGAATTTAAATATAGGCATTACTTTCCTAATAGGATAATAAATAATAATAATTTGAGATCTTTATAATGCGTTCATTTCCAATTGTGTAATTTACAATATTTTCGTAACTTTAAATAAATTTCCAACTTTATTATTAACTGACGCAAGTTATAGCGTGTATATCTTTAAGTAAAACGCATTGAAGACCTCAAATAATGGAATGACCTGACAACCCTTGGGATGGACTAGCCAAATTCAAGGGTATATAATGCAAAGCTTTGGGAAAGTTAGGCATTCAGAAGCTAGCTGAATAAGTTGGATGCTGAATCAGGAATAAAGAAGCTAAGGTATTCCATCCCTAATAGTAACTGATTCAATAAAATTGAATACGTAACAGATGTGTAGGTTTTTAATATTGAGTATATTTAGACATAATTCCCTTTTAAAACTACTAGCATGTAAGGGTGGACTGTGTCCTAATTTATGACCTTGAATTTTGGTAAGGGTTATCTCCCTCTGTTTTTAATTTATTAAAAAAATCATATTTAAAAAAAAAAAAAAACTTATCTGGTAAAAAAAAAATCGTTTTCAATTGTCATTTTATTTCTTATGTTTTAATTCATCTTTCCACCACAGTTTTTATTGATATTACTTGAATTTTAATTTAAAAAAAAATCCTCATGAATTCATTGCAATCTTTGTTAATTAATTCTGCTTTGTTAATTACATTTTTGAAACTTCTCTTGGTAAATCCTTATCACTGTGAAATGCTTGTATATAGGAATCTTCTTCTCAAGAACAACTAAGCCATTATTAGTCATATTTATGCAGAAGAAACCGTAGGTATTGTAGAATCAAGTTTGTTCAAATCATGGGGGCACAACAGAGGGCCAATTAAAAGTTTTACATAAGAAAAAAAAATATAGGAATCATCTTGAAAAAATCTTCTGCTCAAGAACAGCAAAGCCATGATTAGTCATATTATTATAGAAGTATAGAAGCATCTTCAGGTAGTGTAGATTCAAATTTGTTCAAATTTAGGGTGGGTAGGATGGGACCACAAAGATATATTAGAGTTTTACATAGGAAAACATAGAATCGGTTGATTGTATGTTGTTTTACGTCCTGTTCGAGAATTTTTCACTCATATAGAGACTTCACCATATACCGGTGAAGGGCTTCAATTTTAGACCTTTTTTCGGCACTTAGGGCCATTGAACAGTGAGGGATCTTTATCGTGCCTACACCTGCCGTGACATGGGGCCTCGGTTATTAAGTTCTCATCCGAAGGACCCACAACTTTTTCTTCAAAGTGTCGAGCGCTTGGCAAAGGAACAGTTGCTACCTATTTTTTAGCTCACCTCAACGAAGTTGGGAAGAGCTTATGCGATACCCTCGGCGTCGATGTCGGCGTCCCAGGTTAAAGTTTTGGGTGTTGTTTTCTTTTTAAGTACTTCTATGCTCCGTATTAATCAGAGATGCATAGAAGATGCTTCTCGTGTGTGTCATTGTACCAGTCAAGGTTTTAGATACTGCAATTTCAGCTAAAGAATTACCAGGTTAATGTTTAGTACAGGTTAATGTTTTTGGTGCAGGTTAAAGTTTTTGGTACAGGTCTCATTTCCAAGAAACTTTAAACCCTATATATGTTGACCAAACTTGCATGGATTATACACATGATACATCTAAGGATGCACACTACCAGGCTTGCTTCGGATGTTGGATCTGACCTACATTTTCCGGATGAGTGAACATGTGAATGTTTTTAAAACAGGTTCCTTCTAAAGTAACTATAAACCCTATATGTTGACCAAACTTGCATGAATGATACATCTAAGGATGTACACTACCAATTTTGCTTCGGATGCTGGATCTGAACTACATTTTCCGAATGTGTGTACAGATTGAAGTCTGAATGTCGAGCTGAAGGCCACAACAAGTGTTTTCTTCTTCTCATGTAAAAGTTTTTGAATAATTTTTTCCTCATAGGAATTTAAAAACAGGTTGGCTAATAAAGGACCACTATTAGTGTCCATCGATATTCCATCAGCTCGTTTGTCTTCGAAATTCCAACAGTTTTTTGGAAGACCTGGTCTCCAGCATCCTTTTAATATCAACTTCATAGTACTTTTGTGTAGAATCTTTAGCAAGTTAATTTTCTTGATGACCAATCACAAACTATGAAAACTAACGAGTTAATTTTTTTTAAAAGAAGCAGATGTTTATGATATCAAAAGGCATAGTTTTTAATTTATCATAAGGAATGGTTCTTTAAAATTTATGTTTCGCAGTTTCAAACATTTCTTTAAATGTTCTTTTATTTACTACTTTGTCTTTTATTATTTTTAAATTATTAATTTATTTTTTTTGGAATGTGCATATTATAGAATTACATCCCTCCAAAAGAAAATGTGAAAGGTGTCTTACAAATTTATAAACTCTTAATCAAGAACCTGTAAAATTTAGGATCCATCCCGCAAAAATATCGACATTCATTGTATCCCGCCACTCTAACGAGAATATCAGTAAATACATTTAGTGTTGATTACACTTTTATTGAAATCACCTTAAAAATCTAGACTGAAAAAAAATTGCGTAACATTTCTTGGCATGTATTAATGAGTATGCATACTAAATACATGTACAATTAAAATGTTGGTATTTTACTTATAGCCCATTTCATAGCCTTGTTGATATATGATTCGATGTTTTCATATAAAAATTCAAACACTGCCATATGAGTTGCCCCACAGAAATACTTAACAATTCTCATTGTATACATGATTACATGGATGGCAGTGGGGGCTACTGACACCAAAATAACAATCAAACCGTCGCCTTTCCATGTTATATCTTTCGGTGTTTTTTTCTTTTTACAGCAACATTTCCAGCAACATTCAGGTTCAAATGTGATGCAGCTGTTAGACTCGTCCCTATTTCTGCATTTCCAGATAACAGTGCAACAACACGGAATGGTAAACCAGCACCTTCCAATGAAAAATGGCATCTTGTAGCAATACAACAAGGCATGGAATGTATTAACTACCAGACATATCTGAGGCAAGAAAATAGTTCCAAACAAATTTACACATTTCAATGACTTGCGTGTAAAAAAAGTATATGTACTTAAGTTGAATGTCTATCCTTGGGGGAATGTCCTTTTTCAAACATATTTCATTTTGCCAAAAATTTTACATTGTGACTATTCAATAAGATTTCTTCTTTAACAAAACAAAATACGTCAGGGAGGATAAAATGAACTAGATAATTTGAAATATGGAGATAGCGAACAACATTCAAGCTCAAAGTTCATCCAAACAATACTAACCGGGAGCAGAGCAAACACGGACCTCCAAAAATATGAGGTGGGTTCAGGTGCCATGGAGGAGTAAGCATCCCCCTTCCATCCGATCACACCCGCCGTGTGCTCCTTGTCATAATCGGAAAAATCCGTAGACAATTCATTGTGTAAATAATGACCGAACAATAAGTATGAAAAAAATCAGTCAGCATTTGATTTAAAGATAGAATGTTTTTGTTTCTTTTGCTTTCCGAGGCACTTACTTTTCTATAAATGTTCGTCAAGAATGAAAAAAAAAAATTAAAAACGGCACTTTAAAAAAAAATAATGTTCACAAATGAGTTTGATTTCAGAATGTATAGGTACATATTAAAAAGACTAACCTTCCAATGAAATAATTCCAAGGAAGTTAAGTGCAAATACTGTAGAGGCAGAAATTTTCGTGGAGCTAAAATTTCGTTCATTTGTCATCTAAATTTCCTTCGTGGGCATTAAATTTTGTATTTCTATTCAATATATTGAAATATATCATAAATAAATAAGTCATATTAAAACTTCGTGTGGGATTTAATTTCGTTCATACCTAATTGTCTTCAACAAAATTTAATCCCAACGAATATTTGTGCTTTTACAGTATTTAAATATATTCAATAAAAAATGCAAGCTTTTTTCTTTATCCCATATGTACATGTATTACGGATATCGGTCTGGAACCTGCCATTTTTATCAAATACAAAATGACCATGATACAGTTAAGGGACAATATAACTCTAGATTTCTAGATTATTAAAGGGCATTAAAACTATCTGAAACGAATGCCAAAGTGTTCATTCGCGTTAAATAGGGCAATAAAAAAGAATTAAAAAATAATTCTATATGCAATCTTTCTGCTTACCCTGTTCTCGAAAGGCATTTCAAGCACGGGAAAATGCAGAAGAAATAGTCTTCAAGGCAATGTAGGCAAATTTTGGCTAAATTTTTGCAAAATCTGGCACAATTAAATGAATTGTCATCACCAGAACAGCAGCAACAACAACAAGAGTCTTCTGTTTCTTCAGTAGTACAACCTGGAAGGGAGATGCTGGTTATGTATCTCCAAAGGGCGCTTATAACAGAGGACAGACCATTGGAAAATCTCATTATTTTCTTGATGTCCCATTCAATATCACAGTTATTGATACATATGTCCTCGTACCTTAGAAGCATGTAGTTTTGAGGAATTTCAATTAAAATTGTGACGAGAAAAACTTCTACTTTTCCATCAAGGCCTCTTTTTTTATTGGCTTCTTGTTTGTCCGTGGATAATTTACCTTTAATCTGAACTATGATATTTATGATTTGCAGTAACGCCAAAAAAGTGCCAGCAATGTTAAAGTACATGAACTTCTTAGTCAGTTCGTCTTTTTCAGACCCATCTACACACTCTTTTGTAGGATTCGGTTTTGAACTTACATTAGACTTTAAGACGTTTGCCGTTGCATTTCTGTCAACAGGATCATCCATACCCGTGTATTGCATCCAGTCAAAAACAACATTTGTTATTATCAAAACTGCGGAAAGAATTTTACTCGTCACAGCAAATACACTTCGGAATCCCCTTTTCTTGGAGGAAACGTCACTATCAGATGATTCCGTGCGTGGGCGGATCGGTCGTTTGACTCGTTCATTGTGCGCTGAAGCTCTTCTCCGTATGTCGTCGTTGTAGTCGTCGTTGTGGTCATCATCAGTGGAAAACCCTTTGTTAAATTCACCCAACTCTATGTCCCAGGTAGGATCAGTTCGTCGCCGAGGCATTTTTCTTTTTAAAGGCTATTTTACAGAAAAGATAACTGCTTACTTCTGTCGACCCTTCTTTGTGATATCCCACAGATCGGTCGAAACGACAAGATAACGTTATCTTTTCTTGACATATTTATTAGTGCAGCAATATACATTAATATATAAAAGTTATCGGTTGTACTGCACGTTTACGTTTTCCACAAAAAACTTCTTTCTTCTTTTTCCTTTCTTGAAAAATATTAGCAAGAATACTCTGCCATAGCCTCTTCGTAATATGGTGATACTTTGTCTTCAAATGCTGATACATGTACTTCTTTATGATCGGCTGCAGCAGCGGCCAATCTATTTGTGGTTGTGTTAGAAATTGCACATGGGAAATGATACGTTATTTCTTCAATAATTTAGTAAAATAATTCTTTAATGATAACATGTATAAAATCATGAATAAAATATTTTGAAAACTTTAAACGAAATCTTAATTGTTGTTATTATGTTTCAATTTCATTTTCAGTTGTCATAGGATATTTACTGACTTATGATAACATAAAAAGAGATTACAATAGGTACTCCCCAACCTGGGAGTGTGAAAGATAATAATTAAGTGGTAAAAGTGCATGATGAATAAAAATTGAAAAGTTGTTCTAGTAAAAAATTGCTTTGAATATGCTACAGCTGTGAATGATATAAGGATACTTTTTTTTCTACATTTCTATGCCATGCAGCATAGCCTACTTTGCAGAAATCATCGGCATCATCACGTGACAAAGATCCAGGCTATCAGTACGTGGTTCATCAAATATAAAAAGGTCTACATCTTCATTTTGATGACAATAAATATTCTTATAAAGGAATGAAATTAATAGCTAGCCAATGTATACGGTATAAAGTGGATTGGGGGCAGTTTACTCTTTATACACCGCGAAGCTACATTGGGTAGCTATTAATCCCATTCCTTATAGATTAATTTTCATTCATTTAATGTAAAAAAAGATGATTGTCCTTGAAAATGACTTCAAATTGTACAAAATTTAAATGTAACGTCAGGCGGATCGATACGTTTTTGACGCAAGTCATTGTGAAGTAGGCAACCTAATTTATACGATATATAAAGTATTTTTTTAATCAATCAAATACCGCGTTCTTACCAGAATAAAATTATTCATTTACACTGATTTATTTACATACTTGACTTAATTACATCGATGAATCAATTTGATAAACAAATGCACTAAAATTATTATTAAGTTATTTTTAGGTCACCTGAGTTATGACGAGCAAGAGTGCCTCTTTCAAAATTGTAAATTTCATGGCCCCAAGGTCATGGGTTCTGGTGTTGGGGCGGGGCTCTATTGATTATATATTGAAAATGCACTATTATTTCAAAATATTTTTTCTACTACTGGTAATTACGCAAAGAAACAAGTGTATAGTTATGATCAGCAAGGTGCTTCTTCCAGAATTGTGAGTTCATGGCCCCTGGGTAAGATGTTCTGGTGAAAGGGGGGGGGGGCTTTATTTATTTAATAATAAAGTGAAAATGCTTTCTTTGAAAATATTCTATGCTTCTGGGCATATTCGAGGCAAACAGAGTAAAAGTTTTAATATGCAAGGGTATTTTTACCAGAATTTTGAACACCTGGATTATTTAGTCAAGTGTTCTGGTCCTGCCCAGGGCTCTATAAACTTTTATTCTGCTGAGCAAAGTTATTCCCCTTTGCCATTCACCTTTGATAATTAATCACTGTAAATAATGTATTTGAAAGGTTAATAGAATAAGAGAATTATGCAAGAATATTTATTGTATAATACAAACAGTACTTTCATAGTTTTAATGATCAGGTAGACTTGGAAATAATAGATGAATAAAAGTGAGGCAAAAATAAAATATCTATTTTAATGTTTTTCAAAGGCCAAGAGAGGCCAATGTGAGAAGTAATAATATGGGATTAAAAATAGACATTTTGTTAATGGTTGCATGGTAATAGTGGTAAATGGGGGACAGATAGATTCTATACTAATTATTTTGTTGATGCTTATCATACTATTTTTCTTGCTTTTGGGCAACAAAGCTTCATTTTTCAGTTTATGGATCCTCTAAATTGTTGTACTGTACTCAGGTGACCGTTAAGGCCCTTGGGCCTCTTGCTTTATATTCATAATATAATTTATTTTTTGCTTTGAAGACAATCTGAAATAAAAATGATCACTCTTTCAGGTTTGGATACCTTGTGCTTTTTTGGATGCTTAATTGTGAAAGTACTTTTTGAAATACTAAATTTTGTTTGCAGCCGATTTGATGCTTTGCATCAATTTTACTTGTTTTGCATCAATTTTACTTTATGCTGATATTCTGTCTTTATATGCTGATACATATTCATGATCTGAGATAACTTGCATATAAATGCTGATTCTTCTTCATACATACTGATACTTAGCATTTATATGCTGGTGCTTTTTCATGATATATTGGTACATAAAAATTATACATGTATATGCTGATACTTCTATATCATATGTATATACTTTGAGAAAACTTTGTCAAAACTTACTTGAACTGTTTTAGTATGATATATTACATGTATATTATCTTTATCTGCATACTTCTTCATTTTATGCCGCCAAGTCTTTTCGGTCTATACATTCAACCTATCACTGAGTCAAATGCTGACTGACGCTTTTCATACTTACTGTTAAGCCATTATTTATACACTGAACTGTCTACGGATTTTTCCGGTTTTTGTTTCCCGATCATGACAAGGAGCACACGGCGGCTGTGACCGGTCGGCAGGGGATGCTCAATCCTCCATGGCACCTGATTCCACCTCTAAATTTTGAGGTCCGTGTTTTCTCTGCTCCAAATTTGTATCGTTTCATTAGACTTTTGAGATTGAATACTGTTCGTTATCTTCATATTTCATTTTAACCACCGAACATGATCTCTGCTGGTGGACAGTCTGTCCCCGAGGATACTTGTCGTTCGGTACTTATTCTTTCATGAGTAGTACAAAGTATAACGAAAAGATACTGGTAGACGCGTCGCCCAGTATAAAAAGGCGTCACTCTTTTGAGTCTATTAGCGGCACAGACTCAACGAGTTCAGTTGGTGTCCCTCGGATAATCCTCAGAGATTTTAAAGATTTGAACTATATACAATCTTTGGACTCCCAGTTTTGGTATGAAACAGTACAAATTTAAAAGAATGTATAGTTTCTCTTAATGATATATTTGATGAATCCTTTTCCGACCCAATGGCATCTATTTCCAAATGCTCTGCTAAAAACTGTAAAACATGTGATGTTTTGATTATAAACTGTTCTTTTACTAGGAATTTGACTGGACATAGCTTTTATACTAAATCTTGGGTAAATCTGAACTGCAAATCTGCAAATGTTGTCTACGGAATAGAATATGACCTTTGTGGGCTTATTCATTTTGGTGAAACCAAGGATTTACTCATAAAAGAATATCGGGTCACAGATTTCAAATAAACAACGGGGGCCAGCAGCTTCTCTACAAGCACTTTAATTTACCTGATCATTCTTATTTATCACTGATAGTTAGAATTCTAGAAAAGATTTACCATCATACTACAAATGTAATGGTCCATCATTGAGTACACCTTTCCGTTGACAACGAGAAGACTACTGGATTAGGAAACTAGGCACAGCCTTTCCATATGGAAGCAATGACAATGTCGATAGTATTGGAAATCTTTCAATCCACAATGTAGCAATAAGGATGTGATGGGACTTTTTAACAATACTCAGAGACGTAAGCGTAGTCATGGACATAGGTCTTATAATAAACGTATTATACACGATGTTTCTTTTTATTCACTACTACCTTATGTAAATAAACAGTTAGGTCTCCATCACATTCGCACCAAACTTTACTCTGTCCCTTTGAAAGTTCTATATGGTTTATTTTTGAAAAGGTCAAGGAAAGTCCATATTTGGATTCTTCGACACCAGAATACAGGCTTGGATATGTGATTATGGATATTGCAAATCATAGGCTTTTTAAACCGCCACGTTTTACGGAAGATAACACTGCTTAAACAACCCGTTTGTTCCTTAAACTTCAATTTGCAAACAAAGGAATCGACGCAGTTAATATCAGTAATATTCCTAATCACAGAAGGGTCCAGTCTTGTATTCCATCATATTTCAAGTTGAAGTCCACACCTTGTATTTCTTATAAATATACACCGACAATTGCTTCCAAACTTTTTAATTACAAAAACTCTACAATGCCTAGATATCGATCATCTGATACATAATCCTCCTACGTGTTCATGTTCCTCGTCACCCTACAGCTATAGTCCTGTTGGACACGTCATTACTGGTGATGTAAACATAGTTAATAACGCGGATCTTAAATCCCTTATTTTCATACAAATTGTTAGGCCATTATTTACACACTGAATTGTCGACGGATTTTCCCGTTATTTCCCGATCATGACAGGGAGCACACGGCGGGTGTGACCGGTCGGCAGGGGATGCTCACTCCTCCATGGCACCTGATCCCACCTCTGATGTTTGGAGGTCCGTGTTTGCTCTGCTCCAATTTTGTTTTGTTTGATGGACTTTTGAGCCTGAATACTGTTCGTTATCTTCATATATTTCATTTCATAGGGTCAAAATTTGGGGAACCCCGTTCTTTCATCTGGCGTCATAATTTTATACATATTATGAATTCTGTGGAAGGTTACGCCAGGCGATGAACCAAACACGAAAAAGAAGATTAAGAGCATCAGATGGATGTTGAAATCTCGCATTAAGCGATTGAAGGGCTGTATGAAAACTATTTATCCTTCTGTCTTTAATAATTCAGAAGTGAAAAAGGAATTACATAGATTACGCGATCAGTATGTACTGGTCCCAGCTGACAAAGCTGGTAACAACATAGTCTTTGTTTGTAAGACTCATTATTTGAATTATTTTCATTATTTGAATTGTATTTTAGAGGAACTAGGATTTAATTCTACGGGTGTAAAACCAACTTACACCCAGACCTCCCTTTCTAAGGAGAAAATCCTTCAAATCATATGTCCGCTTTAGATAATTTTAATATTTCCAACAATCAAAATGAATTAGAATTACCGTACCTTTACTGGATTCCTAAACTTCATAAAAATCATTACAAACAAAGATACATAGCGGGATCCAGTAAATGTTCTACCAAGCCTCTTTCATTACTCCTCACTAAAATATTTACTGTAATGAAGGAGAAACTCCAGGAGTACTGTTCAACAGTATGTTCGAGAAGTGGTGTAAATCAGATGTGGATACTTAGGAAAATTTGAAATCACAAAATTTTACTAAAATCGATAGCATTGATCAAAACTTACGACTTTTCAACACTTTATACAACCATTCCCCACGATAAATTGAAGTCCAAACTTTTTTACATCATGGACAGCTGCGTTTTAAATAAAAATGGAATTCGTAAATATACTTACCTTGTCATTGGTCATTTACAAAATCATTTTGTTAAAAAGCACTCTGATTGTACACACAAGTACTCTGAAGTTGATATTAAAAAGATGCATGAATTTCTGATTGACAATATCTATGTAGTTTTTGGAGATCAGATCTTTCAACAATCGTTGAAATTCCCATAAGTACCAATTGCGCCCCCTTTTTAGCAGACATATTTTTGTATTCATATGAAGCAGAATTTATTCAAAAACTTCTACATGAGAAGAAAACACTTGCTGTGGCCTTCAACTCGACATTTCGATGTATCGACGGCGTATTATCAATAAACAATCGTTACTTTCAGTCATATGTCGACTCGAAATATCCCAGTGAGCTTGAATTAAAGATACCACAGATTCTGACACATCTGTTTTATATTTAGATATTTTACTAGAAAAAGACTTTAATGGTAACCTAACAACAAAGCTTTATGATAAACGTGATGATTTCAACTTTTCAATCGTCAACTTCCCCTACTTATGTAGCAATATACCCTTATCACCTGCATATGAGATTTATGTCTCTCAGTTGATTCGATACGCAAGGACATGCTCTAAGTATGAACGATTTCTAAAACGAGGCAAGCTATTGGCAAAATTTGTTGACGAAACAAAGATATCAACATTCTTGTTTGAAGTAATCTTTTCACAAGTTTTTCGGTCGATACAATGACCTTGTCAGCACATACAACCTATCATTGAGTCAAATGCTGACTGATGTTTTTCGTACTAATTGTTAGGCCATTATTTATACACTGAAATGTCTACAGATTTTTCCGGTTTCTGTTTCCCGAACATGACAAGGAGCACACAGCGGCTGTTACCGGTCGGCAGGGGATGTTCACTCCTCCATGGCACCTGATCCCACCTCTAAATTTTGAGGTCCGTGTTTGCTGTGCTCCAAATTTGTATCTTTTCATTTGACTTTCGAGATAGAATACTCTTCATTATCTTCATATTTCATCTTCACAATGATATTTTGACATTACGTTCTGATACTTTAACACTGCGTGCTGATACATCTTCCTATTTCGCTTATATCTTGACATGTATGTACGCTCTGATACTTCTGTATTGTTGCTGATACCTTGACCTTATATGCAGACACTTCATCATTTGGCGATGCTTCGTTCTTTGTTTTAATTCTTGCCGATCCACGATCGCTATTTTCTCGTGTAAAAAAAATTATTTCCTCTTCACTTTCCAAAGTTAAAAGAATTTCTGATGCAAGAAAATCGGCATCTTTTAGACTTTTAGTAGGTTATTGTTTTAATTTAAAAACTGATAGCAGATTTGTATTGTGGAAATAGATGACTAAGAAAATCATTTCTCCAATGATATTGATTACTTGAAAAGTAAAATCCATGTAATACTGCTTTTGCAATCAAAGTGCCAAATGTTGTGTTTTATACATTTATCTTTTTTCAATTTTCAACAGATTTTAATATGTTCATTTTTACATCATGGCGTTTTTCTTACATGTGTATATGTATATATATGTACCCAATTTTTGGAAATTTAAAGGGGGCGCCCCAACGCCCCCTCTAAATCCGTCAGTGAAAATGTTTGAAATGTAATGTTGATCTGATTTGAGGCAAATAAGTCAACACAAATGTTATGTATAAAAGTTGTCCATAGATTTTCTGTTCGCTAAATACAAATAAGTCCAAGCCTAATCAAACTTTTACACTTGTACCTTCTTGATCTAAGTTCGAAAACTGTAGAAAATATTTATCTTTGAGATAATTGACAAATCATTTTAGGAATAAACTTCTTCATTATTCATGCTGTTTTTTATTTACTAGTAAAAGGAGAAAGGTTATGAAAACTACGTATCTTCAAAAATCTAAGTTTATTAAATAACACTAAAATGCCCGTCTTCTCTATATTCTTATGTGATATATCCATTTTTAAGTGAATAGAGTTTAAATGATGACTTTAAATCGTATAATGAGTAGAATTGAACAAAAATTTCTAGACGACCTCGGATTTTTTCTTTATAAGCAGAACATTTGTATTGATTTTTTTGTTTACTTTGTATCAATAGGATGATAACTCTTATCTAGTTCCTTTATCCAATCTAATAGACATGACCAACTCTACATTTTTGAGTAATCATGAACTCAACAAAACAACTGAACACAGAGGTCTTCTCTTTTAGCAATTATTTTTGTATCCCTATGAAATACATATGGATATGTACATGTATGTCTTTTTGTATATGCAACGTTGATACTAAGCGACGACAAAATTTTCTACGATGCATTACCTTCGGCCCATAATTATGGATCTCCAACAGTGTAAAAATATTTACTACATATTGATTATGAGGGACTGACAAAACAGAAGCAAAATTGAAACTTTGGAATCATCAGTGTTCGTGAGACCCTTATGGCATGGCCATAGGAACGTGGGGGGGGGGCAAATGGGCCCCTGTGTCCCCTTCCAATAATTTTGCCGACATATAGAAAATGTATGGTTGTGCCCCCCACCCCTCCCCCCACCCAACTGAAATTGCTACCTACGGGCCTGTATGATCGTGGTTATTCTGGGTGACACTTACCCAGGAAATTACATATCCACTAACTACTATGTTTTTGGTTGGTTTGGTTTCAACTTTGAACATATATTATTATAATTTTTAATTACAAAGGGATTGGGCACAAGTTCTGGAAACTTATTACGCCCTCTCCCTACATGTATAATACAAATTTTACATTGTCACAGTTAAACATGAAGTTTTAAGTATACAATATTTGTAAAAATTTACAAATCAATGCATTTTGTGGATATATAGAAACATGTATTTATGTACATACACATATACGGGTATATTTATTAATACTAACAAGGAAATCTACCTTAATGTTAAATAAGAGATGAGACTATCTTTTTCATTCCTAATATGTTTTACGGTTTGACGGTTTTGGCGAGCGCAGATTCATACAGCTAAGTTACACTTGCAACTTTGATCCGAGATCCGACTCTTTAAACTGCACAAAACACAGTTTAAACTGTGACGTCACATGACGTCGTATGTAAGTTGCATGTCTGTAACGGGTCGAAATAGGCCAAGTGCAATATTTTAACGAAAGGCATTAAAGAGTAGATGTAACTGTTTTGTTTCTTTTAAGCTCTCTGCATATATTAAATCTTTGCGAAACTGAGCGACTGTTATATTAGCCATTAGGCTTACCGCATGAGCGAAGCAATTCTGGGAAGGTTGCAAAGGTAAAATTTGCCTGATGAATATACAGATTTCATTCCGAATTTCCTCTGTTCTTACAGGTTAATCTCGATGCACTCACCATTAGGTAATTGAATTTTAGGTAAATTTGAGTTACACACGAAATTACGTCCCCATGGACTTGTAAAATTTTGGTTTCTCACGAACATTGAACATTGAAAAATTACATCATCGCGTTAATTATCAAAGAGTAATATATACTTCAATGCCCAAAATTCGTGTAAATTTTGTTTCGCTTATAACTTCCAAATAACTATCGTTTGGAAATAAGATGCCGCAAAAAATTGGTTATTTACAGTAGAATTGGAAAACTTTTGTCTAAATCGTATAATATTTTTTGAAAAGGTCTACTAATCCCAACTTTTGTAACCTTAGAGTTCTGTGTTTACCCTGTTGACAATTCGTTTAAGATTTGTGATGTATTGTTTATAGGATTTTGAGATTAATCACTATTCGTTATCTTCACCTTTTTCATTCTGGGACATGGGTTATATGAAAGTACTTTAATTCACAGAATTAAAATCTAAATATAAGAACAATTTATAAGTAGTTTCACTTTTAACACCATACAGTACATGACATGTGAAAATAACAGATAGTTGGATACCAATTGAAGTAGTCCTTCACGTCATGTGAGATCAAGATATCAATTCAATTTTGACGTAATTGGCACACCTTATCCAAATTTCAGTTACGAAAAATGGCGACCGCTTCATCAAAATTTTTACCGTTTGGGAAACGATATCATATATTTTTCTTTCACAGTTCATCGGAGAGGGACAGTAAATGGACTAAGAATATTATTGAGGAGATTGAATCGGAGAGATATGTTGCTGGTAGTAATGGTTTTAATTTCAGTTTTCGTTTATCTATATTCCGAAATATTCATTTAGCTTTAAAACTGTCAGTAGTCATAGCATTCGTCTTATCACATGATTCAACAAATTCGGAAGACTTTATATATTTACTCGAAAACGTAGTAGCAAGCAAGTTTCTTCAAAAACGAAAGAAAACCACTCCAATGATTCCAGTTCTTCTTGATGACTGCGAAATCCCAGAATGTTTACTCCAAATTCAACCGCTGGATGTCTCACATGAGAAGACCCTCTGGTGGCAGAAATTAATGAAGGTGTTGGAAGATGAGAATCCGTCGTCAAGTAGTGGTGAGTCTGATGAGGAACTTGATCATCTTTTAAATGAGCTTATGATTACACTGGCCAGAAAAAGCATAAGAAAACAAAAGAACTTTCAAAAGAAGTTTAAAGAATCTGTAATAGCAAATTTCCCCCCTCAGTGTGAAAAGAAGAAGATCAAAATAATTTCTGAAAGTTGTGGTATAGAAATCATTTCACAAAGTCTTGTATTAGAATGGGAAACTTTTGTGAATATCATGGCTAGAAGTGAAGATGCAGTACTTGAAATTAAAAGCCTGGATAGAGAAATAAACATAAAAAATATCGTGATTAATTTAACGAAAGAGGGAGAGGCTAAGCTGTTTGAATATTGCATGGCTAATCGCAAAAATCTAGTGAAATTTTTCGAACATGCATTGAACTACGATTTTGACAAAACAGAGTATGACAGAATGACGTATAATGTGAAATTTCAGGGGCATACAGGATATGATTTGCTACACTTGGCTAATAACATAGTCCGAAATTTGTATCTGAGAAATTTTCAGAAACGCACAACAGAATTCAATTCTTTGGACAAAAGAATAAAAACATTTGAAAACTCACCTTTTGATCATGAAAAATGCAACATGCTTGCAGAAGCTGGGTTTATCTATTCTGGAGTCTCAGATACGATCACTTGCCATTGCTGTAATCAAAGTTTATTCGGAAGTTTTAAAGCTGACACTTCTAAAGTGATTGCACAACACAGTAGATGGAATACCGACTGTAAATACCTAACCAAAAAATATCCAGTTTCCGAATATGATACTTCGTTAAGGAATCCGTACCTCCCCCCGGCCTTTACGTCAACTAAAGAAAGAGAAGTGCATAGTCTTACTGCTATTAAGAATCAGGAATTAGCAGCTGAATTAGCCAAATCAGGATTTGTTGCAATATCAGCAACATTGGAATCCGTACTAGTAGTTTGTACAAGCTGCCACTATGAACATTGTGTGCATGAGGACGTAAGTGTAATAAAAGATCTACAATTTAATCATATGATATGGTCTGGAGAAAATTGTCCATTCCTTGTTGAAGATAAAGGTGTTGTTGCAATCAGAAACTTTATGCGAGAATGTAAACTTAAAGGTCAATACAGATCATCAATTATATTTGAACCAGTAATGATGAAAAGAAATCCATAACATTTTAATCAAACGACTGCCGTTATCGTTAAACGTTTTCCTTCCTTATACATTCACCAGATTCTTCAATAGCACAACGTGTAGAAAATATTGATATTTTTAATCCTACATCAGTATTCAGTGTTCTGCATTGTGTTTTGTGACATAGTTTTCTACATTAAGGTGTACGTGGACATCGGATCTTTTTTTTTTTTAAATAAAAGGTAAAGATGAAGAGTAGTGATCAATCATTTAATTGTGCAAACAATATAAATCGAGGAACAGACAAGGAAAAAATACGGACCCCTGGTAGCACCAGTGGTGGGAAGAATATGCTTTATTTGTTACCATCATGTGTGTAACATGGTGGTTTAAATGTCTTTTCCTTGGTGGCAATATCAAAGAATGTTACTTATTGTACGTATGAAATTCATCTTTTTATATAATCGTCGACTCGTAGATCGTTTGGATGCACATTTCCTGTCTGTCACTTGAAACACTATACCAATATTAACCAATCTATCAAGATTTTTTTAGTATAATGACTCTGATCAGTTATCAAAAGATGATTAAAAAATAGTGCAAATACTGTGTATAAAAATATACTGTTATTCAATTAAGAAATAAATAACAAGTTTAAAAACTTCTCTGGGAAATGAAGTGGGTCGGTCACGTGATCAAATCCTGTGAAGGCCGAAGGCTTTCTCAGAAGATTTGATCACGTACCGACCCGCTTCATTTCCCAGTGAAGTTTTTAAACTTGTTATTTATTACTTATATATACATTTGAGACGGACAATCGAATATAAATATTGCATTAACTGTTCGTCGTAGATTTTGACAAATTACGCAAGGTGTAAATCGGCTTGGAACGCATCCTCGCAAGCCAGGGGTCCTGAGTCAACATGTTGCCGTTGGACCCCTGGCATATTTCATTCAATATTTGTGGGCGACCTCTTTCGGAAAAATTACAAATCTTGATTGTTTTTCTTATCTCTCAGCCAATCACATTAAGCCATTCTATGATAAACAACTTGTAACACGTGCATTTGAGGTGTCAACTGAATCCTTATCTAACTATTTATAAAAGCTTTAATTTGATTGGTGCTTCTCAATGAGAGAAGCAAGCCCACAATTATTGAATGAAATATGCCAGGGGTCCAACGGCAACGTGTTGACTCAGGACCCCTGGCTTGCGAGGATGCTTGAAACGCGGTTATGCTTCAAATTCATCTGGCAAAGGATTCTGTTTTCAGTGTTTTGAAGGGAATATTCTGTGAAAAGCCACTTGTGATCAATTATAGTGAGCATATTGGTGTCTGGGAATTTTTGTATTCATGAGAACCCATATTCGATGTTGAAAAACACAAGAAACACGTCCGATGTTTGATGATAAAAAGTTGGAGGAATTTCGGTCGAAAAGGGATGGATGGAGACACTTGTCCGGACCAGATAACTTGAAATCAAGTATAAAATTTGATCAGAAACATAAAATCTACGATTTCAGTAAGGCATATTTATAATGATGTTGACACGGAGACACTGGCGACAACTTACATTATTAAGACAACGATCTCGATGATGGAGGTGTGCCTACCGAACTTCCGAAGTGCAGTGTTTTTGTCAGCTGTTTGTGGCGTGATTGCATTACATTGATATTTTCCAACAGATTTTCAAATTTATTGTGAGTAAAGTTTAATGAAAAAAATTATAGCATTCAGAGGTCTACAAGAAAAATAAAGGAAAACGTTGAGACTATGTAGCTTAGACATGAAACTTATAACACGTAGTTTTCTATTCTCTATGTAAAATCGATCAAGAACTGTATTAAATACTCGTTTACAATGTAAATAAAATGATCATTATTTTACTTGCGTATTTTGTATATTTTTGTGCATGAAAAACATGCTATATTGCTAAGTAGAGTATAAAGTCTTTTTATGTGGATATTACTGCGCTGTGTGATTAGGTCACGTAATGACCCATGACCTTCGAAAAACTTCATACAGGTATGAAGATATTTGCTCTCTGCATGTTTATATAATAGAGAGCTACCACAAATGTATATATATTTTTTTAATTATTAGAGTGACCCAAAGAGGAGGGGATAAATACACATGAAAATCTCTAAAGCTAATCATTAAATAGCAAGAAGACTACAATCAAGTTAAAAAGCAATCATTGCAGATTATGTAGTGTAATGTCCCTTCTGGAATGCATATTTTACTTTATCGAATAAACTATGCCATATGACCAATTTTAGTCGTTAGGGTTCATTTGATAAAATAATTCAATTAACACTACATTAGTCATATTACAGTGTTAATTTAATGAAATAAATTTGTTAGAAAGGACAGTAGATTCATATTTGTTGAAATTAGATTTTTTAACTTATGATATAGGGACTAGAATTACTCATTTGTTTCTCTCACATACTAACTGATATGGTTGCTAAGCAACAAAAATGTGAAAAATTTATATGTTTCAAAAAAACTTGTTTGAATTGTTAATGTACATTTCAATGGCTAAAAGTAACAATTAAGAACAATAATTCATTGCATATCGTTTCTTTTCAAAACAAGGTCTGTAGCCTTATGTTTCTATGGTAACGGCAATAAATATTTCATGCACTACTGATATGCCTCTTGAATATAGTGATGTTATTGTTAATTTTTTTTTATAATAATAGTTGCTATATGATGTGATAAAATAAAGATTATTGTTAAAAAAGAAGTGGAAAATTTCACATTTTGGTCATATGGACTAGTTGCTAAGCAATATTAATTAAAAAAGTGTTTCCATGGCTGCCATGAAAATATACTATTTGTGAAAACATGAATGTTGAAGCTATTTGCGTAACAGGTTAGTTTTGCCTATCTTAACTTTTAGCAAAAACTATAAAGAATTGAAGTGAAGTTTTCAATAATTTTGGTCACAAATATTTTACTATTTGTGCTCTTTTTCCGACCAGTGTACAAAACGTTGCCATGGAAACCCAAATATTGTTTCATCCTTTTAATCTTAACATCCAGACAAAGGTTTTCATATATAATATATGTATCTTCAGGTGTATCTTTTTTATTTACGAAGCATTTTTGGAAAATCTTATTTCATCCTTTAAATTTAGCCAAAAAATGCCCGAATATGAAAGGGTTGATATTAATAGATTTACAGAATATGGGGGAATTTTTAGTGACAAAATTGTTTTTATTATTAAAAAATTGCTAAAACTTGCAAACCAGGTAGTCCTGTACATAAAGTGACATTGTTTAAATATTCTGACAAAAGCGTTTGTGTTTATTCTACATTGAAAGAGTACTTGAGGAGGACAAAAGACTACAGGAAATCTACAATTTCATTTGTGTCATATAAAACCTTTCTTCCTGTGACAACTTGTACTTTAGCTAGTTGGCTCAGAATAGTTTTGGAACTCTCCGGCATTGAGAATTTTAAAGCGCATTCTTTTCGAGGAGCGTCTGCTTCTGCCGCCTATCTCTCAGGAGTGTCTATAAAGGACCTGTTAGAGACAGTGTCTATGAAGGACTTTTTAGAGACAGCAAACTGGACATCTTCAAAATCTTTTTTCAAGTTTTATTGTGAAGAAGCTTATATGGATGATTCAAGGGATAGACATTTTGCAACTGCAGTATTAAACATATAAATTTTGTTGGAATAATGAACTTTGGAGTAAGATAAAGGGCATTATAATTTGTTGATAAAATGTTTATTTTTCTTGAAAGATGATTTTGATCATTGTTGTGTACATGTAAATTGATTTCTTTGTCTTCATTAAATTTGAAAAGATGATACTCTGTTCATTTCCAAAGGCTTTTGCATAATAAAAGGTGAGAAGGTTGAGAATTTTAATTAATAATAGTTTTATACTACAGTACTGTAGTACCAATACTAGTAGTTTACCAGAGTTGTAAATTCTTAATATTGTCGACCTTGATACTGTTGGTCATGAATTGAATTTGGTCAAATTGATACAAGAATATATATATTCTTGAGCTTAATATTATGAAAACGATTTATATTTCTTAAACGCTTTTAGAAAGTTCAAATACAATAAATGATTTACTAAAATATACTTATATGATTAATTGCACTAAGAGGTCTTAATTTTTGTGACCAACACTTTAAATATGCTATATGATACCCTTTGCATAGCCGAATGGCGATATGTGTAATAGAATGAGCCCTCTTCCAAGCATCCTTTAGGATGTAAAGGATGAAGGCCATTCTATGTAGTGAGCCTGAGGCTCAAAAAGGGTATCATACACCCTGCATGGATAAACATTAAGATTCCCACCAAAGTAATCGGTGGAGTTGTCACAAACATTTCTTTAAAAATGGTTTTGCACGTGGAGTTATGCCTTATATACGACAGGTACTCAGGTAATACATACGTCATACAGATATTTTTAACTTCTTTAAAAATGAGGTTCGCTTCGCTGGCTCGAACGAAAATGCTATACGATACCCTTTTTGAGCCTCAGGCTCATTACATAGAATGATCATCATCCTTTACATCCTAAAGGGGTGTGTTCCCGTTTTGCACACATTTGATAATTAGGTATAGAACAATAGGTGTGAAATATGTTTTGATAGCAATTATAGTCTGATCTCTGTCTGGGATTTACCTGGAAATTACCTGTATCTTATCAATGCATTATGATATCTATTTAAAAGAATTAATTTTGAAAATTTAACTTCTCCAACGTAAATGAAGTGGATAATTTAGACAAATATCCTTATTTAGTGTTTTTTTTTTTTTTAAATTTAATAAAGATAAAATGAATGAGGAAATTAATTAAATCTATTAATGAAAAAAATAAACTTGTCCTGTTAGTAACATATGAATATAAATATAGTTTTTGTTTGGTATTTATGAATTTTTATGTCTTAAAATATTTTTTCTTCTTATGAAATTACAGGAATAGATCAAAATATCAAATACAAATTTTTTTCCCTTCCTATTCTTTCCAAAGATTCTATCTCATAATTCACAATAGTGATATAGACTATAGCAATTATTAAGTAATTATCTTACCCTGCCAAATTCCCGTTTTGCACTCATTTTTTCAATAACTGAAATTCAAATGTGTGCAAAACGGGGACAAACCCCTAAAGGATGCTTGGAGGAGGGCTCATTATTTGCTGCTGTGTATGTCTTACGTGTGCTGGAGTATTTCTGTGTGGTTCTCCCAACAGTGTTTGCATAATGGATACTGTGTTTGGTTGGATTTTAGACTGACATTATTTTCGGCTTTCTTCCTTTTTTTAATGACATATACTTGACATATATTTATTTGCGTGTACCGATTGAAAAGATTTCACCAATTATAGAACACCGAGAATGAATCTGGATATCAGAGAACATACAAATAATTATCTTAATTACAATGTGATTAAAATTTGCGTGAAAGAGTATAGGACAATCACCATAATGATGAGAAATTTTCCATCTGAAACTAATATGAAAGTTTTTCTTCCTTCGTTGCATATAAATTGACAGTGTAAATTATGGAATCTATTTCTTTAGGCGATGAAACTTTTCTTATTTACTTAAGTTTGTGCATATGGTGTAAAATCTAACTTTTAGATCGATCAGTCAGCGCTGTTATGGGCTTAGCTATTCCTAAAGTAGATAGATAACGCAGTATTCATTATAGCCGAACAACAGCAGCGTTAAGTTTGTATTGAATTAATAACAGGTTATGGCATATTATCAGAAGTAAGCTAGATTTTTGTTATGCTTGATCAGACCTATTTCATTCGGGTTCGTTCAAGGAAATAAATCTGATCTCAGAAAACCAGAATCTTTCTAACTCATTCAGCGATTTTCTTTATCTTTGCAAACATATAATAGTATTAGAATTAGTGCACTCGTACATGATGTCATTACACAATGCAGTAATTAAGCTGTGTTGACCTCTTTCTCCTGTTCAGTATCTGAATTTTGAATATAAATTTGTAGCTAATTTGTGCAATCTATTGAGGTGTATGTTTATATCTAATGACAATATTTGAGACATAGTTCCCATGGAAAATCTGATCTAACGATATTTCATGTATTCGATAACAATAAAAAGTGTAATCAATGCAGTCAAAGAATTACTGAGATCAGTTTAACAGTTGATTGAATGATAAGTTGTATGTTAGTAAAAAATTTCCCCTGCGTCTGATAAACTATCTTAAAAAGATTGTCAACATTACAATATTGATAATTTCTAACGTCTTTCTGTACAGATAATGGTAGTATCTGCTCTCCTGTTTAACACTGTGATCATGACAAGTCCAAACGACTTCTCCAGAAAATATAATTTGTTTTATATTTACAATTACTTTTTGTTCAAATTATTCCAAAGTTTCTGAACCAGATTGTCTCATCATGTGCTTTAACATATAAATTCCAAGGTATATTAATATTATATTAATAATTTATGAAATCAATTACTTTACCTGTAATTTCGTTAGGATTTTGTAATATATATATATATATATATATATATATATATATATATATATATATATATATATATATATATATATATATATATATATATATATTTAATGGCAATGGATCCTTATGCGAGTTGTAAAAAGAAACGTCTTTACCACAGGACTCCTCCTTCCCGATATACAACCCCCGGGCTTTATGGATTTTTTTTTCACAAGTTACATTTATCATTTATACATGTACTAACTTCCACCAGAGTATGTTTGCTCTCTTTCTAGATGAGGTCTCGATAAGGGAAAAAAACCAATCGCTAAAAAAAAAAAAAAAAAAAAAAAAAAAAAAAAAAAAAATATCACCACCATACACAAGAAGAAGGAATATCTCTTTTGTAATGCTTAATCGGGATTTTTGTTGTTGGTGAGATTCACTGTCTGGAAAAAAGATTCTCTTTTCGAACATGCACAATAACATTTTATTCTTTAAATTCCTTCCAGTAAGGTTCAACCATAAAAGTTCCAAGAAGATTTAGCATAGCACTGCCTAGTGATTTGGACCTTGAAGATTCTTGAAGATTTCTTCTATTGGTTTCCTTGTAGTTACGATTGAATTCATTGTATTCAAAGTGAAAGAGCGCACGCTGAAAGGTCCCTTAGAGATGTGTGGTGACATTTTTTTTTCTGCAGCGAGTTCCCTAACAAAGAAATACTACATTAACTATTGTTAAATATGGTGATAACTTTGACACTTTGATTTACTATAGTGATATCTTTGAAAAATTTGATTTACTATAGTGATCTCTATGATACTTTAGTGATTACTATGAAAACTTTGATTTACTATTGTGATAACTATGAAAACTTTGATTTATTAAAGTGATCACTATGAAAACTTTGATTTACTATAGAGATAACTTTGATTAACTATAGTTAATTATAGTTAATTAATTATTGTTTACTATGGTATTTTTTAGTTAGGGTTTGCTGAGTAATGGATTCTGAACCAAGCGGGATCATTGAGAAATCTACAGAAATCGCTAATAGTGAGACCAAGAGAGATCACTGTAAAACCGAAAGGGGCAACATAGAGACCTTATGTGTTGAAAACATTTTGCGTTCTTTGAAAGACCTCTGAGAGATCATTGGGAGATCGAAAAGATTGTAGATTGTTGCTTTCTGTTCTCTTTTAGCCTTCTTTGAGAAAATTATCATTTTTGCGATCGTTGAGAACCTTTTTAAGTAGAATGTTACAGAGATTGTGGAGAACTGTACTAGACCACTGAAAGATCATGGCTATGGCTTGGCGATTGTTCAAAGATCGATGAGAAAGGACATGAGTGTATATCATTCAAAACTCAATATTGCCCGCATGTGACGCTGTTCAAATAGATATGTTAAACATGCAGAATGATTTAAAATATTTCACTGTTGCAGAAAATCTTATTTCGTATTAATGTCTTGATATAAGGGACATGATATAGTTTTGAACGTAAAACAAATTCATTTTTCGGCCTACTTAATTTTTCTCATTCGGAGTAAAAATTGAATTTTTGCAGCTTTCAAAATCACCTAAAGTTTAGCTAAGTAAAAATATTAAAATTATAAGTCTTTATCGAAACATTAAGTAGATTACACACCATAAAAGATTGTGCAAGATGTCTTTGGAAAAGACGACTTAACGGTACGTCACAAAGAGGGCACCAAGTTCTTATATTTTCAATTTCTGTAAACGTCTTTTGAGAAATGTTTTGCATGCATTTTATATTTTGTTATATCATCTAGGTCACATGGCTTGAAAAATTGAAACAAGTGAAAGAGAATAAAACCTAGAATTATTTTACTTTCGGGTCACCGATTCTAATATTTATTTTAACGGTATTTACATGAGTCCATGTCTTCTTTAAATTGAGGTTATAAACATTCCTCGAAAAATATTATAAATTTCTTCAGATGATAAATAATCCTCACATTAAATTATCAAATAATGAAGATTCATCATAAAAAGTCAAAGTATGATAATATGATGTCAAAAATACCATCTAATGAAAAAGTATCAGTATGTCAATGTAAAAGCACTTTCTCTTCCGTTGTTGATGAAGGTAATTTAAAGAATTCTTTTCTTTTTTTGGAGGGAGGGATTAAATGGTAACATCAGTAGTAAATTATTTTAAGAATTTTCGCCATGAAATACCCCGAGATATGCTGTTTTAGGAAATCAAGTCCAATGGTGGCACACATATTGCATGTGTACATGTATATCTAATTTTTTCATCGAGTTAGAGAATATATCGAATTGACGTATAAATGGAAGCAACTACTGTTAATTGATAAAACGTCTTCAATAAATCTTAATTCCAGCTGAAGGACACGACAACAGTTTTCTTCTTCTCATGTAAAAGTTTTTGAATAAATTCTTCCTCATAGGAATACAAAAACAAGTGGGCTTATATAGGAGCACAACTAGTGTCCATCGAAATTCCATCAGTTTGTGGGTCTTCAAAATTTCAAGAATTTCCAAAGACTACATACATTTGTCAATAAGGAACTCCAGCATCAACTTCAGAATACTTTTGTGTAGAATCTTTAACAAAGTAATTTTGTTGATGACCAATCAATTTTCTTCCAAATAAAACCACACTTAAAGTACTCTATTTCATCGAAATCTTAATATTATTAAGCAATAAAATATATATAATCCTTTTCTGTTTCTTTATCAAGGTAAGAATTGTTCGTTGCAGCATATGCAAAGAAAACTGTCTTAATTTGACACTGGTTAACTTATAAAAAGTGTAGTTAACGCTACCCCCATTTTCAAGAGAGTCGCGAGACAATTAATGACGGCGACTTTAAAGGCGGGGATCATAGCTAAGTTCGCGAACGTACCTGTCAGATGCTTCTTTTAATCTTACCAGTTCTTCCCGAATAAGCCATACCCGGCCTTTCGAGCTTTCCATAAAAAGCAGTATCGCCTATGCATTTCTCGTATATTTCATTTGATTTGCTCTAAACTAATTACAAACAACTCCGAAAAAAATGTTTCTAAGAAAATCAACATTTTCATACTGTACCAATCATGTCTCCGAAAACTAGTTACCTCTCTACACTACTCTGTGTGTCCAAAATTTCAGCCTCCATAAAACCTACCTACCTTTGCTTTGTAACAGCAGAAGGAAACTTATGTTTCGCTGTTTTGAACATTTCTTTAAATTTTCTTTTATTTACTACTTTGTCCTTTATTATTATTAAATTATTTATTTAGTTTTGTACGGAAGCCGGTAGGTGCCAGGTAGAAAAATATTTTATCTGGCGGCCGCCAGATAAGTTTCTGGCGGCCGCCAAATAATTATCTGGCGGCCGCCAGAATCCTATCTGGCGGCCGCCAAATAATTATGTGGCGGCCGCCAGATAACTTATCTGGCGGCCGCCAGAAAGTTATCTGGCGGCCGCCACATAATTTCTGGCGGCCGCCAAATAACTTTCTGGCGGCCGCCAGATAAGTTATCTGGCGGCCGCCAGATCTTTTTATCTGGCGGCCGCCAGAAAATTATTTGGCGGCCGCCAGTTATTTATGTGGCGGCCGCCAGATAATTATTTGGCGGCCGCCAGAAAGTTATCTGGCGGCCGCCAGAAAGTTATCTGGCGGCCGCCAGATAAAATATTTTTTCTACCTGGCACCAACCGGCTTCCGTAGTTTTGAATGTCCATGTTAAAAAATTACACCCTTCCAAAAGAAAATGTGAAAAGTGTTTTACAAATCTTGATCTAGGACCTATAAAATTAGGATCCATCCCGCGAAAGTATTGACATTGATTGCATCGCACAACTCTTAGGAGAATATCAGTACATATATTAGTGTTGATTACACCCCTATTGAATTCACCCTAAAAAAAGCTAATCTGAAAAAAAAATGCGTAACATTTCTTGGCATGTAGTCATGAGAAAGGTTGGTATCTTAGTTATAGCCCATTTCATAACCTTGTTGATATTTGATTCGATGTATTTATATAAAAAATCAAACACTTCTAGATGAATTGCCCCACAGAAATACTTAACAATTCTCATAGTGTACACGATAACATGGATGACAGTGGGAGCTACTAACACCAAAATAACAATCAAACCATATTTATATCATCTTTCGGGTGTTTTTTTCTTTTTGCCACAACAACATTTCCAGCCACATTCAGGTTCAAATGTGATACAGCTGGTAGACTTGTCGCTATTTCTGCATTTTCAGATAACCGTGCAACAACACGGAATGGTAAACCGGCACCTTCCATTGAAGAAGAATTGCATCGTGAAGCAATACATACATACATATATATATATATATATATATATATATATATATATATATATATATATATATATATATATATATATATATATATATATATATATATATATATATATATATATATATATATATATATATATATATATATATATATATATATATATATATATATATATATATATATATATATATATATATATATATATATAGAAAGATAGATAGATAGATAGATAGATAGATAGAAAGCACTACAAAAACCAACAACACTGTATATCCTAAGTGTCGGATCTACTAAATAGATACAAGGTCAAGGATGGAAATTTATATTAAGCACTAAAAATGACCAACGACACGAACAATAGAAATTGTCAAATTTTCGGAACGCCCTGTCCCTTCCTCAGGACAAAGAAAAAAAGTTAAGAAGTCATAAAAACAAAGGAAATAGAAAAACAAAAACGGCTAGCACTACTACTAAACTACCAAACACTATTTATTTACAATGTTACATGTTGAATTTGAATTTTATAATCAGTTGTAAAGAAATAAATCCGGACCGCTATGAAATACGTCCGGTCTCTCGGGTGTACTCTGGTGAAGTGCGATTTACATAATTGAACGAATTAATTATCGCTAATTAATTACGACCAAGCAGTAAGTCGTACACTGTCTTATTCTCTCAAAATAGCTTAACTTTACATAATAAAAAGAAACCAAAGAAAGAAAATTTAGATGTATTATAAATGTAATTTGGAAATGTTTTAGGACTGTTTATCGGATAAAAGAAATAATAAACAAAAATGTAAGCAAAAAATCTATGCGTGGGTTGTTCCAGAATTGATAAAGCGAATTAACGGTAAAGTTAACACTATATAGAGAGAATAAACTTGTTTGTTACAATCAGGAATTGGGTCTAGTTCACGTTCATCCTGGTGAAGTCATTTAATTTGTTGATACCATTAGGGCGGAATGACTTCAGTCTGTGCATCCAGAACTTTTCCTTGCTTTTTCTCTGAGCATCGGTCCAATTCGGATTATGGTCAATAATCACTACTGTCATGTCCTCCCATTTGTGACCTTCAAGGTTAAAAAGTTCCCCAACGGGTTCATTGAGTTTTTTGGTCTTAATGGTCGAACGGTGATTATTGATTCTCCTGCGGATGTCTCCCGTTTCCCCAACGTACTGTTTGGAACAAATTTTACAACTGATGAGATATATGCAGTTTTCTGTTTGACAAGGCAAATTCCCTAGAATTCTGTAGCTGCGGCCTGTAACGGGGCTTTTAAAGCTGTCTGTGTCAGAACTGTGCTTACAGAGAAGACATCTTCTGTCAGAGCAAGCTCTAAAGCCTCCGTTAGGTAATGGATTGTCCAATCTGGTTCTAACTACCATGTCCTTTAAGTTCCTCGGGCGCCTGTAGGCAGCCAATGGAGGTTCCTTAAAGACCTCTGCCATTCTTTTGTTAGAGTGGAGAATTGGCAGGTTCTTTTTAAGAATACCGCTGAGGTTCTTAAGGACGGGATGGTATGTAGTTACCAGAGGGACCCTGCTGCTATTTTCTTTCTCCTTGTAGAGTAAGAGGTTTTGTCTGTCGTGTCCTGCCATCTCATCAATAGCAGTTTGTACGTTGTGGGCTTTGTAGCCTCTATTGCATAAATGGGACTTTAGGAGACTGCTCTGTTCCTGATATAAGGCAGGGGATGAACAGATGCGACGAATTCTGGTAGCCAGACCCTAAGGCACACCCTTGAATGTGTGTGGGGGATGACAGCTAGTCGGCATGAGATATAGGTGGGAATCGGTGGGTTTCGTGTGGAGACTAAACTCGATTTCGCCATCAATCAAGGTAGATGTAGTATCTAAGAATATGTTTTTGGAATTAGATACGTCTACAGTAAATCTGATAGACTGATGGAAGGTGTTGGCAAACGAAATGAATGCTTCGAGGCTCTCGCGGCATTCCACCCACTTCATCTCTATATCGTCAATGAAACGCAACCAGCTAAGGGGCCTAAAGGGTGCTTGAAGTAACAAGTTGCGTTCAAGTCTGCCCATGAAAATATTGGCATAAGATGGGGCCATTCTCGTACCCATAGCAGTGCCATTAACCTGCAGGTAATGTTCTCCATTAAACATAAAATTGTTACATTTAAGAACATGTTCAAGGAGCTTGGTAAGGGACTCAGTGGAAGGAGTTTGTATTGATCTACTGTTCCAGACTTCTCTACAGGCCTCGATACCCTCATCGTGCGGAATGTTGGTGTACAAAGATGTAACGTCCATAGTCACGAGAAGGGTATGATCTGGAAGACCAGTCGAGGGCGTCTTGTTGATATAGTCTGTGGTGTCCTTGAGATAGGATGGCAAATTTTCTACATGTGGACGGAGATGCAAATCAATGTATTCAGAAATTTTCTCCGTGGGGTGTCTGATTGCACTTACTATAGGGCGACCTGGCATGCCTTCTTTATGTATCACGATTCTTTAATGATTGTAAGGCGGATCTTTCTTCCTTACTTAAATTGTCGGGGGCCTTGTCTGGCATGGATCATTAAAGAATCGTGATGACATCGTGATCAAGAAAGCAGACAAAGGCTCTACAGTACGTAATAGTACTTGACTAAGAGACGTACATGGCGGAGGCCCATAGACAACTTTCAGACGAACGTTTCTATAAGAAACTTGACTCTGACCCTACTAAAGATGAAATGTTTGAAAATGAAGAGATTGGTATAAACGTCTATGAGACACTCAATCCTATTGACTGTAGACCAGGACAATTTTACCTGCTTCCTAAGATACATAAAGAAGGCATGCCAGGTCGCCCTATAGTTAGTGCAATCAGACACCCCACGGAGAAAATTTCTGAATACATTGATTTGCATCTCCGTCCACATGTAGAAAATTTGCCATCCTATCTCAAGGACACCACAGACTATATCAACAAGACGCTCTCGACTGGTCTTCCAGATCATACCCTTCTCATGACTATGGACGTTACATCTTTGTACACCAACATTCCGCACGATGAGGGTATCGAGGCCTGTAGAGAAGTCTGGAACAGTAGATCAATACAAACTCCTTCCACTGAGTCCCTTACCAAGCTCCTTGAACATGTTCTCAAATGTAACAATTTCATGTTTAATGGAGAACATTACCTGCAGGTTAATGGCACTGCTATGGGTACGAGAATGGCCCCATCTTATGCCAATATTTTCATGGGCAGACTTGAACGCAACTTGTTACTTCAAGCACCCTTTAGGCCCCTTAGCTGGTTGCGTTTCATTGACGATATAGAGATGAAGTGGGTGGAATGCCGCGAGAGCCTCGAAGCATTCATTTCGTTTGCCAACACCTTCCATCAGTCTATCAGATTTACTGTAGACGTATCTAATTCCAAAAACATATTCTTAGATACTACATCTACCTTGATTGATGGCGAAATCGAGTTTAGTCTCCACACGAAACCCACCGATTCCCACCTATATCTCATGCCGACTAGCTGTCATCCCCCACACACATTCAAGGGTGTGCCTTAGGGTCTGGCTACCAGAATTCGTCGCATCTGTTCATCCCCTGCCTTATATCAGGAACAGAGCAGTCTCCTACAGTTCCCATTTATGCAATAGAGGCTACAAAGCCCACAACGTACAAACTGCTATTGATGAGATGGCAGGACACGACAGACAAAACCTCTTACTCTACAAGGAGAAAGAAAATAGCAGCAGGGTCCCTCTGGTAACTACATACCATCCCGTCCTTAAGAACCTCAGCGGTATTCTTAAAAAGAACCTGCCAATTCTCCACTCTAACAAAAGAATGGCAGAGGTCTTTAAGGAACCTCCATTGGCTGCCTACAGGCGCCCGAGGAACTTAAAGGACATGGTAGTTAGAACCAGATTGGACAATCCATTACCTAACGGAGGCTTTAGAGCTTGCTCTGACAGAAGATGTCTTCTCTGTAAGCACAGTTCTGACACAGACAGCTTTAAAAGCCCCGTTACAGGCCGCAGCTACAGAATTCTAGGGAATTTGCCTTGTCAAACAGAAAACCGCATATATCTCATCAGTTGTAAAATTTGTTCCAAACAGTACGTTGGGGAAACGGGAGACATCCGCAGGAGAATCAATAATCACCGTTCGACCATTAAGACCAAAAAACTCAATGAACCCGTTGGGGAACTTTTTAACCTTGAAGGTCACAAATGGGAGGACATGACAGTAGTGATTATTGACCATAATCCGAATTGGACCGATGCTCAGAGAAAAAGCAAGGAAAAGTTCTGGATGCACAGACTGAAGTCATTCCGCCCTAATGGTATCAACAAATTAAATGACTTCACCAGGATGAACGTGAACTAGACCCAATTCCTGATTGTAACAAACAAGTTTATTCTCTCTATATAGTGTTAACTTTACCGTTAATTCGCTTTATCAATTCTGGAACAACCCACGCATAGATTTTTTGCTTACATTTTTGTTTATTATTTCTTTTATCCGATAAACAGTCCTAAAACATTTCCAAATTACATTTATAATACATCTAAATTTTCTTTCTTTGGTTTCTTTTTATTATGTAAAGTTAAGCTATTTTGAGAGAATAAGACAGTGTACGACTTACTGTTTGGTCGTAATTAATTAGCGATAATTAATTCGTTCAATTATGTAAATCGCACTTCACCAGAGTACACCCGAGAGACCGGACGTATTTCATAGCGGTCCGGATTTATTTCTTTACAACTGATTATAAAATTCAAATTCAACATGTAACATTGTAAATAAATAGTGTTTGGTAGTTTAGTAGTAGTGCTAGCCGTTTTTGTTTTTCTATTTCCTTTGTTTTTATGACTTCTTAACTTTTTTTCTTTGTCCTGAGGAAGGGACAGGGCGTTCCGAAAATTTGACAATTTCTATTGTTCGTGTCGTTGGTCATTTTTAGTGCTTTATATATATATATATATATATATATATATATATATATATATATATATATATATATATATGTACGAGGGGCATTTGAAAAGTCCTGAGAACTGTTTAATAAAATATTAACCATTTCACGGAAGTTGATGAATTTGATACCATTGAAAAGAGCTGAAAAAATTGTACTTAAGTCGGCGCCACTTAAGTCGACGTCGGAATCTCGAATGTTTCGCATACTGGAAATTCGCGTTTTTTGTGCACATGAGAACATCGAAAAAGTGCTGTCAAAGGCTTCTTTGAAAAAAAAATATTTCAATGAAAATTTGTAAAGTGGTAGAGTAAGACTGAAAGAATGGTACTTTATACAATCAATTCCATATTTCATTTTATGGATGGTTAACAAGCACAGTTTATGTCCGATTATGTTATCATAAAAATATGAAAGATTTTTTATTTACACGATATAGCTGGACTTTCGGTCTTTTATAAAGCTCTTCATTGTATTAAACAAAACATATTCTGTATAAAACTAAAGTGTATGAATGCAGTTTCCCCCAAATGTATCTTGAGTAACGGGGCTCTTACCGTTTATGAATAAAACGTTCAAAAGTCTCCCCCTGCACTTGTTTCTGTGCGCGTATTTTTTCATATTATTTCAACTTCTGCGCTCCAAAACTCACTATTGCTTTTGACTTTCGACTTAAAAAAATAAATCTGAGTTTCTTTGCTATGTGCAATCTTATTTGTTTTCCATGATTTAAAATTTGAAAATATATCGAGTTACTGCGGGGTTATAACTACATCGGCGCCATTATGGTTTCACGAGAAAATATGGGACGCCCTTAGCTTAATCTCTCTTGAGGTTTTATCGATCCCGCAAAATTGGCTAAAATACCTGACGAATTAATGCCAGCAAATTCTGTGACACCGTCCACTATTCTCTTGTGATTCTCTTGTCATTTTCTCACAGCAACATCTTTTTTACGCAATATTTTGAGGGAAATTCGATAATAACATGCTATGTTTGACACACTCTTAAACCACCTCAGAACTATTGGAGCTCCTGAATAAAACTTCATATGACAGACTGTAGTCTATGTTTATATTCTCCCATCTGGCAGTTGTGTTCGTTAGCGTGCACTCAAGTAATGGGCAAAAGTTGACTTTGAATTTTTTTTTTCGCTGAAATTGCGTCTCTTGTTACGTCATTTTTATGGCCAGTATGCGAAACAAAAAGAGATTCTGACGTCACTTTCTGAGTAATTACATAAAAGTACAAAGTAACATCACAATATGTGTATATTTTTCTGATCTTTTCAATGGTATCAAATTCATCAACTTCCGTGAAATGGTTAATATTTTATTAAACAGTTCTCAGGACTTTTCAAATGCCCCTCGTATATATAATTTTAACTGTGTAATTCAAAACTGCATTTCAAAGAAAATAATATAACAATTGTAGCGCCCTTTGATTCGGTCAATCCATAGGTATATCGACTTCACAGAAGAGCATATCGACAGATATATATATATATATATATATATATATATATATATATATATATATATATATATATATATATATATATATATATATATATATATATATATCTGAATGTCTATCCTTGGAGGGGGATATAGTGAACAAGATAAAAGGTTTCTTTTGCTTTCCTTATCACTGAACTTCTATAAATGTTCGTCAAGAATGAAAAAAAGCAATTAACAAAAATTTAGTCTTCACAGAACAGTATGATTTCAGAAGGTATAGGAACACGCATGTATTTAAAAAGACTAACCTTCCATTAAAATAATACCAAAGAAGTTAAATGCAAATACTGTTAAACCTCAAATTCTCGTGGGGATAAAATTTCGTTGATTTGCCATCTAAAATGGCATTGTGAGCATTAAAATTTCGTTGCTACACAAGTAACCCTTTTCAATATATATTCATGTTAAAAATTCGTGTGGGATTTAATTTCGTTCATAATGGTCTACAAAATAAACGAAATTTAATCCCAGCGAGAATATTTGTGCTTTTACAGTATTTAAATAGATTCAACAAGAAATGCAAGTCTTTTTTCTTTATCACATATGTACATGTATTACGGATATCGGTCTGGAATCTGCCATTTTTATCAAATGCAAAATGACCATGATACAGTTAAGGGACAATAAAACTCTACTTTTTTTCGACTTCTACATTATTATAGGGCATTAGGACTTCTTGAAACGAATGCCAAAGTGTTTATTCACGTTAATAAGGCAATAAAAAAAAATAAAGAAATAATTCAATATGCAATCTTTTTTACTTACATGAACCCTGTTCTCGAAAGGTATTTCAACCAAGGAAAAATCCAAAAGAAATAGTCTTCAAGGCAATGTAGGCAAATTTTGGCTAAATTTTTGCAGAATCTGGCACAATTAAATGGAGTGTCATCACCAGAACAGCAACACAACAACAACAAGAGTATTCTGTTTCTTCACTAGTACAACCTGGAAGGGAGATGCTTGTTATGTATCTCCAAGGAGCACTTGTAACAAAGGACAGACCATTGGAAAATCTCATTATTTTCTCGATGTCCCATTCAGTATCACAGTTATTGATACATATGTCCTCGTACCTAAGAAGCATGTAGTTTTAAGGAATTTCAAATAAACTGGTGACGGAAAAAAACTTCTACTTTTCCATCAAGGCCCCGTTTTTTTTATTGGCGTCTTGAATGTCCGTGGATAATTTACCTTAATCTAAACTATGATGTTTATAATTTGCAGTAAAGCCAAAAAAGTACCAGCAATGTTAAAGTACATGAACTTCTTAGTCAGTTCGTCTTTTTCAGACCCATCTACACACTCTTTTGTAGGATTTGGTCTTGAACTTACATTAGACTGTAAGACGTTTGTCGTTGCATTTCCGTCAACAGAGTCAACCATACCAGTGTATTGCATCCAGTCAAAAACAACGTTTGTTATTATCAAAACTGCGGAAAGAATTTTACTCGTCGCAGCAAATACACTTCGGAACCCCCTTTTTTTGGAGGAAACGTCACTATCAAATGATTCCGTGCGTGGGCGGATCGGTCGTTTGACTCGTTCATTGTGCTCTGAAGCTCTTCTCCGTATGTCGTCGTTGTGGTCCTCATCAGTGGAAAACCCTTTATTAAATTCACCCAACTCTATGTCCGAAGGATCAGTTCGTGTCGAAGCATTTTTCTTTTTAATAGCTATTTTATAGAAAAGATAACTGCTTCCTTCTGTCGACCCTTCTTTGTGATATCCCACAGATCGGACGAAACGACAAGATAACGTTATCTTTTCTTGACATACGTATTAGTGCAGCAATATATATTAATATATAAAGGTTATCGGTTGCACTGCACGTGTACTTTTTCTACAAAAAGATATTCTTTCTTATTTTTCCTCTTTTGAAAACTATTAAAATACTCTTTCATAGCCTCGTCGTAATATGATGATACTTTGTCTTCATATGCCGACACGTCTTTATCATATGCTGATATTTTTCTTTATATGCTGATAACTTGTATTTAAATGCTGATTTTCTTCATTACATACTGATTCTTTGCATTTATATGCTGATGCTTCTTCATTATATATTGGTAAATAAAAATTATACATGTATATGCTGATATTTCTTTATCATGTAATTGTACTTTGAGAAAACTTGGACAAAACATACTTGTACTCTATATTATATCACATGTACTTTGTCTTTATCTGCATATTTCTTAATTTTATGCCACTACGTCTTCATTACATGATGATACTTTAACACTACGTGCTGATACGTCTCCCCTTTTAGCTTACCTAGGTAAGCTAAAAGCTCAAGTGAGCTTTTCTGATCAAATTTTGTTTGGCGTCCGTCTATCCGTCTGTAAACTTTTCACATTTTCGACTTCTTCTCAAGAGCCAATGGTCCAACTTTGACCAAACGTGTCACAAAGTATCCTTGGGTAAAGGGGATTCCACCAGTTTGTTAAATTGAAGGGCCACGTCCTATTTCAAGGGGAGATAATCATGAATTGGCAAAAATGTGGTTTTATCTTTTAAAAATCTTCTTGTCAAGAACCATTGGGTCAAAAAAGTTGAAACTTATGTGAAACCTTCATTACATAGTGTAGATTTAAATTTGTTAAATCATGACCCCTGGCCATGGGGAAGGGTGGGGCCACAATGGAAGGTCAAAGTTTACATAGGAATAAATAGGGAAAAACTTTAAAAGAACAACCCAGCTACAATTATAGTCATATTGATATTGAAGCATTCAATAGTGTATATTCAAGTTTGTTCAAATCATGACCACAACGGATGACCACATGGGCCACAACACTAACCTGAATTAATGGCCTGCTATAAACGTTCTTAATCAGCAGATTTATTCTCCTACATATTCATACGTTAGGCTTTGAACATCTCTTCTAGCCACACCCTAACCCCAGGTGTCATATTTTGAACGAAATTGAATCTAAACCATGTGAGGATGCTTCCATATTCATATGACTTATCATGGCTTTGCTGTTCTTGTAAACAGAATTCAATGGGTCTCTTGTTTGCTTTTATCTTGACATGTATGTACGCGCTGATACTTCTTTGTTTTTGGTGATACCTTGACCTTATATGCAGATACTTCATCATTTGTCTATACATTACATATGCTGATACTTTTTCATTCGATCGTAATTTTGACTTCATATTCTCATACTTTGACTTCTATGATGAATCTTCATTATTTGATGATTTAACGTGATGATTATTTATAGCAGTTTCCGAGAAATGTTTATAATCTTAATATAAAGAAGACATGGACTCATGTAAATACCGTTAAAATAGATATTAGAATTGATGACCTGACAATAAAATATTCCCTTTCACTCGTTTCAATTTTTCAAGCCATGTGACATAGATGATATAACAAAATATAAAATGCAGACAGAAATTGAAAATACAAGAACTTGGTGCCCTCCTTTGTTACGTAACGATAAGTCGTCTTTTCCAAAGACAACTTGTACAATCTTTTATGGTTTGTAATCTATGAAATATATGGAGATAACGAACAGTATTCAAGCTCAAAAGTCCATTAATCAATACAAAATAGGAGCAGAGCAAACACGGACCTCCAAACATCAGAGGTGGGATCAGGTGCCATGGAGGAGTGAGCATCCCCTGCCGACCGGTCACACCCGCCGTGTGCTCCTTGTCATGATCGGGAAATGACGGAAAAATCCGTCGACAATTCAATGTGTTAATAATGGCCTAACAATTAGTATGAAAAACGTCAGTCAGCATTTGACTCAATGATAAACTGTATTTGCTGACAAGGTCATTGTATCGACCATAGAACTTACGAAATGATGACTTTAAACGAGACAGCTGATATTCTTGTTTCATCAACGTATTTGTCAATAATTTACCTCGGTTTAGAAATTGTACATACGTAGAGCATGCTCTTGCGTATCGAATCAACTGAGAGATATATACCCCGTATGCAGGTGATGAAGGTATATTGCTGCATAAGTAAGGGAAGTTGACGATTGAAAAGTTAAAGTCATCACGTTTATCATAAAGCTTGGTTGTTAGATTACCATTAACATCTTTTTCAAGTAAAATATCGAAATATGAAACAGATGTGTCAGACTCTGTTGTATCTTTTATCTCAAGTTCACAAGGATATATCGTATCGACATAAGAATGGAAATAGCCATTGTTAATTGACAATACATCGTCGATATATCTAAATGTCGAGTTGAAGGCCACAGCAAGTGTTTTCTTCTTTTCACGTACAAGATTTTGGACAAATTCTGCTTCATATGAATACAAAAAAGGTCTGCTAATAACGGGGCGCAATTGGTACCCATGGGAATTCCAATAGATTGTTGGAAGACCTGGTCTCCAAAAACCACACAGATATTGTCAATCAGAAACTCAAGCATCTTTTTAATGTCAACTCCACAGTACTTGTGTGAACAATCAGAATTTTTTTTTTTTAAATAATTTTGCAAATGACCAATGACAAGGTAAGTATATTTACGAGTTCCATTTTTATTGAAAAAGCAGATGTCAATGATATCAAAAAGCCTGGACTTTAATTTATCGTGGGGAATGGTTGTGTACAAAGTTGAAAAGTCGTAAGTTTTTAAGCTGTTGATTTTGGTAAAATCTTGTGATTTCAAATTTTCCAAAAGTTCCTTGGAATTTTTAAGTATCCACATCTGATTTACACCACTTCTCGAATATATTGTTGCACAGTACTCTTGAAGTTTCTCCTTCACCACTGTTAATATCTTAGTGAGGCGTAAAGATAGAGGCTTGGTTGAACATTTACTGGAACCCGCTATGTATCTTTGTTTGTAAGGAATTTATATTATGTTTGTATTTAATGTTTCGATAAAGATGTACAAGTAAAATATTTTATTTAGTTAAACTTAAGGTGATTCTGAAAGCTGCAAAATTTAATTTTTACGCCGAAAGAGAAAAATTAAGTAGGTTAAAAATGAATTTGTTGTACGTTCAAAATTATACCATGTCCTGGCGAGAAATTAATATAAAATAAGATTTTCTGCGACAGTGAAATATTTTAAATCATTCTGACTGTTTTACATATCTATTCGAACAGTGTCACATGCGGGCAATATTGAGTTTTTAGATGATATACATTCATGTCCTTTCTCATCGATCTTTGAACGATCGCCTACCTATAGCCATGATCTCTCAGTGATCTTAATAGAATCATTCATTACTACGAGTGTGGGATAGTGAAATTCCACCGAGGGGACAAGATTCACGGTCTAGGACGATGCTTTGCCGAGCCCTAGACCGTGAATCTTGGCCCCGAGGTGGAATTTCACTATCCCACACGAGTATGTAATGAATGATTATTTTTCTCGCATTATTTTTATCCAACATAACGACCTGTCATCACCATGAAAAAAATTATTTTTTTTTATTTTGTATCCAATAAAAAATCTGAATACACCATGAAAGAGATCGTACCTGAAAGTGGTTAACACAGTATGCGTAAACTCAGAAAATAAATTTCAAACCACTTAAATCATTCTGAATGATATAAACTGGAATTAAAAAGAAATAAATCCGATAGCGTACAATTCATTTCAAAATAATCCTTCCGCAACCTACAAATAGTGCTATTTAAAAAGTGAAAACACAAAAATCTTTTGAATGAAAATAAATTTGATTTAATAAATTAAACAACAACATTTTAAGTATATGTGATATTTTTTAAGACATTATCACAAATTTTATATTAGAAGCAATGTTTACGTTCACAATGGGTCATTTGCATATATTGATCTACATATGCATTATATGTGAAGCCTAGTCGGAGTCAATCACACGAACTCGTTTCCTGGATTGATAGGTATTATTTGTGATATTAACTGTTACATTTCGATGAATTTGTGACCCGCTAAATATTGATCCCATAGATGTTGATGTCGAACGCTGCATATTAACTTGGTTGTTTTGAGTTTCAATGGCGGTATTATCCGAAATTGGTGTCAAGTCGAAGAACGGCTGTGCGTGTGTCACTGTAGAGTTCGGCAGGGCTCTAGTTGATGATGATGTTTCAAAACGAGAATGGTTTTGTGTAGAAGCATTTGAGAATGGAACTAATGAGGATATATTGCCGGAGGAATTTGATAAAATGCTGCTTATTGCGTATTTCTGTGAATCGTTTATTGTGCGGTAGTTATTCAATGACTGAATGTTTTTGTGACCTGTTACGTACACTTGTAATGTGTCAGGGACATTCAAATCCGTCATCCTTTTGACGAGAGTTTTACGGACACTTGTGTTGGTGATTTTCTTATTGTCAGGTAGGCCAGCATTTTTTGACATTCTTTTCATAAGGTCATTGAGTTTGTTGACGCCCATAGGGCTACATATAAACCATCGATCCTGCATTCTAGGACGTTTTTTCGTTAGTAACAACTGACATGTAAAAGGGGTCCTCATGTTTTGAATATCCTTCGGGACGTTTATCTCTATACAAAATATAGGTTGATACGGGACATTTTTCAGAGTTGGCAGGGGTTGCATACATTCGAGGTGGGCACGCCCGGCTATCAGTGACATCCACGCCAGTTCTAGTCTTGGTGGCCCTTTCATGGTACTCTAAGTAGTCGAGTTGAAGTGCCTCATCCCTTTTTAGGACTACATCCCCCCACCTCATGTTACGGTGCTCAGTTCCCCCTCGCATACCAAAATACAATGTGTTGTTAAACCAAAGAGTGCTAATCAAAGAGGTTGGTGTAGCTTTTCCAAGTTGTTCAGTATTGTATAGAGTTTCAATTTCATCAGGTGTTAAAGAGTCGGACCTTTCGGGTTTATTTCCACGCCCTTGTGCTTTTAAATCCTTTTGTTTTCCCCTTAGGGCCTCTCTGCACTGCACAAATTCAAAGTTTGTTATTAATGAGAACTGGTAACGATGACGTTTTAAGTGTCTTTCAAAGCTCCCTATCATTCCCCTAAGACTTGAGGGCTCATATTCTTCCCCAGATTTCGTGCGGACATTCACAATAAAGTTCGACAAGAGAGGGTCCAACTCATTTGGGGATATATTGTAAATTTCTCTTGACTCCCCTTTAATTTCAAAATACTCACGTAAAATGTTCAAATGGCCCATTGTTTTTCGTAAAGTATTTGAGTTTTCATTTGCCTCAATAAAAGTAGATGTTTCCACATTTTTGAATCGCACACTTGTACTTGCACCCTCCATGATTTATTATTATTTATAATTGCAGACGATATTTGTTTACATGTAAAAAGCAGTACCGTTCACGGCGTAGTAATACGCAGTGTAAGACAGAAAAATCTCACACTGCTGTCTCACACTGGACAGATCTATCTAACACCGGTGATTATGCGAGAAAGTACAGTTCTCCACAATCTCTGTAATCTTCTAATTAAAACAGCTTCTCAATGATCGCAAAGAATGCTAAAAGAAAGCACAAAGATCGCTTAACAATCTTTTCGATCTCCCAATGATCTCTCAGATGTCTTTCAAAGAACGCAAAATATTTAAATATTTTGAACACATAAGGGTCTCTACATGGTCCCTTTCTGTCTTACAGTGATCTCTCGTGGTCTCACTATCAGCAATTTTTGTATATTTCTCAATGGGAAAATAACTGATTTATTATCAAATATACCTTGGAATTTATATGTTAAAGCACATGATGGAACAAGACGGTTCAGAAACTTCGGAATAATTTGAACAAGAAGTAATTGTAAATATAAAACAAATATTTTCTGAAGAAGTCGTTTGGACTTGCCATAATAACAGTCTTAAACTGGAGAGCAGATACTTCTATTTTCTGTACAGAAAGATGTTAGAAATTATCAATATTGTAATGTTGACAGCCTTTTTAAGATAGTTTATCAGATGAAGGGGACAGTCTTTACTAACACATACATTTTATCATTCATTCTACTGTTTTACTGACCTACTATTTCAGTAAACCTTTGACAGTATTGATTACACTTTTTGTTGTCGAATACATAAAATATACTTAGATTAGATTTTCTATGGGAACTTCTCTCAGTGTCATTAAATAACATACATCTCAATAGCTCGCTCATATTAGCTACAAATGTATACTGAGATCAGGCTCCGGGATCATGAAACTGTCTTAAATTTAAGTCAGACTTTTGACTTAAATTTAAGATTTAGACTTAGCTAAGATCGCTTACTTAAGTGGATCACAAAACGATCTTAGCAAAAACTTAGTTAAGATTTGTCTTAGTTAAAAAACCCTTTATTGTCATAGTAACTCATGTGGTGTTTAGAGCGTATACGGTAAATGTGGAACTCTCCAATGTTTTGTAGATACAATTTTCGTCTGCTTACATTAGTTACGCAATGGATGCAGAAACTCCCAAAAAACGAATAAGAAAAAGTAACTGGGACCCCAGGGACGAGATTACATTAGTGGAGGAGGTACAGAAGAGGGAGAAGGTACTCTTCGGAAAATTAGACGGGTCAGGGAGGACTTCTGTTGATAAGACAAAGGTCTGGAAAGAGGTCACTGACCTAGTCAATGCGTAAGTGTTGACATATCACATTTTTCCCAAATCATTATACATTGCCACAAAATAAAACTTTGATGAAAAGTAATTGAAAAGAAAACCAATGATGTCTTAAAAATCTACTAGACTGTGGTAGTTTCAACGGTGTTCATACTATCAGTAATGCAGCTATATATAGGCCAAGCTGTGATTATACGACAGCACCACTAAGCACTAACGAACTTGAAAATTCGGATTGCGCATTACAACAGCTGATTTTAAGCAGATAACTCATGCATATACAAGATAAATCAGTCTCAAGATTTTAAAATACTGTATGCAATTTAGTAGAAAAGCAAAATACACAAAAGGGGAAACCCAAAAGCTATAAATAGATATTGCAAAGTATCTACATGAGTACATGTATGTATTCTTTATTATGGAAAATAAAATATTAAAAATTAACCACAATGTAAGAAACATTAAATTTTTATATATATAGTTTGTTAAATAGATTCATTTTGGAACACTTCTAGTATACCGGTCCCTATAAATATGGCGCTAAAATAGGTGCCGCCGAAGGCGGTGTACAATATAATACGATCGCGTGAGTGATCGACAAAATCGATAAAAAAGGCCACAAATCGCAAAATTGAGCCAAAAATCGTGTTCCTTGTGAAAAATTGGAATTAAAAAACTGGTTTTTAAACACAGTTTTTTTAAATGAGAATTAAAAGGTTTCGTAAAATAACGTACTTGTTTAGTAGATTAAACTCCATTTTGCGTTGTTTAGGAATGTGGTCACATGATCAGTTTTTGACGTAATCTCATAAATATTCATGACGTGCGTCACTTGTGTTTTGACGTAATGAAGACTGATGAAGAAGTAGCTGATAGGACTCAAAGTGAAATGCTACTAAAATTGCGAGATTTTTGCGAGAAATGCAGGGATTTAACAAGTGATAACTAATTACTAGTAATTGGTTGATTGAATTGTGCATCACCATTGATTTGAAAGAAAAAATATTCTGAATATGGACATTAGGAGGTTAGGATATCGAGCTTAAGTAAACGCTAAGTCGCTTTTACCAAATACTTGCCAAAACTTAGCGCACAATATCGGGTATGTTTCAACATAAGACCAAGGCTAATTCATGCAAGTTTCGCAAAACTTTCCTGTTCTTCCGGTTCTTTGTAAGCAAAAATCGCACGAATAAGCCCAAAGTGATATAGATGCAAGCATGGGTGAATATAAAACAGTTACAATATCCGAGCTATTTATACTCTAACCCTAATCCGTAGATCGCATACAATGCCATATTTAATTAACGGTTTGTTTAAGTTTTGTATGTTTCATGCTTTACTTCTATAAGATGGTATATCGGCACGGTTCGACATTCGGCTGATTCATGCAAGTTTTGGGTCACAAAAGGCACTTGGTAGTGCCTTTTGTAAGCAAATACTACATGAATTAGCCCAAAGTCAGGAAGATTTAAGAGTGGATTTATAAAACAGTTCCAATCTTAAAACAATATACCCTAACCCTAATCACTCAATCGAATGCGTTTTGTTAAAGCGAGGGGAAAATGGCGGTTTGTTTACATTCTGCATAGCAACGGCAAGGGAAATAACTGCTCATGCGCAATCGCGTGATTCTGGGGACCGGCATACTAGAAACTTCCCTTCATTTTTTTCGTAGTGGAAGTACATTTAGTTCGCGCAGAGATGTGAATGAAATAAAGAAGAAATACCAGAACATCAAACAAAAGATATGATGCTCTTCTGATAATCTATAAATACATAAAAAAATATTAGATGTACTTTAAGATATTTAGGTTTATAAGTAATAATTAAAATATTGATTATATAACAGTGCATGCCCAAGCCCAAGGGATTTTAAGATTAAACAAATTTTCTTATCCACACCAAAAAAAAAAAAAAAAGAATATATAATTTAAAAAAAAAATAAATAATTAAACAAAAAAAGAAAATAAAAGCATGGGAATTTTTCAATATTTCTTTTAATTTAATGTCTGATTAGGAAATTCTAATTGTGTAAAATGTTAACAGAATCTTAAAAATGTTTCCCAGAAACTTTAAATTAACAAAACTTCATATATTTCTAAAACATTACAAAAAAAATTTATTGAACTGAAAGTTGTACATTTTCCCATTTTTCATCAAAGTATGTGTCTTGGTCAAACATAATGTTGTTTATCTAAATAGATATCACTTCTTTAGTGATAGAGGCAACCTATTTAAGCAAATTAAGATACATGTATTTGAATTTTGGAAGGAAAAATTTTGTTTGTGTTATTTATCTTCAAAGCTGTATTGATAAATGATGTCAATACTATAAATTTTAAAAATGGGATCAACATTTATTTTCACTACAAAATGTCTTGAATTTAAAACTTTGAAAATTGTTGTCATGTGCAAAATCCCCCATGGGAATTTTCAAAAGTTGGCATGTATGGATTGTCACCATTTAATTTAATATCTCTATTGTAGCAAAAGAAAAGAGAAGTGCGATTTTGAACCCTAAGACTGGGGGAGGGAAAAAACCATCATCCCCGAATGTTAGTGAACAGTTGTTGTTGGACAACTTGGAAGGCAGACCAAGTCTATGTGGCCTTCCTACTGGAATAGACACTGCAGCTGGTAATGAATAATAATAATAAATGAATAAGCTTTTAATGCACAATAACATAAATGATTAATTTCATTTAGTGTATGGTGAACTATTAAAGTATTAAAAAAAAGATGAATTTTACAGGGATAATTTTTGTTGATAGAGTCATCAATAAATAAAAAATATGAATTAAAAAAATCAGATCAATCAATTATCAAAAAGCTGAGATATGAATTTGAATGTATATTCAAAAAATTATGTAAAAATATTTATGCCCCACTGCAGGGGCATTATGACACAACAAGTTAAATTAAAAAAAAAATCATTCTTGCAGAATCAGTTGTGGATTTCTTGGATGACAACCATGCCTTGCATGAATTTGATTTGACTAGTGAGACCACTCAGCTTGAGCATTTGTTACCACAAACACAGCCTATGCCCTCCACATCTACCACTTCATCAACAGAGCTTCATTTGAAAGTTACACCAGAAATGCTTCTTCAAGAAGAACTAATCAACATCAAAGAAAGAAGAAAGCTTATAAAAGAACAACAACAGCTAATGTTAAAAATTAAACAGAAAGATCCCTTTTTCAATTTCGAACACCTTATGAATGAAATGTAAATTTTTTTGAATACGTAGTAATAAAAACACTGGTTTTTGCATGTGCGATGTGCCTGACATCACAACAGATGTATCAACATCCATGTATTACAAAGCTGCAATACATGCCTTTAGCTATTTGTATTACTGTAATGGGAGCAGTAATGCATGGGTGTTGATACATTTGTTGTGACGTATAACATCGTAGTTAATTCTTATGAGTTTTTCTGATCACAATTTGTCTGGCGTCAGTCTGTCTATATCTGTCTGTAAACTTTTAACTTTTATTTTGCCTTCTTCTTTCCTGTCCTCTGGCTGATAATTAAGTGTCTCTGTGGTCAAATTAAATTTATTAAGTATGTAAAATGAATTCTTTACACATTGATAACATCCATCCAATTATTCTCATACTGTATGTGTATTTCCAAACATTATGAGATCATTATGATATTTTGTATCTACGTACATGCTATAATTGGTTTCTCGTAAGTATGTGCATTTGCTATAATAATTCACTGAAAGTTTTATTCTTCTTTGTAGAATTTAGGATCTATGACTTTGCATTATTAAATTTGTTTAACACATTAATAGCAATTAATATATTGATAAATTTTTTGACGAGTGGCATTGTATTACTGTACTACTGTTATAACAACTGCAGTATAATCACTAGTACTGGTAAAAAAGGGTTTTCTTGTGGATATGTATAAGAGAGTATCTTCTGCATCAATAATGATCATGTCATTATTCTAGTTGTAGTTTTTGTTACAAAATTTATCAATACCTCATGTATTTTAACTCTACACTGCTTGCACGCTGTATCAATTTCATAATTCAGTGTGATTGTAAGAATAAAAGTATACCATAGAATCAGAACTCACTAGTATGCAGTTTATAGAGGTTCCTAATTTATGAATGTTAGTGGCTGTATACTTGCATACATTTAAACTTTTCATGGCATTTTTCAAATATTTATACCTTACCACCTGCAGTAAAAATTTCTCAAAAGTTAACAGTAGAGAACTACATGTATCTTTAGTTCTTTACCATGAAATATATGGAGATAACGAACAGTATTCAAGCTCAAAAGTTCATTATACAATACAAAATAGGAGCAGAGCAAACACGGACCTCCAAACATCAGAGGTGGGATCAGGTGCCATGGAGGAGTGAGCATCCCCTGCCGACCGGTCACACCCGCCGTGTGCTCCTTGTCATGATCGGGAAATAACGGAAAAATCCGTCGACAATTCAGTGTGTAAATAATGGCCTAACAATTAGTATGAAAAACGTCAGTCAGCATTTGACTCAATGATAAATTGTATTTGCTGACAAGGTCATTGTATCGACCATAGAATTTACGAAATGATGACTTTAAACGAGACAGCTGATATTCTTGTTTCATCAACTTATTTGTCAATAATTTACCTCGCTTTAGAAATTGTACATACGTAGAGCATGCTCTTGCGTATCGAATCAACTGAGAGATATATACCCCGTATGCAGGTGATGAAGGTATATTGCTGCATAAGTAAGGGAAGTTGACGATTGAAAAGTTAAAGTCATCACGTTTATCATAAAGCTTGGTTGTTAGATTACCATTAACATCTTTTTCAAGTAAAATATCCAAATATGAAACAAATGTGTCAGACTCTGTTGTATCTTTTATCTCAAGTTCACAAGGATATATCGTATCGACATAAGAATAAAAATAGCCATTGTTAATTGACAATACGTCGTCGATATATCTAAATGTCGAGTTGAAGGCCACAGCAAGTGTTTTCTTCTTTTCACGTACAAGATTTTGGACAAATTCTGCTTCATATGAATACAAAAAAGGTCTGCTAATAACGGGGCGCAATTGGTACCCATAGGAATTCCAATAGATTGTTGGAAGACCTGGTCTCCAAAAACCACACAGATATTGTCAATCAGAGACTCAAGCATCTTTTTAATGTCAACTTCAGAGTACTTGTGTGTACAATCAGAATGTTTTTTAACAAAATAATTTTGCAAATGACCAATGACAAGGTAAGTATATTTACGAGTTCCATTTTTATTGAAAAAGCAGATGTCAATGATATCAAAAAGCCTGGACTTTAATTTATCGTGGGGAATGGTTGTGTATAAAGTTGAAAAGTCGTAAGTTTTTAAGCTGTTGATTTTGGTAAAATCTTGTGATTTCAAATTTTCGTGTTCCTTGGAATTTTTAAGTATCCACATCTGATTTACACCACTTCTCGAATATATTGTTGCACAGTACTCTTGAAGTTTCTCCTTCACCACTGTAAATTTCTTAGTGAGGCGTAAAGATAGAGGCTTGGTTGAACATTTACTGGAACCCGCTATGTATCTTTGTTTGAAAGGATTTTTATGAAGTTTCGGAATCCAATATAAATATGGTAATTCGAATTCATTGTGGTTGTTTGGAATATTAAAAATATTCAAAACTGACATATGATTTTGAAGAATTTCTTCCTTAGAAAGGGAACTATAAGTTGGATTACCACTTGTAGAATTAAATCCAAGTTCCTCTAAAATACATTTAATATAATGAGCCTTACAAACAAAGACAATGTTGTTACCTGCTTTGTCAGCAGGGACCAGTACGTACTGATCGTGTAATCTATCTAATTCTTTTTTCACTTCTGGATTATTGAATACAAAAGGATAGATGGTTTTCATATTGCCTCTCAATCTTTTAATGCGCGATTTTAACATACATCTGATACATTTAATCCATTCTGACAAAGTGTCAAGGTCTTCTTTTTCATGTCTGGCCTTCATCTTTATTATATGCATTTCTTCTCTCTCTGATGTTGCAATACTATAAATACTATATTTGTACTTTTTTCGGATTTACAGACAAATTGTATACATACTAAATCCATCATTTACTGCTTTGAAATATTGGTAATTCTTGTTGTTTATTCAGTCCACTCCTTTTGTTCAAATTACATTTTAGTATCTATGATATATGTTTTTTGTTTTTCTTAACAATTTTCTTTAAAATTTGCTTCTATCAAATGGAAAGAAAAAGTGAGTCTTATACAATAAGCCATGTAATATCATTATTCAGCTTTTGATTCAAGTATCAAAGTTTAAAAAAAGCAATAAGACATATTCAGTGTTTTCTAAAATCCTTCATTGAGCATTGATATGACTGACAATCACCTAACATGATACATGTATAATAAAATTCACAATTTTCCAGTTTTTTTTTTAATTTTACAGATGTTGTACATGTTTATAAATACAGTATAATTAATTCCCGTCATTTTCTGTTCTTTGAAATTGTTAAATCTTTAGTGGTATATTTTCTAAAAGTTGTTATTTTAACAAAAAATATACAAGTTATTGTCACTGAGTACAATTCCATATACTGTACATATGTCAGAAACAAATGGGAATATTGAATAAGCTTTAATTTGCTATTAATTGTTATCATTTATCTTGTAATTTTTTTATTTGAACATCTTTCATATAATTATTATTGTTTTGTTTGGATGACAATTTAACTTTTAAAAATGCCCATACACATTGATAGTCAAAACAATATGACAATGGTGATGCTTTAGGTTAGGTAAAAAGCATATGGTGCTTATTAATACATTGCAAAAAATCCCATTTTAAAGTCAAGAGTTGTGTCCCTTTACGCAGTCATGCATAAGCATGCATGTGCCAAATAAAATTGCACTGAATTTAATTAGAATATTTCTCTTATTGAAAATAAAAATAATTAAAGTACATTTAATGCATTTGAAATATAAAATAAAGTACAATGCATTGGTGCATGTTAATTGTAAATTGAACTTCATCATGCATCCATTTAGAAACTGTTTAACTAAATTGTTATGAAATAGACACGACAATGAAGGATAAACTTTACAAACTAATATGCTGTATATACACGAATAATCAAATTGATTTGGGCCAATTTTTTTTTTCATAATTCAGTTCAACATGCAAGATTATTTATTAATTAACTTCATGAAAATCAATTTTTTTTCACATTATTAAGTTACGCATTTTTTCCCTCATGTGTCATTTGTTGGTAGTTGATATTTTACTGCATTGTTAATGTTGAAGGAAAGTTAAGCAATCATATTATTATCATTGCTTTCATTGCAATAAATTTGTTTTATTTTCATTATAAGTATCCTGTGTCTCATAGAATGACTCACAGAGTGGCACCAAAAAAAAAAAAAAAAAAAAAAAAAAAAAAAAAAAAAAAACTACACTGCAAGACAATCCATATTGACACTTGCTGCTTTCAAGAAATATGAGATGAGATATAGAGAGGGAATAATTTTTATGCCCTAAGATGAATATTCATTATAACAAGACCTTTCTTTCATGTATGACCTCATGACCTTGACCTTTAAGTGTGACCTATCTTTAATAAAAATAACCCACCTCGGCTATAACTTCTGAAGGCTGGTGATAGCTAGCTAGGGCTTTCATGATTCACACATGAATTATTTTTACAAGACCTTTCTTTGGGTACCGGCACTTTTGAATTCATGTCCTTGACCTTTGAGTTTGACTTACTTTAACCTCAGCCTTAAGCTGCTTAAAGGGGACTCCAGTTTTCATAAATCTTATATAATAGGAACCACAAATAAAGGGAAATTTCCTTATTATAACTACATGTAAATAACGGAATATAACAAGTTCATATACTGGTAGAACTATTAAGGTAAATATATTTCATATACTGGTAGTTGTAATAATTGCTAAAACGAACACAGAATGTTACTATTAATAATAATGATTTATCACACTGACAGATACATACTGAATTGTAATGGTATGTTTGTAACCTTACAACAATACCAATGATGTACTAGGGACAGAGAGTGAAACAACAGTACACTGTTAATATTAAATTAACATTAAGTAAACTGCAAGCAGTATAAATTTATAAATGACTTCTGCTTTGTGATTATGATTGTATATTATGTAAGAACTGAACAAGTTAAAAATTATTATTTTTTCCTAGTTTCTCATGAACTAAGAAGAGAATGGCCTGAGATATTAATTAGTAATCAAAACATTGTCCGGCAATGAGTTCTCTGTATCCAAAACCATTGTTGTTACCGTGATTGATCTCATCCACATCTGGGCCAGCTATGATTAGGTCACGTGGGTCAAGGGACACAATATCTTGCCTCAGGATCCCTATGTTATGCAGGACAACACAGGTTATTACATACTGACAGGCTCTTTCTGGGCTTGTTCTAAGGCCAATGGAAAGGCAAGGGAATCTTCTCTTTAGTGTGCCGTATGTCTGCTCGATAAGGACTCGTGTTCTACACAGTGCACTGTTGTATCGCTCTCTGTACCTGACATCATTGGTATTGTTGTAAGGCGTCATTAGATATGTCCGACAAGGGTACCCGGAGTCCCCCAAAAGTATACCATTATGCTGACCTGAAAAATCATGAAATTAATATATTAAAAAACAACAACTCAGAATTACTAAAAGGTCTGGAAAGCAAAATGACAAAGACTTCAGTATGATTCAGCAGATGTTGAAAATATTTTAACTACATGTACATATACTAAAACTCAAATTGTGTTTATTGTCTGGCCCCTATGGGCCATATGACTTTATCATTTGAAAAAAATACCTTAAATCTACTTTATGTTAGTACATATAATTACTGATAAACAATACAGTTTTTTTCCTGTTCCTTATTTAGTTTTGTTTTATTTACCATATTTTTCTTATACTTATTACATATATATCTTCAGGGAGATATAGGAATATCACAGTTAAGTAATAATATTCCATCAAAATTCAGTTAAAATTAAGTGCATGTGATATTATTTACCATTCTCAAACTGCTGACAGAGAACACTTTCTCGGAAAACCCTTGAATCATGGCAAGATCCTGGCCACTTGGCAACACAGTTGGTCACTATAAAATTAGCATCACAGGTCATCTAAAATATGCTCAAATTAAACATTAATTTATTCTTTGTAAATTTAATTTTCATAATACATGCATGTTATTTATCTTTAAAGTCAATGATTGTGATGGATTCACATATAAGCGGATTTATTGCCTACTTTATTTCTAAATTTAAATCATTGAAAGCTTATTTAGCTCTTTTAATGTTTTTTTTTTTAATTTAAAATCATTTTGAATCAAAAAACAATTACCATGACATTTAAAGAATGATATCCTTTTCTATTCACATAATCAGGCTCATTTTCAGTAGGAGTTTGGATGCGGATAAAAGTACCATCAACACATTCCAAGACACCAGGGAACCCTACAATAAATAGATTTCATAGATTAATATTTTCATCAGGCCAATAGCAGCAAATATCATAAGTTTTCAATTTGTTTGTGTGAGTAAATATATATACCTTTTGATGATATCTGATTCCCTTTTTATTTTTAAAATCATACAAAGGTTATAGCTATGAACATATCAAAATAGGATTAATTCTTTACTGAACATGATAATAAAGTTATAAAGAGTAGAATAGTAAAGATTTCAATATACAATATGACTGATTTTGGAGTTACCCCCCACCCATCCTCCTTTTCTGCCACATATTGTATATATACATGTAATTTAGTAACACTACACACTCACTAAAACACACACATATATAATGATTACAATTGATAATGTTCGAGGGATCCTTATTTTTTTCTTAGATGTAAGAAATACATAAATGCATAAATGCATTTAAAACAGTGACTTGAGATTGGGGTCGAAAAGGTAGAACCGAAATGCTTATAGAACGAAACGTGTTTACTGATTCAAGGGGGCGCTGTTGTTTGTTTTCAATGCGAAGGTGTAAGTGAAAAGCCATGGATTCTCACCTGCTATAGCATGAAACATTCTCTTTACGTTGGTGGCATCCTGTCCAGAAGGAAAGCGAATAAAACGGCCAGCAACATTCGCTATTGCAGATACCACCCTGCGGATGCATCGTCCTATCGTGGCTTTGGAGATGTGGATGGCACCCCCCACAAGTTGATGGAAGGCCCCCGTAGCCACAAACCGGAGGAAAACCAGCAGCTGAATCATCGCTGGAAGGGCCAACGATCTCTTGGTAGGATGGGTTATTCTGTCCTGAATGGTGTCGTAAATAAACATTATCGTAGGGCGGCGAAAACGATATCTCTCGAACAACTCGTCATCTGTTCGGAGGTCCAGTGGATTCAACCGATCCCTGAAAAGCGTGAGGCGAGGGTGACGCCGTCTTCGCCGGACAGTATCAACATTTCCCCCTTGAACACGTCTCAAGAAACCAACAACAGCGGCCATTTTGAAAGAACTTAAAATCAATCTTAAAACTTAAGTCTGCCCATGAGCAGTCTTGAAATTTAAGACAAAATGCCAATCTTAACTCTAAGTCATTTTTTGTGATCCACTTTAAGAACAATCTTAAATTTTAAGTGCAAATTTTTTGGAGTTAAGTCTGACTTAAGACTTAAGACAGTTTCATGATCCCGGAGCCAGATTTTTTCCTAGAACGAACTCGAATGAAATAGGTCTGATCAAGCGTAACAAAAATCTAGCTTACAAATGATAATATACCATAACCTGTTAATACAATGCAAACGTAATAGAACACACCCTTGAAAATGGAATAACCTGACATCACTTGGAAATGAATTGTCCCAAAGGTATATAAGTTAGTGCAGCTGGCAGCTGAGGCAGAATTGCTGTGATGTCTGCAGAGTGCGTTTAAAAGACGAAAGGTATACGTATAGTTGAAGAAGCAGGGCTAGGATACGAATTTGAATTAGCTCACCAGCGATAGTGGTATTTCAGATAAACACGTTACATAAGTTAACGGCGCTGTTTTGCTGTTGCCAATCGTTGTTCGGCTATAATGAAGACTGTGTTATATCTACTTTAGAAATAGCTAAGTCCATAACAGCCCTGACTGGTCGATCTAAAAGTTAGATTTTACACCATATGCAGAAACTTGAGTAAATAAAAAATGTTTCTTTGCCTCAAGAAATAGATTCATAACTTACATTGTCATTTTATGTGCAACGAAGGAAGAAAAAGTTTCATATTAGTATGAACGCGTAGTTTGGGTCTAAAAAGATGTGTTGTTGGTCGGGCAGAGGGAATGTTGGCACGGAAATGAGTGGCGCTATGGGCCGGAAGTAGTAAAGCCGTATTCCTAGGGCTCTTCCCGAAAACACATATTATAAAAGTCCAAAGTAACGAGGAACTGGTTTCCGAATTTATTAACAAGTCCCAACGATTGAAATGATTCACATGGAACAACAATGAACAGTAACCAGTTGGTTATGGCCATAGCCTCCAAACTGTTAAAACATGATGGGGAACTAGTCGGACGTGGCCGGTAGTACACCCGGCCTCCGAACTGACAAGTAAAATTTGACAATGGTATTTAAGAGGAATTGAACAATGAGTTAAAAATGACAGGTGTTGACTATGAGTAAAAGTGATACAGGTAACAATAAATGAAATGATTTGAAATGATTTGATGGCATGGACCAAAAAAAAAACACCGAAAGTTAAATAATTACATAATGTTTGTATAAGGGATTAAAAGGTCCTTGGGCATTAACACTCTGCCCCTTTGTCAGCCGACAAGTGTCACTCAGTAATTATATGAACACTTAATACTTAACATGAGAAAGATTTGTAAAATGCAAATTTTAAAAGCAAAAAATTTCATAATATGAATTATCACACTAAAACAAAAATTAAATATAACATTTAGAGTCCAAAATGAATTATGAATAGAACAGTCAATTTCACACGGTGATAGTTTCCCACCGCTGATATTAGTTTCACATGGAAAATTTCACATCATTATGGGATTATCCTGCTATGCTCTTTCACGCAAATTTCAATTAAGTAAGATAATTATTTGTATTTTCTCTGATCTCCATGTTCTATAATTGGTGAAATCGTTCTAATCGGTACATGAAAATAAATATGTTTCAAGTATATGTCATTAAAAAAAAAGAAGAACGCCGATAATAATGTCAGTCTAAAATCCAACCAAACACAGTATCCATTAAAAGAACAAATCCCTCGGCAAAGACTGTTGGGAGAACCACACAGAAATACTCCAGCACACGTAAGACATACATAGCAGTATATAATGTCGTAGTTATTCCACCGAAAAATCGAATAATGCTGAGTAGACACTCCATCAAACACTGACCACACGACATGTCACATTTGCAACAATTGTCAAAACATTTGCAACAATTGTCGCAACTTTTGCAGCAATTTTCACAACGTTTGAAGCAATCTCCACAAGATCCACATTTCGGACCCTCACAACACGTGTAGCAGCAGGCACACGGACAGCAATTCCACCAAAAGAAGCCGCTGTTATAAGTTAAGTAGCTGCATGTCATGTAGTGACATCCTTCGTACCTAAATGGAAACATTTGATTTTGATTTAATTTTGAAAATGAACTGATTATTTTTTATGAAAAACAATCTTAGTAGATTTCGCCTAAAATTCATAATTAAGTTTAATAAAATCCGTTTCCAAAAATTTAGGGATGTAAAGCGCGATCCGTCTGAGGCGAAATTGAGATTTGAACCAAAGTTAGTTTGCCGTTTTATATTTACACCACACAGAATTTTCTCCTTAACGTCTTATGAAATTCTCTTGATGTTATCTGAAGCAATAGGTACAATATATTTCTAAACTATGTAGATCTAAGGAATCCGGATAGGACCGTGTAGTTCACTATCGCATCATCGCACCATCGAAGTTTGGATCGATAATGCGATGACGATGAAGCGATAGCGCGATGACGATGATGCAATGTTCACTATTGTTCCATCGTGCTATCGCACCACCATCGCATCATCGTCATCGCACCATTTCTTCATCGTTATTGCCCAATCGCATTATCGCGCCATCGACCCTTTAATCGATGCTAAATAGTACGATAGTGAACTACATGGCCGGATTCCACATAGACCCAGTTTTTAAAGCTAACTGTAACTATTTAAGGCTTAAACCTATTGCATGACTCGTAAGGAACAATAATACAGTATTTTACACTTTCATCTAGTCATCGTTGCAAGCCAGTGGTTTTGTGTCCATTCTATGGACCGGATAAATCTTAGGACAGGTCTTCCTATAAACAATGATGTTGTCTACTATTAATCTGTAAGTTACCACTTAAACTCTCAGGGTTTCAAATAAAAGGGGAAAAGATCAAATAAAAGGGGAAAAGATTATTCAAGGATGATTCCTTTATTAAGTAAATTTGAGGAAGTATTTTTTTTTATTACGGATGCATTGTCCTTATCCAGGAAAAAATGTATTCAATGTATTCTAGTTTTTTAATCAAACGAAAATAAACGATTATTTATATAATGCATTTAATCAAAATTTCGTCCCTACTTTACTGTCTTTTTGAGCCAATCGTAAGTCCATAGCTTGTTTTATTAATCAGTGATCTGTTTCGAATAGACCACCAAATTAAAACACAATTCTTCAGTCGCTTATTATTGTTAACTTGAAATATATATCACCTAATATAAATTCACAAAGATTGATGAGTCGATATAAACTTGTACTCACCCTCTACAAAGAATGACACATGGAAAACAACCTTCCACGCAGGACCAAAACATTCTAGTGCAAAGTGTGCCACACAGTCTGCAGCAACCACAACAACAACTACAGCAACAGCAGTCGCTGTGTTTTTTGTGTTTTACTTGACGCTTAACAACTCCTCCACTTCCATCGCAACATTTGCTACTGGTTATATAGCGCCAAACACTGGCTAGTTCAGAGCTAAGACCGTTCAGAAAGCGTTTGATTTTCTTTCCATTCCACTCGATTTCACAATTAAAACAAATGATGTTATCGTACTTAAGGAGTAGGTAGTTTTGTGGAATCTCCACAAACAGTGTTGTGAAGAAGACCTCAACTTTGCCATCAATTTTGTCTGGTATTTGCTCTGTTGGGTCACGTTTATGGTTCAAAACTATCTGATAAATTATCTTGGCTAGTTGGAGGGCGGAGAGAACGGAGCCAGCAATGGAAAAATACATGAACTTTTTAGTTAATTCATCTTTTACAGAATCGTCAGTGCAGTATGATGCGTTTTTTGGTAATGGGTCACTGGTACTCGTTGCTTCTGATGAAGCACTTCCGTGAATGATATCGGAAAGTTTGTCCGTGATATCTGTGATTGGATCCTCAATGTCAGCATACTGGAGCCAGTCCAAAATGACGTTCCCAATTATCAAAAGCGCTGACAAAACACGAGTGAATGTATACCAGCAGACGTTTCTTGGTGTTTTTATCTCCTCTTGGTCCAAAGCACGCCCCCTCTCACTGGAATCTTGATCCTCATCATGAGAATATCCCCTATTCATCACACCCATTTCTATATCTCCTCCACTTTGACGATCCATTTTTGTAAACTTTATAAGACCTTTGTATATTGCAGGTACTGCACTTGTATTTGTTACGATGTTTTTGTACACGATCTAGCAGTGTAAGTCAAATTCTTAGTAATGATCTGAACATCCTAGATAATGTTATCTTTTAGTTGAGGAGTTGAGGAGTTACATTGCGTAAAATAAAGATTGTTTATCTCTTATACTTGACATAATTGCAGTGTAATCCCAGTGTAACCCCCCCCCCCGCAAAAATATATTTCCCCCAATATACAAATCTTGAAACAAATATGAAATTGAATAAGGATGGAAAACTTTGTTTCTAGACGGAAGTTGTTCTTCATATTTATGACCGGGGTTTATTAAATAGAATTGAAGTAAAGCTAACTTGCAATATTTGTTTTAACCTTCTTTTAGATCCAAATACCGATTAATTTTAAAACCAGTTGGCAATACAGAACTTAAAATGCCTACATAAAAGTACTTTAAAAGTCAACTCGTTTCTAAATTAGGGTATATCCGTTATAATCTTAAAGTTATGACAAGTTAGAAAAGACAGAAAACAAAATGTAAAAGATGTGCGTGGTTATTCTTTTATTTCTTTGGCTATTTTGCTAGAGAAAAGTAACACAGTAAATAATCAAACTTTTAGTTGGACATTCTATTTTTCCTTAATTATTATTAAATCTCTATTGATTAATTGATTGTATGTTGTTTTACGTCCCATTCGAGAATATTTCACTCATATAGAGACGTCGACTTACACAGGTGAAGGGCTTCAAATTTAGATCTTGACTCTGCACTCAGGTCCAATGAGCAGAGTCTCGGATTTTAAGGTCTCATATGAAAGAACCGCAACTTACACTTCAAACTGCCGATCGCTAGGCGAAGGAACAGTTGCTACTAATTTTGTATCGGCTTTGGTCAGTCGCAGCCGGGGTTTAAACCCAGAACCTTCCGATCACTGAGCGAACGCTCTACCGACTGAACTACAGTGACGGTTTTAAATCTGCTAGTAAACTTTATACAAACAATGTTATCTTTTATATACTATCTTTTTACTTACCCTTTTCTCGAAAGGCATTTCAACCACGTAAAATGCAAAAGAAATATTCTTCTATGCAATGTTGGCAAAATTTTGGCGAAATATTTGCAAATTTTTGTCCAATTGAATGGAGTGTCATCACGAGAACAGCAACAACAAGAAGAGTCTTCCGGTTTTTTACTAGTACTAGGGAGATGCTGGTTATGTATCTCCAAAGAACACTTATAACAGAAGGCAGACCATTGTAAATTTTTTTTCTTGATGTCATATTCAATATTACAATTACAGATACATAAATTCTCGTGCCTTAGAAGTATGGAGTTTTTGAGGTAAGGGTGCAACGATAAACCGTTTGACGGTATATCGCGGTATATTTTTCCACGGTTCAATTCACGATACGCTAAACTGATATCGCGGTTCGGTTCAATCGGTCCAGAATAATCCGTTTTATTTCCTTCTTTATTATTTCAAAATGGCTTCCGCGCAAAACGTGAGGTAGCCGATAATGCATTTACAGCAGTTAAACTCATCTCCAGCACAGACCTCAGATTTAACACGGAGAGGGACTTAATGTGATTATAAGTTATAGATGTGAAGACAAATGATAAACCCTTTATATCTAAACGTATTCTTTGGTAATACACGATATTCCATCACGTGTGTATTTCGATGAAAATTCGCTGTCTTGTTGACTAAAACGTATTAACACGAGAAGTATGACAACTGCTTTTCTACGTAAATAAAAGGAATAAAAGAATGAATGTCTTCCTTTTTCATTCCAATTTAAAAGGAAGATTATTAGGAAAGGTCCACGTAGTTCCCTGTAAATGTTCATCATATGCATTGGTTTAGAATGTTGACACAACTCAAAGATCTATCTAACAATCCAATTCAAGATAACAAAATTTTATTTTAATCATAATTTTAAAATATGAACAATTTGTATAACCCTGTCAAGTTTAAAAAAAATATGACGACAAACTTGAAAGACTTTTTAACCGTTATGTATCGTGATACGTATCGTATCGTGAACTGAATACCGTGATACGTATCGTATCGTGAGGTTAGTGTATCGTTGCACCCCTATTTTGAGGTTTTTTCAATTAGAACTGTGACAAAAAAATTATACTTTTCCATCAAGACTATGTTTTAATTGTCATCTTATTTGTCCTTGAATATTTTACTTTTTATTCACTGGGCGCTGGAACCTTTCTCCGTATGTCGACATTGTGGTTCTCATCACTCAAAAACCCTTTATTGAATTCACCCATGTGCGGAAAACGATCAGTTCTTCTTCGAGACATTTCTACTTTAAAGATATTTTAGAGAATCAAAAACTGCTTATTTTTGTCGACCTTTCTTATTGATATCCCACTGATTGGTCGAAAAAGGACAAGAGAACGTTATTTTTTCTTGACATATTTAGTGCAACATTATCTGTCGTACTGCACACGTACTTTTTCCACAAGAAAAAAAAAATCATTTCTTTCTCTTAATTAAAATTTCAGCAGGAATACTTCTTTGTAGCTTCATCATTTTATGATTATACTTTGCCTTTATATATTGATGCTGTCGATCACCAAATTTTTGCGACACCTGATTTTCGCGAGAAACTAATTTGTATTTATATGTGGGATGGAAATTTCACGAATTTTAGATATTGCTGTATACAATCTTTCATTATAAAATAGCGCTAGAATGAAATTCGCTAGGAGGCAGTCTTGCGTATTTAAGTCAAGATAAAGTTCTCGCAAATAAAAAAGTTCGTCTTCACTTTAGGATGATAGTTTGTCTTGAAATGCTGATACTTCTTCATTGAATGATGATGTTTTGACACAATATGCTGAAACTTCTTTAAAATATCATTAGACTGATAAAACGTACTTACAGTTCTTTATTTTGTTCTTATTTTGTTTATCTTGTTCTTATACTTTTCCTTTATCTATTACTTTGTCATTTTACGCTGACACATCTTCAATACACTATGATACTTTGACATTACCTGATGAATCGTCTTTATTTTTGCAGATACTTGACATAGTAAGCGGATACTTCATTATTTGGAGAGATTTGTCTTTTTTCACCGATACTTCTTTATTTTTGCTAATACCTTGACATTATACATGTGTATGCAGAAACCTATTCATTAGACGCATGATGACACTTTGACAGCATATGCTGTTACTTTGACATTTTATGATGATATTTCATATTGTGATTTTTTCCCTTGTTTCAGGTCCTAAATTATTTTGGTCAATACAATGACCTTGTCAGCAAATACAACCTACCATTAAGTCAAATGCTGACTGACGTTTTACACACAAATTGGTAGGCCATTATTTACACACTGATTGTCTACAGTTTTTTACCGATTTTCCCGATCATGACAAGGAGCACACGGCGGGTGTGACCGGTCGGCTGGGGATGCTCACTCCTCCATGGCACCTCATCCCACCTCTGATGTTTTTAGAGATCAATGTTTGCTCTGCTCCCGATTTCGATTATTTATATGGACTTTGGACCTGAATACTGTTTGTTATCTCCATATTTCATCTTTCATTCCATTTTAAATTTCATTTCATATATTTCACATATTTCATTTTATTCATTTTACAGAAGAATCCAATTTCAATGGAATTCCTTATTCATTCTTTCCAAGTGTTATCAGCGACATTAAATTATACATATCCCTGTGTTCTCGACTTCCTAAAGTTGTCATCATATGCCATTCTGCTACACTTTGTTGTCTAGTTTGCTAATCGTAGTGTTGATTTTATTTAAACAAACTTTTGGCTTTTAGGACAATACTTAAATAGTTACCTGGCCCTTGATTTTTTAGATTAAAATTGCATCTCTTGTATCACAAACAAGCAATATCAGAAAGCATTATTTTATTTTAGCTCATGTACCACACTGTATCTTGAAATGACAGTTCTCTGCTTTAGATGGTAGGTAGTTGGGTTAATCTTTTTTCCATGAAGTTTGAGACTAAAACGTCTAATGACACTTTTCTAAATCTGTTTACGAAACTTTTCAAAACATGCAAGTAATTTGAAAGTGATCTTTATTTTTTCAACCCGATATAAAATAGATTTCATTCTCTGTCCATCTTTGACCAGCAAGTTTGTAACACATACATCAACCGGTACTCCTCAATTTCTGTCAACAACTTTGGCGCACACTGACCATTATATATAAAATACAAACAGAAAATAGATTCGAAAGATCTTTTTTATCGACTGGCAACCTTGTTAAATTGAATATAGAAGAGGCAATTGGCGGGTATTTTCACTTTGTTGTGACGTCACGACAATCGAGCCCAATGCCAATATAAGCCAGCGCAAATCGACCGACTAGTATACACTTTTTTCAATGAGTGGCACTGTAGCTCTCTGGTTGATTTTTTATATTGAATTCGTCGTATTTTCCCATTCTGTGTACTCTCTCGAATGAGATATAGTCGTAGATTTTCAGCTTATCCAACAGTGCCTCAAAGTTTTCGTTTCTTTTTTCAGGGATACCACAAAAAATAAATTGTCTCTCATTTATCTGCACGTGAAGTTTGTAAGTTCTTTTGTCAGCATTCATATGTTCATAATTACTACTTTCAGATATTTGTTGCATTTGTCTTTGAATCAAATAATTTGATGATAACATATTCAAATCCTATATCTCAGTCCAATATTCATTTTCAAGATTTTATTTATTTTGATTTATATTTAACAATTGCTCACTGAAAATAAAAGTATAAAAATGCACAGAAAAGTAAGGCAGTTTTGCAATAAAAGTGTTATATCTTTTACTTTTTCTATTTGGAATTATTTTTTTGGACTTTATCTTGGGGAAATACTTTTAAATGCTAAATATTTTTTCGTTGTCGATTTAATGCTTTGCATCAATTTTACTATCAGCTGTAACTTTGATAAGGTTCCATTGTTGCATTAGAAAAGGTGCGATTAAATGCTCTACTTCCCCGGTAATGCTTTAGCAAAAGGTTAATGACTCACTTAAAGACAGCATTTTCTTTACGGTAACTTTTTTGGAGTATAGAAACGAGGTAAGCTTAAACCTAAATTCAGTCTTTTTATCATCTGGGGTGAAGATTGCTTTATGGCCCAGAAATGATAGTTCAGTTGCCCTTTCTGTTTTTCTTTAAGAGTTAATTAGGACATCTAATTCCTGAAACGTTGACTAAAATATTTTTGAGGAAATAGAACAATTAGGAGCATCCTGCAAACATAATATCATCTAAGTAATGGATAATGTTTGGACTATTAGTTCTTTTTGACACGAACCAATGAAGGAAATATGAAATTTCTGCCAAACATTTAACATACTATTGAGCAACCAAAAGGCATGCACTTGTCTATATATTATTTATCAATACACCTGTCTAATGAACTTAAGTCTGAGGATGAATTGGTAACAACCTTCATGGGTTTCTTAATTTTTTTGTCTTTTCTTTTTAATTTTTTTTGTCTATTAAAACAGAAATTATATATAAAATAGTGTTCTGATCTAATATATAATTAATATTCTACATGTAACGTCTTTACAGTCTTGTTTATTGTGATGAATTATGTTGATAATTTTTCATACGATAAACCGATAAATCGGTTGGAACGATCCGATTGGCAATTCTGTATTCGATTGCCATATATATATATATATATATATATATATATATATATATATATATATATATATATATATATATATATATATATATATATATATATATAGATTCAGTTAGTAAATTCAAAGAACAGAAAAAGGACATGGAATTGTCGACAAATATGGATGGGGCTTGGCTAGAGAATATAAAGCCGACCCAATTACTGACAATTCCGAAGACAACTAACGCTTGCGTCAGGCCGTGGATAGGGCAAAATGTAAAAGGTTAAAAAAATAATTACAATAATCCTTTTTGTAGCTATCACAGCAAATTTCAACTCTCTAGATCCTTATCCTACGAAAGGAACTTTGATTTCAGTGATGCACAATCTACTCCATTCACAGTCCAACCAGACCAATGCCTCTACTGTATCGTATTCGGCCACTGGAGCGTTAACTGCCCTCTCAAGTGAAGGACACAATTGTTCACAAAACCTATAGCAACACAAACTGCAACAAACACCACCTCAGACAGACTATAGCATGGTATGCAATTTTCTATGTCCTGAGAAAAACGATGATATTATTGTTGAAGACAATTTAGCACATAGCATTGTTCTTTAGAGAAAATAAATGTTTGAGTGCTGACTATTTGATTGTGGAAACTACAACTTGTGCAAAAAGTCATGCTATAGAGTATTGTAAAGTAAATCATTTCAAGTTTAAGTTTTATTTAAAAAGACTGCGGGTGTGACCAGTCTACAGAAAATTCTGACTTTCCCCTGGCACCTGATCCCACCTCTGATGTTTTAGAGGTCCCGCTCTGCTCTCAATTTGAATAGTTTGAATGGACTTTTGAGCTTGAATACTGTTCGTTATCTCCATATTTCGTAGATAGATTCGTCGGCAGATTAGTTTTCATAGCCAAGCGAAAATGCGAGATGAAGCCATATTAAATTTTAACAGGCAAGTGATATCCTGGAGCTAGTAAGGCCGGTGCAAGTATACATAAGAAACGGCAAAATAAATGTTTTATTGTAGTAAAATTCTCAAGCACAAAGTAGTAGTAAAGAAATCGTAATTTTAATGGGCGTATATGAGAAAATCGAATACAAACATCTGTAAGTAGAATATCATGGTTTTCTTTTCATTTTCATGGGTTTAAATGCAATTGATGATCTATATTGAATTTTTATTTCACGTTCCTTCATAAAGTTCCTTATAGCACTAACACCTTTTTCTTCAACCAGGAATGGACAATCTTCTCCAGATCACAGCAAATGATTTGTCTGTAAATCTTGAATTACACTTATGTCCTTACACACCCATTCTTCATAACTACAGCTCACACAAACTGCTAATAAGTCTTTCAAGTTCAATGACATAACAACAAAACCTGATTTTGCTAGTTCTGTGGCTAACTCTTCATTCTTTAAATCGTAAAGATTGTGCTCAAGTCTTTCGCCGAAGGTTGAAATATTATTTGGTATGTATGGATTCACAGAAGTTTGGTGAACTCTAGGAATGTCATAATTATGTAAAAGGTGTTGACAATCAGTATTCCAAAGAGCATGTTGCCTAATAATGGAACCTGACTCCAAACGATCAGTTTTAAATTCGCCAAATATAGCTTGATTACAAGAGTAGCAAGTGATTGTATCTGAGATTCCAGAGTAGATGAATCCACTCTCAGCTAACAATATAATCTGGGTATCTTCAAATGGATAATTTATAAATGTTTCGATTCTTTTCCCAAAAGAAGCAAAATCTGTGGAGCGTTTTTGAAAAAAGTCGAGATATATACTGCGTCCAATGTTATTGACCAAAGAAAGCAAAGCATAACTTGTATGCCCCTGAAATCTCACATTGTATGTCATTCTGTCATGCTCTGTGTTGTAAAAATCGTACTTCAGGGAATGTTCAAGAAAATTTATTAGCTTTTTTTTGCTTTCTAGACAGTAATCTAAAAGCTTTTTTTCTCCTTCTTCAGTCAAATTGATGATGATTTCTTTTATTTCAATTTCTATATTCATTCTTTCAATTTCAGTCAAAGCATCTTCACTTTTCGCCATGATATTCACAAACGTTTCCCATTCTATTATGAGTCTTTCTGAAACTGTTTCTACACCACAAGCTTTCCTAAGAATATTAATAGTCTTTCTGCTTCCTATCTGTCCAATGAAATTCGCCATTCCAGATTTTTTGCACAAATTGCGGAATTTCTTTTGTTTTTTGACGTCTCTTATAGCCAATTTCACTAACAACTCATTATGAATATTTTTTAATTCACCATCAGACTCACCACTACTTGATGATGGATTTTCAATACTTAGGACATTCATTAATTTCGGCCACCACTTATGCCTTTGCTCAAAGACAAACAAAGGCTGAAAACAAAGCAAACAACTTGGAACTTGACAGTCTTCAAGTAAAACTGGAATCATCGCAGACGGTTTGTCATGCTTTTTGGCTAAAATATGCATTACTGTATTTTCCAAGTAAAAGGTAAAGGTTTCAGAGTGCGTTGAATCGTGGGAGAGGACAAAAGCAAAGACCACAGTCTGATCTACACGTTCATTTATGTTTTGGAATATAGATAAACAGGAACTAAAATGTTGACAATTACATCCACAAATGTATCTCTGGGATTCTATTTCCTTTATGATACTCCTAGTCCATTCACTGTCCCTCCTCGTCGCATTGTGAAGAAAGAATATATGAAATTTTTTCCCTAATGGTAAAAATTTCGACGAAGACTCCGCCATTGTAACAATATAATCTATTCAAGCGATTGATAACCCACTTTCAAAACGGAACTCGATGTAAAAGGCGATCATGGGTGCGTCGATTTACCCAAACTAGACCCAATTTACACAGTAGTGAATAATAATTAAAAAAAAATACCGTTTTATCTCAAAATTAGAAAAAAATAACACAAAAATTCTCATTCATGTAGTATTATCTCGTTGATAATGCATATTTGAATTCCATGTAGGATTTGAACCATTTGAGTTTATTTGGGTTCCTAATTGGGTCAATATGTGTAAATTAACCACCCCGCGTCCCGGCGATCATGGCGTCGGATGTTCTGTATATCATTTATAATATTTGCTGTGAACCAATTTGCATTGCCACTGGGGGGAGACAGCCGACTGAACCGTTTCCTCTTTTCATAATTTCTTATAGAAACCACCTGAGAAAGGAATCTATTATCGTAGAGGGACAAATTTCCGTGTAAGGTACGCACAATTTTCAATGTCAATGGGTACATAAACATTCTCCATTTGACAAGTAATGACCCGGTAAATACTGAATGAGTCACAAACTTTATAACAATGGAAGATATAGTAAAGTTTGTAATCATGGGGTTGTTGGTGCAGTTTTTTTTTCTTTATTTAGTTGTATAAGACATGCAGTAAGACATAATCAATACAAAATGACAAAAAAGGTTGTTATTTTATTTCATTTTGTTTATTTTCGAAAATTGAAAAGGAGCTACCTTAGTAGCATTAAAAAGTGTCAAAGTTATTAAAAGCAAGCTGAATATGTTTATAAGGTATGACCTATATCATATATTACTATCGATATCTAAAAGTACTTAACATTTGACTCGACAATTGTTTATAATTTAAACATATTTTATTGAGTAATTCAATAAGGATTGGGCAACAGGCAAGGCCTATGCACACCCTCTCCTTGTATAATAGGTCAAGACATAGACATTGAATAATAATACTTGAACATGGTAATAAACTTGCTAATAATACAAAATAAAGATTCATAATCAAGTATTATTCATCAGTATCATAAAAAAAGAATGATAACCCCCTAATTGTATACAAATTATTTACATACTGTTCCAGCTTTCATATGAATATTGTAAAAATAATATATATATATATATACATTCAACAGAGTATTTAATATTATAGTGTACTCAACTAAGTCTCTTAGTAGATTTTATAAATTCATGTACATATGAAAATATTTTACAATTTGTTTGATAGGAATATTGACTTTTGCCTCTTAACAGAGTGTCAAGTTCAAAGACAACATCAATATCATTTAATTTTTTTACCAGTAAATTTCTTTGAACAATATATGATGGACATTTGATAAAGTAATGTTCAGTATCCTCTGTATAAAATCCACATTTTTGACATGATGGTACGTCTGATAAAAAATGATTTTTTAAATGTGCATTGAGATTGCTAGCATTGTTTCGCAACTGACAATGTAAGATATTCTCTTTTCTATTACCAAAGTTAAAGTACCTACATGGTTTATTAGTTACTCCCCAACTTTTAAGCTTTGCTTTAAAGATAGATAATGATGAAGAGTTTTTGATATCCTGACTAAGACTATTCCAAAGTTTTATAGTTGAGGGAATAAAACTATTATAGTAAGACATTGTTTTACAAACTGGTATACACAAGTTATTACATCCAGACCTTAGGTTGTATGCATGTGGAATTGGAAAAAAAGGTTGAATCAATTCATACAAATAATCAGGTGCAGAACCATTAATCATTTTATACATCAATATAAGTTTGTGTTTTTCTCTTCTAAGATATAATGGTTCCCATCCTAGTTCATCATACAAGCAAGTTCTGGAAGAATTAACTCTTAGTCCAGTAATAATTCTGGCAGCTTCTATCTGAACTTTTTCAAGCAATTCTGCATTACTTTGGGTACAATTATCCCACACAATATCTGCATATTCTAAAATTGGTCTTATGAAAGCAAAATAAATTTTTATTAGTGAATTTCTATCTATACTATGTTTCAATAACCTAAGTATATTCAATCTTTTACATGCCTTTTCATATATATTAGACATATGATTATTCCAAGAACCATCTGCCTGAAATTGTATCCCTAAATGAACATGAGTTTTTGATTGTTTTATATAATCACCTCCATAACCAAATTGAATGCCAGGATAACTTAAGTGTTTTCTTGTAAAATCAACATTAACAGTTTTTTCACTATTAAAATCAACAGCCCAAGCCTTGGACCAATTTCTAATTTTTTCAAGATCTTGAGTAAGGGACATTGTTGTATTAGTAATATCATTGTCTATAATAGCAAACAAAGAAGTATCATCAGCAAACAGTCGAATATTACTTGATATATCATTAGTTACATCATTTATGTATAACAAAAACAGGAAGGGACCAAGTACAGACCCTTGAGGCACCCCAGCATCTATAGTTGTATATGCTGATGAAAAACCTTCCAAATTCACTTTTTGTTGTCGTTCAGTAAGGTAGTCTTCGATCCAACCCAGTATATTACTTCTAAAACCAAGGTTTTTAAGTTTAAAAATCATTCCCTTATGCCACACCTTATCAAAAGCTTTGGAAATGTCACAGAATATAAAGCGTATATCTCTGCCTTTGTCTAGGTTTGACATAATATTATCATAAATTTCAACCAATTGGTTAACAGTAGAATCCCCAGGTTGGAAGCCAGACTGGAACTTAGACAATAAGTCATGTTCCTTAATATAATTAAACATATATTTAAAAAGTATTTTTTCCATTAGCTTACATATAGAACAAGTCAATGATATTGGTCTGTAATTATTAGGTTGTTGGGGACAGCCTTTATTTTTAAAAATAGGTGTAATATGTGCTTGTTTCCATATGTATGGAAGAACTTTATTTGTAAGTGATAGGTTAAATAACCTACATAAAGGTTTATATATAGAATAACGGGTTTCCTTTAATATTCTGGGGGAAATCCCATCTGGTCCACATGGTTTAGAGGGATCAAGTATGCTTAACTGATCAAGCACATCTTGATCACTTATTTCAAAATCACAGAAATATTCTGGAGGTCCAGCTCCATGTTCAGGCAAGTCTGGCTCATTTTCAATATGTGATATATTTGAAAAAAAATTATTAAATTCTTCAGCTTTATCAATTGGGTGAACCAATATTCTACCATCTTGTGATTTAATAGAGGATGGGGGAGAATTTTGTTTCTTTAACCTTGCAACAGATTTTGCTATACGCCACCACTTTCCTGGTGGAATAGATTTGTCAATAAGTTGAGAAACAAGTTTGATTTTGTATTCTTTCCTACTATTCCGTACTAGGTCTATTACTTCATTACGTATTTGTCTAAATTTTTGCCAGTGTAATGGATTCTTAGTATGCTTTGCTTTTTTATGTATTCTTTTTCTTTGCCGCATTTTCCTACGAATTTCTGTGGTAATATATGGTTTATCTGATGGACGTATTGTAATTTGCTTTGTTGGTATATGTTTATCTACCAATTGTAGGTAAGTGCATGTAAAATTTTGATAGACTTCATTCATATTATTGGAGGTAAACACTTTTTCATCCCAACTGACATTTTTTAAGTCATCATTCAGGCCTTGATAATTTGCATTATTATAATTTCTAATTGTACGTTTGAAGGCATGTTGTTTATATGTTTGAAATGAAATTTCTATAGAGACAGGTGAGTGAGAACTACAGATTGGTTCATCAACTGTAACACTTTCAACTTTGTTAGGATCATTAGTTAACACTAAGTCTATACAGGTTCCATTATCCGTTGTGAAGTTGGTAGGCTCTAGGACAACATTACTTAAATTAAGTTGTAGGAGTAGATTTTTAAATGTATTGTTCCCAGGGGCTAACATGTTTACATTGAAATCACCTAACAAAAATAATTTCATCTCTGTATCTATAGCTCTTTCTACAGTACTTGTAAGTTTATCCCAAAAATCAGACCCAGAGTTAGGAGGTCTGTATATGACTCCAACTAGAAACTTTTGATTTTGTGAATGAATTTCTGCCCACAAAATTTCAATATCAGAAAAATTTAAATCATTTCTTACTATAAAATTTACTCTAGTTGAAATGTATAATGCAACTCCTCCACCATATCTATTTCTGTCTTTTCTAACTGGTTGATAATAACCATCTAGAGAAATTGTTTTGTTGTCAATACTCTGATCTAAATGAGTTTCAGTAATGGCAATTATATCATTTCCTGATAAATCATTTCTAATAATATCAAGTTTTGGAAATAAACTACACACATTATTGTGCACAATACTGACGTGTTTTTTATAATCTGTTGGACCTGGGTTTGTTTCCACACATCCACACAATAGTAACATTGTAATCACAATGATATTAAAGTGATGATTTGTGATATTAAAGATTCTTTTTGAATAGTAAACAAGATAATGTTCATATTTTTGGCAATGATTGCTATTCAATGATAATACATTTGAACTGACATCTCTAACTAACATTACATGTACCTGGACTATAGTAATAGAATAAAATAAAGTAAGCAAGTAACAGGCTGGAACAAAAGTAAATGGAGAAAAATGAAACAAAGTAGAATGGAAATCAAACAAAAATAAACAAAAAAGGAACAAAAAATAAATGCAAATGAAAAGCAAACTTTGTAGAACAAAAAGTGTTAACATATATACACACATCGCATTTTGTGGAGTCTGAAATAGTTTAAGTATGAATGCTACATATAGATGCTTGGGATAAAGAAATTTACCGTGGAGATAATGTAGAGTTTTGTAGTTTTTGCACCAAAACAAACTATTTCCGAGAAGGTGAAAGAGCTGAATATGTTCGTAGAACAAATTCGAGCAACAATAAATGACCCATGACTCCAGTATTAAGCACACACAATATTTATTATTATGACATCAAACCTGGAAACAAAGTAGATAATACGATATAGATATTCTTGATATAAATCTATTATAATATTTAAGAAGTTATAAGCATATTTTGCAGACCAAAAACCAAATATTTTATTTTTGATTTCTTTCTGATATACATGTATTTAACATTCTTTCTTGCATTGTAATATAATCAAATGACCTCTTCGGTTTGAATATAAGTTTAGTATGACTAGTTATTCCGATTTTTATTGTGTACCGTTTGATCTCCTTTGTATTTGAGCAAATGATCAAATATAATTTTATGCTTAAAACGTCTCTGTATTTTACTGCGTCTCTGTAATCTGAATCAATGCGCAAGCAGAACAGTCCAGACCATCTTGATGATAGTGCCAAGAAATCCGTATACCAGCAATATGCTACAATGAAATATGAAGATAACGAACAGTAATCAATCTCAAAAGTTCATTGAAACAATACAAATTGAGTGTGCTCTTTGTTATGATCAGGCAGGTCATATCTTTAATATATCGGAGGATTATCCGAGGGACACCAACTAAACTCTTTGCGTCTGTGTCCCTAGTATACTCAAAAGAGTGACGCCTTTTCATACCTTGCGACGCGTCTGCCAGTATCATTTTGTTATACTTTGATTTTCTCATCAATGAATGAAATATGAAGATAACGAACAGTATTCAATCTCGATAGTCCAATGAAACGATACAAATTTGGAGCAGAGCAAAAACTGTCCACCAGCAGAGATACATGTTCGTTGGTTAAAATGAAATATGAAGATAACGAACTGTAAACAATCTAAAAACGCTTTTGACAATACAAATTTGGAGCAAAACAAACATGGACCTTTAAAACACCAGAGGTGGGATCAGGTGTCATAACTAGTAAGCATCCCCTGCCGACCGGTCACACCCGCCTTGTGCTCTTTGTCATGATCGGACAGGTCATATCTTTAATATCCAGGAGGATTATTCCTTATCGAGCAAAACTGAACACAAACTGACAAGAGCAGGGATAAGCGCACATTCTTGTTCCCATGGTTATTGTTACTGATCAACGTTTAGAAAATAGTCCCTTTTTTCGTCATATGATGGATAGATGATTCAATGCTCAAATGTTCAGATAAATTGAACAAGATTGAGGTCAAGACGCAGATATGTCATAATGAGTACTTAAATGTGGCATTTCATACCTTTATGTCCATGGTTTTAAAAGTCACCTTCCGCTGGCTCTTGTGTCCCCCACCTCCAAATTATATGGATGTCTGTTGGTGATCAATGTGCTTAAACATAAATATCTTACAAAAGAGTAGATTGAATAAATTGTGCCAGATTTAATTCCATTTGAAATAAGACATGATTCTTCATTTGCAGCAACTTAGAAATTCTTTTACCTAAGTATGCTCTTTGGTTGGTTCTGGAAAAGGTAAAAATGTGAAAAGTTAACAGACGGATAGACAGACGATGAACAACAGGTGGTCAGAGAAGCTTACTTGTACCTTTGGTTTAGATGAGTAGAAATAATTTAAGAAATTTTATTTGTATTCTTTGAAACAGGAGCATCAATAAAATATTTTTTTTTTCAAGTGCGAAGACATATAATTTGACATTGCAACAAAAGCTTCAAATTTATTTCTTGCAAATCTATCACCATTGATATACATCTTGAAACACCCCTGCAATTAACAGAAACCGAACAAAAAATACTCCACATAATAAAAAATATGTGGCGTCGTAAGTATCTGGTACCTTGTAGTAAAAGTTATAATTTCAAGCGTCGTAGATAAGATGTGAAAAAGTTATTGCATAAGGCTGTTTTAATCATTTAATCCTTTAAGGTCTGACGACTCGTTCCTCGTATTTCCGTTACGTTATATAGCAAAACTATCTATAATTAATATCTTTTGATTTCTATACTGTTTCAAAATGCATAAAATATATATAAAAATGTAAACCAAAATTTGTAATATCAGCAGTTCAAGGGATTTCCAGTCCAGGAGTATATAGGAAATACCATCCTCTGGAATCTTGAACAACTGCCTTGCAATTTACCTCCATTTTTTGTGAGCAAACTTGTTAAAGTAACAATACTTCGATCACCAATTCTTGGGAAAAATTATATATTCAATTGACCCTAGAGACATGAAAATGGAAAAAGTTTTCTGATGCACATATATTTGTATGGATGATATTTCCATCTGAATAAAAATATATACAAAAAGTACAAATTTCATTGAATTCTTTGTATTATCAAGTAATAAAATGCAATGAATTTTTATATGTTTTTACATATGTGTATCAAAATTGGTATTGTTGGTTACAGCATAGAAAATAAGAATAATGAGCGATGTGAGTACAATTAAAATGTTGGTACTTTACTTATAACCCATTTAATAACATTGTTGACATTTGACTCGATATATTTATGTAAAAATTCAAACACTGCCAGATGAGTTGCCCCACAGAAATACTTCACAATTCTCATTGTATACATGATAACATGGATGACAGTCGGAGCTACTGACACCAAAATAACAATCAAACCGTCGCCTTTCCAGGTCAAATCTTTCTTTTTATCATCACAGCAACATTTGCAGCAACATTCAGGTTCAACTGTTATACAACCGGAAGGCTTGTTCTTATTTCTGCATTTCCAGACAACTGTGAAACAACATGGGACAGTTATCAGGCACCTGTCAACCAAGAATTAAAATCTTGAAAAAAAAAATCAAAATATGAATGGTATAAACTACCAAACAAATCTGAAGCAGAAAGTAGTTCCCCGTAAAGTAACAGACCGTTTCTAATACATAGTTAATACATAAGGTACATATAAGGTACACGATATAAGGTACATTTTTCAATATTGTATATGTGATTATAACGTTAAGATTTTTTAAGCCTAGGGTAACATATATAACGATGTATTTAGTGTATTTCATAATTCTTATGTTCCTGTCTCGATCGTTGTCATATGCAAATCTACCATGACAAAATAAAAAAAAAAATCACTACACTGATTCGATGAAGATTTTGGAAAGACATTCTGGGATTATAATAAGTATAATCATAATAAGTCAATTCTTATAAATCTCTTTACTGTATCAATGTAGGTATAGGAAAGAAATGCTGAGATTAAGGCAATGAAGTTAATCTAAGACATACGATAAATCGCTAAGTCGCATTTAAGTTAAAGGAATAACTAACATTCACTTTTTTACACTGTTTTCCAACCTTTTTGCACAATTATAAGGATTTCATATAACATGGAATTAGCATGGACCAAAGTTCGTTGATTTTACCACGAATTCACATATTCACGAATGTTTACTTTATCACGCATCTGTTTAATGAATCCTCTGTATATACGCTTTAACCGATAGTATTTTTTTTGGTCCACGACCTTTGACCCCAACTAATTAAAATGATTCCACAGTTATATGAACTGCTTTTTTACTTACCCTTCTTCCAATAAACATTTGCAGCACGGGAAAATGCAAAAGAAACATTTTTCAATGCAATGTTGGCATTGCAATGCAAAGCAATCACAACAACCACAGGGATCGCAATCAGGTTCGTCCTCTTTCCTTTCCGGAAGAGAGATACTGGTAATGTATCTCCAAAGAGCGCTTAAAACAGAGAACAGACCACTGGAAAATCTCTTAACTTTCTTCATGTCCCATTTAATGTCACAGTTATTGATACAAATATCCTCGTACCTTAGAAGCATGTAATTCTGGGGGATTTCGATTAAAACTGTGACAAGGAAGACTTCAATTTTCCCATCAAGACCATACTTTTTTTTGCTATCTTCTTCGTCTGCACTTAATTTACTTTTTGTCTGAACTATGATATTTATCAGTTGCAATATCGCCAACAATGTACCAGCAATGTTAAAGTACATGAACTTCTTAGTCAATTCGTCTTTTTCAGACCCATCCACACACTCTTTTGTAGGATTAGGTTTTGAACTTACGTTAGACTTTAAAACATTTGTTATATTAGATGGCGAATCAAGGTAAGCAATGTCCATGCCAGTATATTGCATCCAGTCAAAAATAACGTTTGTTATTATCAAAACTGCTGAAAGAACACCACTTGTCACAACAAACACATTTCCCATGATTCACAGATAGTACCCTCTGTAGGCGGATTCTCCGTCTGACTCGTTCAATTTCCACTGAAGCTCTTCTCCTTTTGATGTTGCCACCGGAATACCCTTGATAGACCATTCTTAGTGAGCATCACGTGGTATCACAATGATTGGTTGCAATGACAAGATAACATTATTTGCATAAAGTCATTTCTTGACATATTTATTGTTAAAGCATTATACACTTTTTTAATAAAGGGTATCAGCTGTACTGCACACGTATTTTCATTTTTTTTTTTATTAAAATACTTGCATCACTATTGTTTTCTTTTTATTAAGGTTTTAAGAATTTACTGATAAAAAGTCTTATTTGTCTCCTTAACGCGAAAACCTAATTTAGGAAAAAATAAATTAGGTGGTTATCTTTCTAATAATGTGAATTTGTTGTTTTCAAAATATTGTCTTAGGTTATTGGATATATCTAAATGTTCTCGGAACTGTTATGGTTTAACCTTTGGTTGGAACGAAGTGGTATGGGCAATGTCAAAATTGTTGACATTAGGGAGGTTATACCTCAAAGATTACTGTTTAATACCATAGTGTTTGCAGTCTTTTAAGTAAAGGGTCTCCTGAACCAATATTCAAAGAACTTTTAGAAAATTTAAATTAACATTTTTTTTCTAAAATCAATAACATCAAAACTTTCGACTTTTCTTCATTTTATATAACTTTTCCTCACTATAAATTAAAAAAAATAGGCTTTTTGTTTTCATAAACAACTACTTTTTCAATAAAAATGGAACTCGGAAATTAAATTGGAAACAGCAAAACTCATTCTGATTCTACAAGAAGTACTCTGAAATCGATATCAAAAGGATGCTGGAGTTCCTCATCGACAACATTTATGTAGTCCTTGGAGACCTGGCCCCGGGTCATGAAACATCTTAAGCTTAAATCAAAATCCTTATGTTGTAATACAATGTTCTAGAAGTCATGCAAAACAAAACTAAAATATTTTTTAAATATTGCATTACAAAAGTGTTGTTATCAGCAAATTCAGAGATTAATTCAATAATAAACCAATCATAATTGTAACGGGGACCGTTACAGATGTTCCCCAAACGCTCCCCAACTCATTTTTTGTGTCTTATTCCCTATTACCTTCATTAAATAAGGCAGTCAAGCATATCGGTCGTTTTATGCATTACACGCACGTGCATGCATGTGTAGGATGGCCATGTCATCTCGTCTATACTATAAATGCATCTTAAGTCTGACTTATAAAACATTTCATCAAAAAATATAAGATATGGCTATATCAGGTATATTGGTCATTTAAGCATTGCACGCGCGCGGACGTGCATACATGTCCATGATGACCATGTCATCCTGTCTACTCTATTAATATATTTAATAAAACTGAGTGTGAAAGAATTTCATTAAAAAGTATAAAAATTACGGCTATATCAAGTATAATGGTCATTTTACGCTTTGCACGTGCATGTTGACCATATCATCTTGTCTACTCCATTATATTTTCTATATTCTGAGTATCAAAGCATTTCATAAAAAAGTATACTGCTATATCAAATATATTGGTCATTTCAGCAATTCATGCGCGCACACTTGCATGCATATGCATGATGACCAAACCGTCTTGCCTACACTTTCAATATATTTCTATTTCTGAGTTTCAAAGTATTTCATCAAAATTTCTTAAAGTTACGACTATATGAAGTACATTGATCATTTAATGCATTGCGCGCGCGCACGTGCATACCCGTTCTTGCATTCAACTTTGATATTAGCATAATGTAGGAATCCATTATACCTATTTATATTCTAAATTTCATCCTGTTATGTTGAGAACCAAGAAAGTTATAGCCATTTTAAGTTAAAGCCAATGATTGCAGCACACTTGCACGTGTTTTCATGATAATTCTTCTATATTATATTGTAGAACCTCCTAATGTATGACTATATTTTAAATTTCATATTATTTCGGAAAAAAAAAGATATTGAGCCAATCAGAACGAAGCGCACGTGCATGCGCCTGCGTTCATGCTAATTTGACCATGCCATCTTGTCTACACTACTAATATATTCTTATGTTATGAGTTTCAGAGTATTTCATCAAAAAATATAAAAGTTATGGCTATATGAAGTTTATCAGTTATTTCACTCATTACATGTGACCGTACGTGCATGCATGTGCGCGCAAAATGACCTTCGTTCCGCTCATCTACACAACTTAACTATTAACCCTAAAAAGGTTTAAACTCAATTGGATGAACAGTTTCCGAGAACACTCGCGGACAAAAAAGTACCGGAGAAGAAATAAGAATAAAAAAAGATTAATAGTAAGAAACAGAGTAGAAACAATATGTTCCCAAACTACGTTTGGGGAACATAATTAACATTCTGCGGGCAATTGAAAATCTGACTTAAGTCTAAGTCTGTTAAATGACCCTTGGGCAAGGTTTTCCAACAAACTGTTGGAATTTCGATAGACAGTAACTGTGCTCCTTTATTACCCGATCTGTTTTGATATTCCTATGAAGCAGAATGTATTAAAAAACTTTTACACAGGAATAAAATATCACTTGTGTGGCCTCTACACGATAAGTGCCGACTTACAACTAAACTGTATGACAAACGTGACTTCATAATTTCCATCGTCAATTTTCCTTATTTATGTAGTGATATTCCGCTATTAGCTGTATATGGTGTTTACATCTCCCAACTTATTCGATACTCAAGAGAATGCTCTGAGTACGAACAGGTTTTAAACCGAGGCAGGCTACTGACAGAAAAAGTTGATGTTACAGGGATTTCAACATCCTTATTTTAAGTCAGCATTTCATAAACTCTATGGCCGTTATTAGTTCCTTGTTAACAAATACGTATAACCTATCATTGGGTCATATTTTGGCTGACTTGTTTCATACAATATTTAGGCCTTTGTTTTCATACTAGATTTGACTACGGGATGTTCCGTCTACCTGATCAATACATATAGGCTCACGGTGAGTGTGACCGGTGAAAAGGGGATGCTTACTCGATCCTCCTAGGCACCAAATCCCACCACCTCTTTAATTTCTTTGGGTGCGTGTTTTATACCCTGTTTTTTCTGTTTGTATATTTTTATGAGATCGATCACTGTTCGTTTTCTTTACCTTGTCATTGAAGCGCGCATCAGTTCGACTGTTGAACTAAATTGTGTAATAAAAATTACTGCTCTCAAAAATTTATTTAGACTTTATATAAATGTTTTATATTATTGATCTCTTTAATTCAATTGAAGACAATTATTGTAATTATATTTATCTCATACGTGTGGTGAATACTGCCCATTAGATAAACCTAGGATGCTATATCAATAAAATTCCAGTTTTGACACAATCACTTGCTTCAAGAAGTAAACGTAACGAAACTTCTATAAATTGTGAAAATTCTTGAGTTATGAAATTAATAAAATTAGTAAAAAATTTCGTTAAACACAAAACAAGATTCATCGTACCTCATTGAAATGTCAGATTTTATCAATGGTACGTATTGTATCGTATCCTGTCTTCGACCTATTGTATTTTCCGCCTATTTTCGGCTGCTAAAAATACATATATAATTAGTACAAATGTTGTGACGATACCTAAAATAAATGAATTAAGTGGAATTTTTCTGTGATCAGAATTTACATCCTTAAAATACGTAATTTCAGACTGGTAATGAATTTAGTATATGAAATACTTACATAAGATGCTCATGGGCCACATATTCATCTGAGCATTTTATGCTCGATTTGACAAATACAAGTTTTTATTTTGTGTAAATTATAGAATTATTGTGGCTTCTTCCATGGCTAACTAATTATGAAGGAGAGTACACTTAAGCGCGGTTATTACTGTCTTATGACAGCATCTAGTTTGATAATGCTTCTTTTTCCTAACGAAAATTAAGATGGCTTTCACAAAGACGCATGAATATCACAAAGAAAGCGGTGGATCAAACAATTTTTTTTTCTGTAGATATAGACATTTTCTTCCTAATATTTTTATTAAAAAATGCAACGTTATTTCATTCAAGATTTTAAGATTGCACAGCCACGAGGGGGATGTATGTGCCAAAAGAAAAAAAAAATCTTTGTAACCAAAAATTGCTTATTTAATATTTTTTATTGAAAACAAATGCTCGTATTTTCATTTTGAGGAATATCCTATAAAAATTTATAGTCAATACCGACCAGGAGTCAATACGTCATTTAGGTCGAAAACAGAGACGCTTTTAATTTTGCAAAGAAAACTCACGCTCCTAATATGATGGCATATAAATAGAGTGAATAGAATACACACATATACTGTATAATCTCTTTGAGCCTTATTTTTTCATATCTTTTAAAAGTTTGCGAAAAATCAAAGATTACATCTAAATAGGTCGAAAATAAGATATGCCTGGATACTAACAACTGCGATGACGGATGTTACATGTACCCCCCCCCCCCCCCAATCGTTCTCATAAGTAACGTAGGTCTAATTTTTATAAGCAAGTCAGTAGTTTTGTGGAATCTCCACAAATAACGTGGTGGACATAAATTAGTGAGTCTCTTCATACCTTGTAAACAACGAAAATTAAACCTCCATAAAAATTTCTGATTTCACAGTATACCCGGTATTAAATAAGGATATGATAAGCAAGACGATAGTTTTGTGGAATCTCCACAAATAACGTTATGAGGGGATCTTTCCATCAATTTTTTCTGGTATTTTCTCCATTTGATCACGTTTGTGGTTCAAAGCTATTTGATAAATTTCTTGGTAAGTTGAAGGGAGAAAAGAAAGCTGCAGGCAATAGAAAAGCAAATTGACCTTCGATTAGTTCTTTTACTGAATCATTAATGCAGTATGTTGATGTTTTTGGCATTTGTTTTTGATACTAGTTTCTCTGAAGAACGAGCATGAGTTATATTAGACTTTTTTTTTCTTGGGTTCCCCACAATCACAAATATCAAGAATAAACTCTGATATTACTCGCACTCGTGCTTCTTTAGAAAAAAAATAAGTATCCGGATACTGGAACCATGTCCAAAATGACGTTTCCAATTATCAAAAGTGCTGACAAATATGAGTGTATGTACTGGTATATCAGGAAACGTTTCATTGAGACGTTTTCTCGTTCTTTTGGTTCAAAACACTTCCATTTTCACTGGAATCTTTATACATATCATGAGACTAACATATTCCTCACATTCATTTGTATATCTTCACCTCGTTGATGGTCCATTTCTGTAAACTATTTAACACCTTTGCATACTGTGACCGATTGGCAGGAGGTGCTTCATGGCAACTGATCTCACCTCTGTTTTCAGTTGTCTGTTTTGGCTCTGCTCATAATTTGTATTTTTTAAATGGACGTTCAAAAATGATTACTATTCGTTATCTTTACATTTCATACTGTAAGTATTGTGCTTCTATTTGTTACGACATTTTCGTAAATGACCTAGCAAACTGTGTAAGTCAGATTCTTGGTACTAGTAATGATTTGATGATACTAGATAAAGTTATCTTTTAGCTGAAGAGTTATGTTACGTAAAATCAAGATTGTTTATCTCTTGTTCTTGACATAATTTATGCAGTCTCTCCTCCCCTCAAATTTTCATATTTTTCCAAAAGCAATGTCAAGGAAAAGCCATTTAACAAACATTTATCATTTTTGGGCTTATTTAGGTTACACGTAAAAATATCCAAATCCTCATCATATGGAGCTACAGCAACCACTTCTGTAAATTTCAAAGTATCAAATTGTCCAAGTAACATGAAAATGTTTTATGAAGGTAAAAATGAACGTAGAATATTTCAGCATAAAAGTACTGTTTTTAAAATAACGTTGAAGTCATACTTGAACAACTTTAGTGATGAAACAAGGATATCAACTGTCTCGTTTAAAGTCATCATTTCGCAAGTTTAATGGTCGATACAATGACCTTGTCAGCAAATACAACCTATCATTAAGTCAAATGCTGACTGACGTTTTTCATACTAATTATTACGCCATTTTTACACATTGAATTGTCTACGGATTTTCCGTTTTTCCCGATCATGACAAGGAGCACACGGCGGGTGTGACTGGTCGGCAGGGGATGCTCACTCCTCCATGGCACCTGATCTCACCTCTGTTTTTGGAGGTGTTTGCTCTGCTCCCGATTTGTATTGTTTAAATGGACTTTGAGCTTAAATACTGTTCGATATCTCCATATTTTTGTAAGAAAAATATATAGGCCAAGTACCTTGGAGTCTAATGTGTAAATAACGACACGTTCACTTCCTTTTTAATGCCTTGTTATATCTTTGTAAGATAATCAAGTGAAGAGAACTATGATTTATTGTGTTGTAGAAGAAATATTTTCTGAATCAATCATGCATTTTAAAGAGATGAAACATTAAGAAAACTGAAAATAGAATATACATGGATGATGTGTACTGAGTGACAAGCGCGTACATGTATCTCGTACAGTTGGTGGTTCTCTAGTTTAAATGTACCCTTACACCGATACGTGGGACGTATATCACTGTTATTTTTTTCTTATGAAACACAATCTGGCTGTGTACAATTAAGGAAATAAATACCTACGTGGCAACATTAAAAAAAATAATGCCATGCTCTTTTTTGTGAGGAAACCTCTGAATCTTTTGTCTGAATACTGAAAACAGGTAGAAAGTGAATACAAAAGGAAACCTATGCTTGTAGACGAAAACAAAAAAGGAAGTTGTTGACATTCTTTTATATTATTAAATTGACTTGAAATAAGATTGATATGCAATATTTGTTTCAACCCTCCCTTACATACAAATACCGATTTAAAACCATGCAGTTGGCAATGCAGAACTATAAATGCCTTTATACCAGTACTTTAAAAAATAATTAGTTTCCAACAAATTTTTATTCAGACATTTGATTTTTTTTATCAAGTCTGTTGTAAAACAAACCATTTGAATTATAATGAATAATGAGAGAAAGACTAACATTTTATAAAATATTTTTAAAACTGCAAAAATGCTGAACTACGAAATGAACAGGAATTGGTCATAAAATTTAAGTCTGAAATATCAGACTTAAATTATGTACTTACGTTATGATCAAAAGCTCTACTAAAATTGAATAAACATTTGTCTTTCAAATTGAAAAATTGAAGATAACGAACTGTGATTGATCTAAAATTATCATATAAACAACACAAATCTGTGAACAGGGCATTAAACACGAGCCCCAGAAATTCCAGAGGTGGGATCAGGTGCCTAGGAGAATTAAGCATCCCCTGCTTAAAGAATGAAAGCGTGCAATACGCGGGCGATCCCCCGCTCTGAGACATTTTTCAATTCTAAGAGTTCATGAAAATTTATATTTCTCATAAATTACATTGTCAATATAATCTTTTACACATTTGCTTCCTGTATTTTGTTGAATAAATTATATGCTTTCAGACCTCATTTAGATCGAGGTCACGTACACAGGCAGCTGGATACAACTGATGAATTGTAATATTCAACATGTCAAACATGTCAATCGAGGTCAAATCAATGTTAATTTAGCACACTCATAACAATGGAAGCGACAAGTTTGTTGTGAATATTTGGTCGGCTCATCTCCTTTTAATAAGACAATGTTTTATTCAATACAGCTACAGTTTTCGTAAGAATAGTCGACAAACATGCGCTGACTATGTATTAAGATGACGAATTATCTAATCAATATTCAATAAATCTTCAGGTCCTATGCCTTCGATATTTATTTGGTTTTCCTTGAAAAAGAGTGTTTTAAGTTCATACATGTATCAAGAACAAACAGTTACATGTAAGATATCGATAATTTATAGTAAGGAAAGAATTAAACATTTTATAAAACTTCAATTTACTGCTTTTTCAGGACTCCTGAGTCCAATAATTCTTGAGTATAAAAGCAAAAGCCTAACAATTGGTATGAAATATGTCAGTGAAAATACGAGCTAATGTTAATTTATATTTGCTTGCAAGGTCATTATAACAACTATAGAATTTACGAAATGCTGACTTAAAACGAGGTTGTTGAAATCCTGTAACATCAATTTATCTGTCAATAGCCTGTCTCGGTTCAAAAACTGATCGTACTCAGAGCATGCTCAAATATCAAATAAGTTGGGAGACATACCGGGTAAATACCACATGAAAGTTATAGCGGAATATTACTACATAAATAAGAGAAAGTTGACGATGGGAAAAAACTAAAGTCATCTCTTTTTCCAAACAATTTAATTGTTAGTCGGCCCTTATAGTTTATAGGCAGTAAAACATCCAAATATGAAACAGATGTGGTAGATCTGTAGTGTCTTTTATATCGAGTTCATTTGGGATATATCGAGTCGATAATTAAACTAGTAACATTTATTATTTACATGAACGAAGTTACTATTGTTAATTGATAAACGTCATCGATATGTCTGAATGTCGAGTTCAAAGCCTCAGCAAGTGCTTTTTCTTCTCATGAAGATGTTTTTAAATAAATCCTGCTTCATAGGAATATATAAACAGGGCGAATAATAAAGGAGCACAATCACTACCCATGAGAATTACAACATATTGTTGGGAGACATGGTCTCCAAAGACTACATAGATGATGTCATTGAGGAACTCCAGCTTCTTTTTAAAATCAACTTCAAAGTTCATTTGTGTAGAATCAGAGTGATTTTTAATAAAGTAATTTTGTTGATGACCAATCAAAAAATATGAAAATTTCCGAGTTCCGTTTTTAATTGAAGAAACTGTTGTCTTTAATATAAAAAAGCCTAGTTTTTAATTAATATCGTGAGAAATGGTTGTAAATTTCCAGGGGTTCGTGTTTAATGCCCTCTTCACATATTTGTATTGTTTATGGATTTTTAAGATCGATCATTGTTCATTATCTTCGCCTTTTCGTTTTCATTGGTACAGACTTCTGAAAAATTTGGTGCTTTTAAATTTTGTAAAAGTTCTTTGGAGGTTTTGAGAATCCACATTTGTCTTCACTGCTTCTAGAATATACTCACCTTCTAGACTGGAATGTATTAAAGATTTATCCGTGATTTTGAAGAATTTCATTCTTAGAAAGTGAAACTGTGAATATAGGTTGGATTTCCAGATGTAAAATACAGTTTTAATAACAAATCTTATAAGCAAAGACGATATTGTTACAGGCTCTGTCTGCTGGAACCACAACATATTGTTTAAGTAGTCTTTCTAATTCTTTTTGTTGAAAACTGAAAGATAGATGAACACGATTCTTTAATGTATTTTACAGGAACATCGATGATACGATAATACAGAGAAGAATAGAAATTTAAAGCTGACATGAATTCTTAAAAACGCAACATTTGCATCAATGTACGACTTGTTTCATACCAACTATTCCGCCATATTTCTTTCAGATACCTTGTCTTATTGTAACGATATATACCCCAGTGCCCTCGTTACACTTGAGTGAATTTTTGGTTTGGCTATCGACGCGTGCACATCTCCGATAGTAAAGTATTTGGGGAACACATGAATTGATGAAAACATTTTAAAACCAGAACAGATAAAAACAGTCATAACGATAATCATGAATAATTATCGTTTTGAATAACATAAATGCAAGTTTGGAAGAAGAAACATAGTTGCGCGTGTTTTTTAAAAGCATACCAATATATCCACAATAAACTTGAAATAATACACAGTAAAACTCGTACAAACAATTTGCAATAACCTATCGTAAGAATGGAACAAACCATCACTCCACCAGTGTATTTCCTATGCATGTCCATATGCATTCAAATACAATTGATGAATATCGAGAGAACACGTCGAACACTGTAAACTTATTCATAAATAAATATACCAAAATAGACCACTGTGCCCGTTCGAAGATGTGCAGATGCCGAATAATTTACACCTTATATTCCATTTATTGAAATATGCATCACAAAAAGTAATAAACTCCATAAATACTCAACAGTGAACACGTTGTCACTTCATCGTACAGCTAGCACTCGAATACGCTTAGTCCGTGCTGATCAGATTTTGGTCAGGGAAAATATCAAAAGTAAAAAAGGGAATTAGTATTTGCGCGACTGGGTAAAAAATAAGAAATCACTGAAAAAAAAGCCTGATTGCTGATTATCTAAAAACTAAACTGAGTAATTTGGTGTAAAAAAAAAAATGATTTAGAACACGACATGAGAGCATTTAACCAGAACACAAATTGACAAATATACACATGCGGGGGGGGGGGGGGTACTCCCTTTTCTCAGAGTGTCTTTCAGGCACGTAGCATCTAAGAAATAATTGACACTTTACCTGAAAAATCTTTGACAAGCAAATAATAATAATAATAATAATAATAATAATAATAAATAAAAAAAATAAAATATTAAAAAAAATCTCCAAAATCCTATTTTGTGGCGGGGATGGGGGGGGAGGGGGGGGGGCAACTTTCTCGAGGATTTGACTATAGTGCAACAAAAAGTGGAGGAGATCAGCCTTTGATTGTGTATTTCATAATAAACAGTAAAACATTATGCTCGAAAAAAGGGGGGCATCCCCCACCCATGCGTTCGACAGGGATTTTTTTTTATTTTAAGACTGGCTGCCACCCCCCCCCCCCCAACTCTAATCCAACATTATTGTACATTGTACTCAAATATTTTTCTGCCGAAATGATAGTATGAATGGAATCTGTCCCTCCTCTGACTACGGAGTTTTTTTTTTAAATGCCTGTTTTCCTTCTTCACTTCCCCCAATTTTTACGTGCCTAAAGTTTTTCTTTTGCTTGTCAATCATTTTACTGCCCCCGCTCCCCCTCGCATACACACATTTTGAGAAACGGTACTACGCGCCTGTTTTATATGCATGTATAGAAAGCCTTTCCATATTGGAGAGTTTCCGCAGGTAGACTAAAATTTGGTACCTATTCAATTTCTTGTATCTTGAGAAAATCTTAAAAGATAGTTTAAGGATTACTTAAAACCTAAACCGCAAGATTATAGATAAATATTGTTTGCATTTTCAATACAAGTACATGTATACTCTCTCTCTCTCTCTCTCTCTGTCTCTCATGAGTAAGCATCCATACATGTAATAGAAATAATGCATATAAAATCCGATGTAGTAAAAATCTTGGGAAATGATATAAGTCTTTAAAAGGGCAGATCGAGGAATTTTTCTGGGGCAGGGTGGATCAAACCTGCTGAAAAAATTGTCTCCTTTTTTGACAAGCCAAAAAAAAGGAAAAGAAAAGAAGAAAAGAAAACCTACACACCCAAACGAAGAGGGAACAAAACAATTGTGAAAACTATATTTCACGGGAATGGAAACATGTGGACCCTTCTCATGTACTTTCCAGAGGAAACAAATTCAGTTTTTTGTTTCTTTATACCTTCGAAGAGCACAGAGGGTTCCTACCAAAAATTTTTTAGACAAGAAAAAAAAAAATAATAACCATTATCAAAAAAAAAAAAAAAAAAAAAAAAACTTGTGTGTGTGTGTGTGTGTGGGGGGGGGGGGGGGGAGGTGGACACTGTCAGGGGCACGTTGTTTTCCTTTCCTATCAACTTTGACTATTAATTATATAATATTTAAAGAAATAATACACATGCACACAACCATATTTTAATCATTCAGTCACATCACAAAATTTCTTTAAATATCTAAAACGTGTAAATATGTGTAGTTGTTAAAAAAAAACTTATGTAATGTAAAAAATTAGTACTTTTGCATCGCCTCGTGATATCTTTGACAATGCGCGCGAAGATTGTTGAATCACACTACTTCACATTTGGGTACACGGTAGAACTATTTCAATTATCAATATTACTTTCACATATACTATTAGTGTAATACTTATTCAACTTCAATATATACAAAAGCATGTACTGTAGATTATTTTATATACACATAATTATGTCTGTGCTTGTTGGTAATTGTATCAATCGTGCTTGTAATTTGTGACGCCTAAAAGGGTCATTATTTGAAAATGTCTACAAAAACAAATTGTTCAGTGTGTGTAAATTTAAGATATATCAGGGTTTTTTTTATCTAAAATAGTTGAGGCCAGTTCATTGCAAGTATTTAAATATATTTAATCAAGGAAAATTCGACCTTTTTCCGACGTTTGTTTAAAATATATTGAAAAATGTATTCTACATACCCCCCCCCCTTTCAGTTTCTTTAAAAGATGTAAGATCCGTAACAAGAATGTATGTTTATGTAATAAATTTGTTGTAATGAAGCCACATTCATGAACATATTTACTACATGTACCGACAACAGTTAGTTCGATTTCTGAAACGTTTTATTTGCGTGACTATATTGTCTAATCAGGCAAATACCAGTGTCATTTCCACCTTCGATATTTTCCCTGACCAAAAATGCTGATCGGCAGGGACCACGTGTGTTCAAGTGCTTCTGACAATTTGTTTACCGTTGAGCTACAAATGGAGTTATTTCTTCTGTGATGCATATTTCAATAAAAGGAAAATAGGAAGTAATTCTTTCGACATGTGCACATCCCTTTAGCGGTAGCTGTATTTCAGGCAGATGAGTATAAAGCGTTCGACGCGTTTTCTCGGCATGCATGCATGCATTACTTCAATGCGCAAGTTGCATAGTATACGCTTACATGTATACCGTGTAGCATGCATAAAGCTCAACAGTACAGTGTTTTTTTGTTTGTTTTTTTGTTTTTTGGAAAAAATGCATGTGGTAGCTTCTTTATTGTTCAAATATATATGTAATGTATATCAAACATGCATTTGCCGTTTTGATTTTTATGCATTGCATCAAAATTATTCAAAATTTATATAATTCTTTCCAGTTTTCAGTAAAATTCCTAGTTTTGGTAGGATTGTTAGATTTATTGCATGTTCCAAAACTGCTTTATCGGAGATGTGTACAGGCCTACGTGTTTTCGGTCAGTTCATGACGTGTTCCAAAACTTTGCTATCGGAGATGTGTACATGCCGACAGCCAGGCTAGAAAATCACTCAAGTGTAAAAAAGGCATCAGGGTTTATATAGCCGGTAAAATAAGTGAGCGCATCTGAAAGAAATATGGCGGAAAAGGGAGTACGGGAATGAAATAAGTCGTACAAGGATGAAAATATCACATTTTTAAGAGTTCATGTCAGCTTTAAGATGATTGTGATTGATACTACTTTTCTAAACCAGATTGAAATGTTTGACATAATTTTCCTTGCTGAAACCCTTGATCAACGTATCCACAAAATAGGAAAGTATTATTGCTATTTTCTTTGTAGATTTGCGTGTATATTGTATACGATGTTAATAAATTTCTTTTTCTCCACTCAGCATACACTGTTTACAAGCAAATCACCAACCGTCATAACATTGATACTAAATCAGACAACAGAGGTAAAGATGTATTAGATCTGTGTATAACAAATCAATTGATTGATTGATTGTATCTTGTTAAACGTCTCATTGGAGAATTTTCATGCATACAGTGACGTCACCGTATGCCAGTGAAGGGCTTCAAATTTAGACCTCGGCACACGGGGCCATGACACGCCTACCATGACACGGGACCTCAATTTTTAAGGTCTCATCCGAAAGACCCGTGACTTTCGCTTGTAATTCCGGGCGCTTGGCAAAGGAACAGTCACTACCTTTGTTTACGTCTAAGCTTTGACGCAGCACCGGGAACAAGTATCGAACCCGGTACCTTCCCATTACGTAGCGAACGCCCAATTTATTGAGAATAATGAATGGTCGCACTTTTTGGGGATATGTTTGGGAAATATACTTTTTTCACACCAAATGGTCGACTACAGTAGAATTTGTTATGGTCTCAGAAAATATTTTGAATGACATACCGGTATTGTATTTCAGAATTTCTGATGTCTTACCCATATTGTCTGATTGTCATTGCTTATTACAATGGTCACTGTCTGTTGGATTCCCTTTTAAGTCAGAAAATAAAAATATTAATAATACATTTCCGGTATCTCCAAACTATAAATGGACTGACGAATCCCTTACTCTCTCTAATGCAGCCTTCAAATATGAGGAAATACAGAAAAGATTACAAAATCTTTGAGGTGTAAATAGAGAGGTTTTACAAACCAACGTGAACGCGTACGTGTAAATTACAAGTTAGAGTTACACGTACACGTTTATATTAATTTTCTTGTTTAGCAATTAAGACGTGTACGTGAAAATTTTGAATGTAAAAGTTTTTATCATTGGATAATTTTGAACATTTGTTAACATCACCTTTAATTTTACAAACTTTCGAAACAGGCACTAAATTTAAAGATGTTGGCAGCAATTTCAGAAGATGAGGATTTATTACTACTGGAAACAATGAAACCCAGTAAATGTCAATCTGTTCTCATTTAGAAGACATTTCAGATGTAAAATGTAAGCATTTATTTCGTTTTGATAAAACGGGATTGAAAGAAATTAAATGTGCTATGGTAATCCCATGGGTTTTTCGTTGTGCAAATCGCACAGTGTGGAGTGGAAGCGAGGGGTTGTGCGTTGTTATTTGGGGTCTTGCATACCCTAATCTCTCGATGACCTATCCCTGCTGTTTGGTAGAACAAAATATGAACTTCCAAACATATTCGAAGTTCTTCCTACATATTTCAAATGCTTGTACCATAGAATCTAGTTTGTATATAAGGATATATGTATTAAAGAGAAATTCAGATCTTGGTTACGCCAAAGAATACATAAATACGATGTGCAGATTTTAGAGCGAGGTTTGCCAATGATTGGCATATTCTCATTCGAAAAGAGCGAATTGGTCTACGGGCAGGTTGTCTTAGAGGCGAACTCTCTAGTAGTACTGGTTCTATGCCCTTGATTCCAGTCGCTGCCGCTAGGAATTTTTTCAAAGGCGCTTGCGCCCGTTAACCAATGTCAGGGTACCAGTCTATATAGCTAACTCTCTAGCATCCTCGCGCATGCATAGCCTGACGTAAGCCCATGGCATCCGGTTTAACTCCGCTAATATATTTTCTGCGTTGACCTCAGGGTCCACGCAATAAACAACAAAGTAGGAGTGATATTACGATTGAATGCAAATTAATTTTTCTGGTTGTTTGATTAGAAGCTAAAGAGCATCCAAAACCATTTTTCTGGACAAGGTATGGTTTGCTCCAGCAAAGAATCCAGATTAAATATCAACTAGATAACATACTTTCTCCACTTACTAAATATCCTGTATTTGAACCACTTCTACTTGAATTATTTTTGTATATTTTCCCAGTTTTTTTCTTTATGTAAAACCCTCTTAAAGGTCCCGAGGTACCTTATGAATGGATGATTGGAATAATAACAAGCGCAACGTATACTTTTGTTTATATATCTCAACAATAAGGTGTTTCATTGTTGAATTTATATAAATGGATGAAAGTGCGTACAATAATGTACATGTACTATCGATTTGTTACGTTAGATTTAAGATGGGATTTTAAATAGCGGACCTGACTAGTATAGAAGTAAATTGTACGAATCGTTTTTATTGTTGTCGATAACATCAATATTGTTTTCTTAAGAAATAAATGAGTTGATATTAATTCCGTGGCTGAAAACGTAACGGCAGACTAATATTATCTCTATTCTGCTGCAGTTGGATGGTGTTATACTGGTCTCGCTTTCCACAGACTTTCGCTCGTGACCGGGACCGTCCCTCCGTCTGTCCACAAAAACTTTAATCTTGCTCATAACTTTTGATTGGTTGGAGCTAGGGCTTTCACATGTGTATTCCTTGTGATAAGACCTTTCTTTGGGTAACAACATATTTGACCTCTTGACCTTGGAGTTTAACCCTTTTTTGCATAATTTTACCACGTTTACCACGGCTTTCATAAATAAAATGTGTATTCCATGTGATATGACTTTTCCTCGGGTACAAATACTTTTGACTTTTTGACCTTGGAGTCCGGCCTGCTTTTGAAAAACTTTATCTTTAGCAATAACTTTTGAATGGTTTTTGCTAGGGCTTTCATATTTCACATGTTTATTTCTTGTGAAAAGACCTTCTTTTGGGTACCAAAAATATAACATGCATTCTATGTAAGCACCAAAAAATTTATTACAGGGTTTGGAAAAGGCATCTCTCCGATTTTGATGAAATTTGCACCACAGATGCGCCTTGGATAGAAACTAACAAAGATGGTGTAAGAAATTTCACAGGTGCACTCGGTGGCCAAGGAGACGGATTCATTGAATTTGGCCATTCTTGGAAAATTTTCAAATCTTAGGTGTGTTTTCGTACATCAGGATTAGTAGTGTCATTTCATGAAAAAATTTCAGTTCTCAATTCTATTTTTAGTAACATGTATCTATAAATATATATGTTTCAGAAAATTGCAATAAAAAATCAAAATTACATATTCTATATTTTCATGTTTTAAATAGGTCAAAAAGGTCCAAGAATGGTCAAATTTAATGAATCTGTCTCCATGGCAACCGGTTGCAGGTATGAAACTACAAACACTATATTTGTTAGTTTCTAACCAAGGCGCACCTGTGGTGCAAATTTCATCAAAATCGGAGAGATGCCGCTTCCAAGAGTTTTTGGTGCTTACAGAGAATGCATGTTAAACCCTTCGACCTTGACCTTGGAGTTTGACCTATTTTGTCAAATACTTATAGACAGAAAATGTCCTAAGAATCTGGTTTAACAAAAGAATTCGTTCCGTGCATTCAATGTAGCAAAATGACAGGGGCAATAACTCTTACCAACTATAAACAATTCTGATAGTTCTGTTTGTCAGCATGGCGGAAAAGTTTGAAGCAAAAAAATGGTAAGAATATGTGTTCAATTTTCTCTTTATATGGATTTTTATGGCAGGCTCATACAAGCTTTAAAAAGTTTACTATGATTAATTTGGATATTATTTGATGAAACTACCGTTATATGTTTCAAAATCGTGCCAGACCGAATCCGTTCCATAATAGCGTATTGCCACATTGAAACTATAAAGGATGTAGCTGTGGCCATGGTCTGACCCTAGACACAGATTAGTCTTACTAAACACTTTAAGGCAGGCGTATGAAAAAAATCACTCCGTGACATTAGATTCTTTATTACAAATTAAAAGTTCAATTATACACAAAATATACAATGATTCGTAGTAAATTATGAGTGAGCACCATTACTTTTAATTGTTTATCATACAAATTAACTTATAATCAAAGGCAAACCAAAATCAAAACGTTTTTTGTCTAATAATAGAGAGCTGACTTTCCTTTTAGATACAAAGGATGTCACTATATGACCTGCAGCTACTTAACTTATAACAGCGGTTTCTTTTGGTGGAATTGCTGTCCGTGTGCCAGCTGCTACACATGTTGTGAGGGTCCGAAATGTGAATATTGTCAAGATTGCTTCAAATGTGAAAATTGCTGCAAATGTTGCGAAAATTGTTGCAAATGTTGTGACATGTCGTGTGGTCAGTGTTTGATGGAGTGTCTACTCAGCATTATTCGATTTTTCGGTGGAATAACTACAAAAATATACACTGCTATGTATGTCTTACGTGTGCTGGAGTATTTCTGTGTGGTTATCCCAACAGCCCTTGCTGAGGAATTTGTTCATTTAATGGATACTGTGTTTGGTTGGATTTTAGACTGACATTATTTTTGCTTTCTTCCTTTTATTTTAAAAAATGAAATAAACTTCAAACATATTTGATTATCTGCATATACTGATTGAAATAATTTAAACAATTATAGAACATCGAGAATGATTTTAGAGATCAGAGAAATATTTCAACTGAAATTCGCATGAAAAGAGCACAGAAGGAGAATCGATCACCATAATGATATATTTCAAGTAGAAATCTACGTGAATTTTTCATAGGAAATTCATGTGAAACTTTTCTTGTGATTCTATTATGAAACTTTTTCTTCACTCGATGCACTTAAACTAACAGTGTTTGTTATTGAATCTATTTTCTGAGGCGAAGAAGCAGTTCCTTATACTCGAGTTTCTGCATATGGTGTAAAATCTAACTTTTATATGGCCAATCAGCAATGTTATGGGCGTAGCTATTCCTAAAGTCTTCAACATAACCGAACACCGATTGTCAACGGTCAAACATGTTACAGCTTCTCTAGAAAGTTTTGAATCAAAAATAAATTTCGTGTTTAACAGATTTTAAATTTTAATCAATAAATATCAATTAAATACAAGATAAATAAATATTATCAATTAAAATTATACATATGCCTTAAGTTTGTTCTTGTACATTTATCTTTGCTATGCGTCTCTTAAATTTGAATTAAAATTGAATTAAAATATTTCACAACAGTCCACGACGTATGTATTCTTCAAGGGAGGGTTTATTCAGATCAAAAAACGATCCAGTTTCGCTCCCATAGCATGTATGACAATTGGTCAGTAAGACTGCAACTTTATAGTATTTTCCAACAGACTGAAGAGAAAGTTTGTGGTTTTTCTTGTAGTCAAGAAAAGCAAACAGACTAAACAGTTTCCCAAATCCCCACTCCACACAAATTCTAACGGCTGACATGCGCCTGTTAAAACGTGCTTCGTTAGCAGAAAGAAAGGCACATTTAAAAGGTGGTACGATGTATGGTGTTAAGGGATATGCTGGATCCCCGAAAACACAATAGGTCTCATTGTTAGGAGTTGTCATATTTCCACACACATGTATCGATTTCCACACCACTCTATCTCAGCAAACCAGCATCGTGTCGTCTTCCTTCCCCTGGGCCATAAAATTGAGCAATTTATTCCATTAGATGTCATGACACTTTGAAATGTAAAGCCATGGACACGTCTATGGTCATTGTAATCAATTTTCTGGACGACATGTTGGACGGACAGTACCGTCGGTGAAACTCCAGCAGTTTTCCAGAGGAGCATTTTTAACCCGAATAGCGGTAGGTATGACTTGAAGCTGTCCAAGTGACAACCAGGGTCTGTCCAGTGTATCGAGAAGATAGACATAATTGTCGTATATATATATATAGTCAAGCGCTGTATTGAATTATATAGATAGCTTAACAGCTTGAACATGTTGAATTAAAACCGCTAGCTTTTAAAAGACAGTCTTTACCATGTTTACCGGCATTAGTTTTGTGCATCAAGGTTTGCAAAATAATTTGATAGCCAGCAATCCAAATATAGCTTGATAAAGGCATGTAGCAATGTTTTTCCATATGGGGGAGAGGGAGAAACATCAAAAAAGAAAAAAAAATTCTGCGTACTACAGATCTGTGCTAGACTTGTACCATCTATCTTTCCAATGATAGGATACTTCGGTATAAATCTAGTACAGATGTCAAGTCCCAGCCGTTAAGCATTTACATGTATCGAAATAGCCCGATTTTTTTTTCAGTTAAATGACAAAACTATAGGCCAATCGGGAATAAAATTTAACAACTTTGCTATGAAAGTACAATCACTCAAAGTAGGCAGTGTTAACGAAAGGTAAACCTGTGCCACCTTTCAGAGTAACCAATGAACTCGTCCATGGATGCATTGACGGTCTTTGTAACAAGAACAGATATGGGTAACCCCTAGATAGAACGTTCTATCGTTAAAATGATATTGTCCTACGGACCGGTTTAACGATAGAATTCGTTCCGTGTATTGGCAATGTTGCAAAATAAACACGGGCGATAACTCGAACTCTGTGCATTTTCTATGAACAATCCAGAGAGTTCCGAATATCAACATGGCGTTAAATTTGAAGCGAGGAAAAAACGTTGAGAAAATGGAGTTGAATTTTCGTATTTATATTCATTATTTTTTTAGGTTAAAAGGCATATACAATCTCAAAAAGGTTTGTTATGATTAATTTGGTAGTTATTTTCAGTGCAACTCCTTTTGTATTCTTCAAAATCATTTCGGAGTGGATCCACTCCGATTTGCTACACTGCAAGTATATGGGACGTATTCTAACTGTGATGAGAGTTTGTCCCGAGACACAGTTAGATTATTCTGACTAGGGTTACCCCATATCCAAAATATTCGACTTTTAATTTACTCCAATTTTCACTAGAAAAAAAACTGTACATGTTATGAAACTGGTGTGTAGTTCTTCATGTCTGTAGCAAATACCGTCACCAGTCTAAGCGTCACTAGCAATCAGTATACACACCTCTGCTTGCAAGACCAAATAGCCTAGGTCTACACGTACACGTGCGATGAGATTGTCAATCAGCGCATCTTCTTAGAACTTCTGCCGAGAAGTTACGATTGCAGGTGTTGTATATTAACCATTCCGTTGTTTAAAAGATACAGAGAGAAAAAAAACCACACACACACAAAATTAATCTTTCTTTTGTGTTTTTAAATTGATCGAGTTAATCGATAACGTAGCATCGTTTAAGATAACTCGAGACCCTTTAGTAAAGGGGGGTGATGGTTCTAAGTCACACCACAGGCACTTACATTCAAGCCCGTAGCAACAGTTTTCAAAAGGGGCAACCTCCAAAAAGAGCTGACAAGCAGAAATAAATAAATAAATAAACAACCTGTGCACCAACCTGTAAAATCCTTAGGGAGGGGGGGGGGGGACTTTGTCTAACTTTTCGGTACAGTTTGATTTCTTTTATATGTTTGATTTTCTGTATTTTGAACCGTTTCGCAACAAAAAGTGCGGGGGAACTTCCAATGCAAATTAAAACTTACATATTCAAATTCTAACAAAAGATTTTTTAAAGAAAAAGTGAGCCCCCCTTCCCCACATACTACGGGACATTTTGAACTTTTCTCTTCATTGATTAAAATATTCCCATAATATAAGGAGATAAATATTGTCCTTTACAAAAATTTTGATATTTCTTATGCAAAATTTGTGCATGACAATTAATTGTCATGTACAAATTTTGCATAAGAAATATCAAATTTTTGTAAAGGACAATATTCTCTTATGGATCCCTTTCATGACTTTATATGCATACTTCTTAAAGTTAGTTTCTTTAGAAGATGGTCCAAAAATGGCATAGCCGTACGTTCGTTCGCTGGAATCTTCCGATGATATCAAAGTGAAATCTTTCATGTTACATGTGGGTGGTCGAGGCCCGGTATTGTGAAGGTGCACGAGGAAGCAATATGTAAAACTCTATCTAGAGAGCAGAAAGGGCAGAGATTGAAGTACTAAATATTTTATTGAAAATACTAGATGTAAAAAATATATATTACTGAAGAAACATTCTCTCTCTATCTCTCTTCTTCTTTCTGCAAAAATAAAGGGGGTTCCAACACCCGATCCCCCCCCCCTCCCTGGATACGCCAATGGAGAATACGATACCTGCACGCGTAAGCCTCTTTTAATTCTATTGTTAATTTTAAAGGCTAAATTACAATTGTGATAGATACCTAGATCAACATTTCATATTCATATAATTTCAAGGTCATGATTTATTTTATCATTACAGCTTAATTAAGCAGACTTAAAAAAGATGAACATTAGAAAAAAAAGATTAATTAAAACTTAATTACACCTTTGAAAAATCACTAAATCTAGAAATTTTCTTTGAATATCGTTTCGAAACACATGCATATGGTCCACGTATTGCAGTCCTTTTTTAAAGGACAGCAACTTGTTAGCACTCATCATAAATCCATTTGCTGTGTAACCATAGAATTGTTAGGGGATCTGTTACTAGTAAACACCAAATTAAGACAATTCCTCAGTCGATTATTATTATCTTCAACTATACATCAACACTAACACGGTTAGTAAATACTCTAAACCAACTTTTATTCGCTTGCGAGAAATATCCGTGAGTTTCGCGACCTACTTTAACTCGTTAATTAATCGCCGCCAGCCATTTATTTTGCTTTGTATTTGTAGAGAATGTTTCCTTAGTTGCGAAAATAAATCGTCGCCGATTGATTTTAAACGGACTAATCGCGAATAAAAGATGACGCGAATAATAGTTGGTTTACAGAATTACTTGTAACTAATACTTACCCTCTACAAAGTATGACACATGGAAACCAACCTTCCACACACCACCAAAACATTCTAGTGCAAAGTACGCCACATTTCCCACAACAACTAGACCTGCTGCGTTTTTGATTTGTACTAGTATTTGACGTTTGACAACCTCGCCACTACCATCGCAACATTTGCTGCTGGTAATATAGCGCCAAACACTGGCTAGTTCAAAGCTTAATCCGTTCAGAAAGCGTTTGATTTTCTTTCCATTCCATTCTATCTCACAGTTAAAACAAATAATGTTATCATACTTCAGAAGTAGATAGTTTTGTGGAATCTCCACGAACATCGTTGTAAAGAAGACCTCGACTTTTCCATCAATTTTGTCTGGTATTTTCTCTGTTGGATCTCGATTATGGTTCAGAACTATTTGATAAATTATCTTGGTAAGTTGAAGGGCTGAGAGCAGTGAGCCAGCTATGCCAAACTACATGAACTTTTTAGTCAGTTCATCATGAGTCGTCAGTGCAGTATGCTGTGTTACTGGTACTCTTTGTTTCTGACGAAGCACGTACGTGAGTGATATCTGAAAATTTGTCCGTGATATCTGTGATTGGGTCCTCAATATCAGTATACTGAAGCCAGTCCAAAATAACGTCCCCAATTATCAGAAGAGCTGACAAAACACGGGTGAAAGTATACCAGCAGACATTTCTGGGGGACGTTGTTTCCTCATCTTGGTTCAATACACGTCCCCTCTCACTAGAATCTTGATTTTCTTCATGAGAATATCTCCTATTCATTACACCCATTTCTATATCTTCTCGTTGACGGTTCATTTTTTTTTTTTAAATACTGCTTTCCTTGTATTTGTTTCGACTTTGCCGTACGAGGTCTAGCCGCCAATGCTTGATTTGAACATAGCTTCATATCTTTTAGTTGGAGAGTCGTATTACGCAAAATCAAGATTGTTTATCTCTTATTCTTGACATTATATGCACTTTAATCTCTCATTCCTCCAAATTCATATTTATCCGAAAAGAATGATAATCAGTGTAAAAGGAAAGCCAAGTAACATGTTTTTTGGCTTGTTAAGGTCCCTTATGAAAATATTAAATCCTTCATGAAGTGTATCTCCAGCAAATCTTTATAGATTTCAGAATGTAAGGGTGTCCAGCTTGCATGTAACTGTTTTATGAAGAAAAAGATAAACTTAAGATGGTTCAGTATAATAGTGCCAATTAAAAAATTAAGTTGAAAACGCAGAATTTATCATGACACAGTCTACCGTTAACAATGGAAATGTGGATAACGATACGTTCACTTCCTTTTTTTAATGTCTGCAATATTTTGTTACCTTGTCAAGTGAAGAGAATTATGGTTGTTTATATTGTAAAAATATTTTCTGCATCAATTATGCATTTCAAAGAGACAAAAACCTTAAGACTGAAAATTGAATAGACATGAGTATATTCAAGCAATATCTGTGATGTATATTACTGTTAATTATTTCTTTTTGAAGCACATTCCGACGGAACACTTTTAAAAATTCAATACCTATGTGGCCAGCTCGCTCCGTGATCGGAAGGTCGTGTGTTCGAATCACGGCCGCGACTGACCTAAGTCGATAAAAAATAGGTAGCAACTGTACCTTCGCCAAGCTCTCGGCACTTTGAAGACAAAGTTGCGGGTCATTTGAATGAGACCTTAGAAACCGAGGCCCCATGTCACGGTGTGCGTTGGCACGATAAAGAACCCTCACTGCTCAATGGCCCCGAGTGTCGAATAAAGGTCTAAATTTGAAGCCCTTCACCGGTATATGGTGACGTCTCTATATGAGTGAAAAATTATTAAAGTATTAAGAATAGGAGTAAAAATATATGCTTAATTATCATCGGATACCATTCTTAAAGTGGGGGAAAGCATGAAATATAAGAAATAATACCCGAAGCGAGCGACAAAAAAGCGGCGGCGTAAAACGACGGTTTTTACAACACTTGGATCTGTAGCTCTCTGGTTTATCTGTCCGAATTTTTTCAAACAGAGAGCTACAGTTCTGCAGCTACTAAACTTTAAACTTGGCCATATCTTTTGAACGGTTTTTTCTAGGGCTTTCATACTTCACGTGTGTATTCCATGTGATAAGACTTTTCCTTGCTTACAAATATTTTTGAGCTTTATTGGAGATTGACTTACTTTAAAGAATGGTTTGAGCTAGGAAGTTCATATTGCACAAGTGTATTCCCTTCTGACAAGACCTTCCCTTAAGTACCAACAATTTTGACCCTGACCTTGGAATTTGACTTAAATTTGAGAAACTTAACCTTGGCCATAACTTTTGAATGGTTGGTCTATCGATTTCATATTTCGCAGGTGTATTTCTGAAATTGTGACAAGACAATTATTTGAGTAAAATATTTCCTCTCTTGACTTGGAGTTTTACTTGCATTTGAGAAACTTTAACCTTCGCTATGAGCTGTCATAATGGGGCATCAGTGTTTCACAAACACATCTCTCCTTTCAAAATTATATTATACAAAAAGAGAAAAGATTTTTTGATGGGCGATCAGGATCAACAGGATCAGGATTTTTTTCTAAATATTGGACTGTGAAAATTTTGACGTATGTACAAATGAGTTTAGTTAAATGAATCATTACCATTTTAAGACTAAAATATTAGAAAAATACATGTAAATGATGTATTTACATAATTATCAAAAGCTCTACTCGAACTTAGTAAACATCTTCTTTCAATTTTAAAAATGTACTTTCTATGTCTATTCATGAACATCCAAGTGAGTTTCAGTGAATCTCAGATTGACCAAGATTATCTAAAATCTAAATAGAAGAGGGTGCTTTTATTTTATGTTGTTTAAGTAGAAGATTTTTTTTTTAAATTTTACCCACCACTTTATCAAACACAAATGACAAAATGAGGCCATATGCCATTTAATTTGATATGTCTTTCAGATATCTCAGGTAAATAAGCGTTGGCAAACCCAGAGTACAAACTTTGAATATAAAAAAAACGTCTCAAGAGACAAGATGAAATATATGGAGATAACGAACAGTATTCAAGCTCAAATGTCCATTATACAATACAAAATAGGAGCAGAGCAAACACGGACCTCCAAACATCAGAGGTGGGATCAGGTGCCATGGAGGATTGAGCATCCCCTGCCGACCGGTCACACCCGCCGTGTGCTCCTTGTCATGATCGGGAAATAACGGAAAAATCCGTCGACAATTCAGTGTGTAAATAATGGCCTAACAATTAGTATGAAAAACGTCAGTCAGCATTTGACTCAATGATAAATTGTATTTGCTGACAAGGTCATTGTATCGACCATAGAACTTACGAAATGATGACTTTAAACGAGACAGCTGATATTCTTGTTTCATCAACTTATTCGTCAATAATTTACCTCGTTTCAGAAATTGTACATACGTAGAGCATGCTCTTGCGTATCGAATCAACTGAGAGATATATACCCCGTATGCAGGTGATGAAGGTATATTGCTGCATAAGTAAGGGAAGTTGACGATTGAAAAGTTAAAGTCATCACGTTTGTCATAAAGCTTGGTTGTTAGATTACCATTAACGTCTTTTTCAAGTAAAATATCCAAATATGAAACGGATGTGTCAGACTCTGTGGTATCTTTTATCTCAAGTTCACCAGGATATATCGTATCGACATAAGAATGAAAATAGTTATTTATTATTCATTGTTAATTGAGAATACGTCGTCGATATATCTAAATGTGGAGTTGAACGCCACAGCAAGTGTTTTCTTCTTTTCACGTACAAGATTTTGGACAAATTCAGCTTCATATGAATACAAAAAAAGGTCTGCTAATAACGGGGCGCAATTAGTACCCATAGAAATTCCAATAGATTGTTGGAAGACCTGGTCTCCAAAAACCACATAGATATTGTCAATCAGAAACTCAAACATCTTTTTAATGTCAACTACAGAGTACTTGTGTGTACAATCAGAATGTTTTTTAACAAAATAATTTTGCAAATGACCAATGACAAGGTAAGTATATTTACGAGTTCCATTTTTATTGAAAAAGCAGCTGTCAATGATATCAAAAAGCCTGGACTTTAATTTATCGTGGGGAATGGTTGTGTATAAAGTTGAAAAGTCGTAAGTTTTTAAGCTGTTGATTTTGGTAAAATCTTGTGATTTCAAATTTTCCAAAAGTTCCTTGGAATTTTTAAGTATCCACATTTACACCACTTCTCGAATATATTGTTGCACAGTACTCTTGAAGTTTCTCCTTCACCACTGTTAATATCTTAGTGAGGAGTAAAGATAGAGGCTTGGTTGAACATTTACTGGAACCGGCTATGTATCTTTGTTTGTAAGGATTTTTATGAAGTTTCGGAATCCAATATAAATATGGTAATTGGAAATCATTTTGGTTGTTTGGAATATTAAAAATATTCAAAACTGACATATGATTTTGAAGAATTTCTTCCTTAGAAAGGGAACTATGAGTATAAGTTGGATTACCACTTGTAGAATTAAATCCAAGTTCCTCTAAAATGCATTTAATATAATGAGCCTTACAAACAAAGACAATGTTGTTACCTGCTTTGTCAGCAGGGACCAGTACGTACTGATCATGTAATCTATCTAATTCTTTTTTCACTTCTGGATTATTGAATACAGAAGGATAGATGGTTTTCATATTGCCTCTCAATCTTTTAATGCGCGATTTTAACATACATCTGATACATTTAATCCATTCTGACAAAGTGTCAAGGTCTTCTTTTTCATGTCTGGCCCATCGCCTGGCGTAGTCCTCTACAGAATCCATAATATTTATAAAATTCTTACGCCAGTTGAAGGATCTGGGTTCCCTAAATTTAGGACCTTTTAAAATTAGTGATCTATGGTCCTCATTATTAACTATATTTACGTCACCAGTAATAACGTGTCCAGCAGGACTATAGTTATAGGGCGAAGAAGAACATGAACACGATGGAGGATTATGTTTCAGATATTCGATATCCAGGCCCTGTAAAGTATTCTTGTAATTAAAAAGTTTGGAAGCAATAGTTGATGTATATTTGTAGGAAATACAAGGTGGAGTCTTTAACTTGAAATATGGTGGAATACAAAACTGGACCCTTTTGTGATTAAGAATATTACTTATATTAACCGCGTCAATTCCTTTGTTGGCATATTGAAGTTAAAGGAAAAAACGGATTGTTTTAGCTGCATTTTCTTCAGTAAAACGCGGGGGTTTAAAAAGCCTATGATTGGCAATATCCATAACTACAGATCCGAGCCTATATTCTGGTGTCGAGGAATCAAAAAATGGACTTTCCTTGACTTTTTCAAGAAGACTATTTAAAAGTTTCAAAGGGACAGAGTAAAGTTTGGTGCGAATATGATGTAGACCTAACTGTTGGTTTACGTAAGGTAGTAATGAATCAAAAGAGACATCGTGTATTAAAGGTTTATTGTAAGACCGATGCCCATGACTACGCTTACGTCTCTGTGTATGGTTAAAAAGTCCCATCACATTTACATTGTTACACTGTGGACTGGAAAGATTTCCAACACTATCGACATTGTCATTACATCCATAGGGAAAGGCTGTCCCTAGCTTTCTTATCCAAAATTCTTCTCGTTGTCTACGGAAAGGTGTGCTCAGTGATGGACTGTTTGTGTGGTGGTAAATCTTTTCCAGAATTCTAACTTTCATTGACAAAATAGAATGATCAGGTAAATTAAAATGTTTGTATAAAAGTTGCTGACCCTCATTATTTATCTGAAATCTATGACCTAATGTTCTTTTATTGAGTGATCCCTTGGTTTCACCAACATAAACAAGTCCACAAAGATTACATTCTATTCCGTAGACAACATTAGAAGATTTGCAGTTCAGATTTTCCCAAGTTTTGGTACAGAAGCTCTGTCCAGTAAGATTACTGGTGAAAGAAGTGTTAGTTATCAAAATGTCACAGGTTTTACAGTTTTTCGCAGAACATTTTGAAATAGATAGGGTATCAAGACAGGCAAAGGGGCGAAAGAGTGAATAGAAATTTACACGGACAAATAGTACATTTAGAAAGTTGATACAGAAATTCTGGGTTGAAAATGGATGGTAGGAAATATGAAAGAGGAGGAGAGATATATAATACAACAAATACAGACGCTGAGGGTTTTCTTCCCCGCCGCTTTTTGCCTACAGGATATTTTTCTGTAGCTGTACACCTGCTGAAAATATTCCACCAAGCTATACATTGCCTGGATATTTACCACATAGTCTTCATTCTGCAGGACTTAATAATCCTCCAAGGGACATGGAAATGACACCCAGAGACCGAGGTTTACCGCCCCAGAGTGTGCTCTACATAGTAGGTAATATTAATGGGAATGGGAATAACTCATTTCTAGCTAATGGACAGCAACAAAATCAAATTTACCATGATCAACAGCAAACAGATAATGACGAGGAACCACCAAAGCCAAGAAAGGTATGGTGGTACACTGTCGCGTAGTTTCAGCCATTTTGATTATCCTTAATGTCACATCCGACTGGCTACAGTACGCAGACATGGAAGACCCTATCGAAAACACTAAAAATGCACTCGGAATGATGGTAAATAATTGCAAAAATTCTGAAGAATTCGTTTCAGGGGATGTGGCGAAACAGGTTTTATATTTTACAATTGCTGGAACAGTTATTGCCTTTCTTCAGTTAGTGAACATTGTTTACCAGATTGTTCAGAATCACCGCTTAGATCCTATCGAAGAAATTCCAGATCATCTGGATGAACGAACAGAGGTATTTTTGGTTACATTTATTGAAATTCTACAAAATTTTCTTCTTTTTCGATACGAAAAACTATTTGCTTGGAATGCATAGTAGGATGGAACTCAAAGAATATCAAACGATTTGTAAATGGATTGGTAGCTTGGTTTAGCAGCATTTGGCGCTACATTATCAATGTGAAAGTATCAGCAGGTAGAAAGAAAAGCGGTGGTTGTTGCAAAAGTCCTTGTCAGAAGTGTGATGATTGCTGTGGAAACTGTATTAAAAAGTTCTGCACTGGTTTGCTTAATTGCATTTGTCCTTGTTGCTGCTGTTGCTTTGAGTAAGTACATATTTGTTGCAATGGTGAAAAACTGAATCAATGTGGTTTAAAATAGATATTGAAACTTTTTTGAAATATGTCGTTTCGCCATCTCAAGATAAACATTTGTCACTTCTTTCCTTTTTTTTTTTTTAAATTTAGTTGCAAGACATTTTTTCCTTGCTGTTGTTGCTCGATCATTTGCAAAAAAGCAAGCTGTTATACAGAGTGTTGCTGTAATGGGGATTGTTGTAAATGCAACTCCAATGAGTCCTCTATACTGGCAAACTTAGCAGCTATACCCACAACCCTCTACACGTTTCTTTACATTGCGAGGGTCATGGAACCTTTCTGCAGCTTGTCCGAATTTACAAGTACTACAAAATTGAACCGATTTTTATTAACGAAGTCATTATCAGCTGACTTTGGGACAAGATTTTCTAAGTGACAGAAAACTTGTTTCAAATTAGTTGTACAGTGCAGGAAACTAATTTTGTTACAGCATCGATGCTGATTTGAATGCTTCCTTTGCTTGCTGATTTGAATGCTTCCTTTGCTTGCTGTTTTAATGCTAGTAATCCTTATCCTGATGCTGTTCTATAATTAGGTCAATGCTACCGGAAGTAGCATCATGCTACCGGAAATAGATAATGAATTTCAGCATTGCCGTTTAAAGAAATAAAAGTGCCTTTTACAATTATTTGATCATAATATCTCACTATGTATCATTAATGTGAATACTTTAACCAATATTCTTTCTTTCTTTTTTTAATTCTTTACTGGATTAAAACTCATTGATTTTCTGATGCTAGTAGGATAATGCTGATTTTATGTAGGTCAATGCTGGTTTTATCCTTTGTTTGCTGATGCTGATCCTGCTAATGCTGTTTTTTAAATGCTGATGCTGATGCTAGCTCGATCCTGATGCTACTAATGCTTATGCTGATGCTGGTTTATGTAACAAAATTAGTTCCCTGCACTGTAGTACATGTAGTTTGGTATTTCAATTTGAATAGAGTTTTATAACAACACTTTTTAGCAAATAATTTTTCATAAAAGGAAATAACTTGCTATACAGTCCCAGGTTCCTTTCTCGATCCAGCTTTAATTTTTCTCCTTTTCTGTTGCATTTCCCTAACAAAAAAATACTATAGTAAACTATAGTTAGCTATAGTTTACTATAGTTAACTATAGTAAATCAAAGTTCCAAAGTTTTCACTATAGTAAATCAAAGTTCCAAAGTTTTTACTATAGTAAATCAAAGTTCCGAAGTTTTCATTATAGTAAATCAAAGTTCCAAAGTTTTCACTATCGTAAATCAAAGTTCCAAAGTTTTTACTATAGTAAATCAAAGTTCCAAAGTTTTCACTATAGTAAATCAAAGTTCCAAAGTTTTTACTATAGTAAATCAAAGTTCCAAAGTTTTTACAATACTTAATAAAAGTTTCAAAGTTTTCCCTATACTAGTACTTAATCATATTTTCAAAGTTTTTTCGTAAGTTTAACAACTTATGTATTTTTAATATTTTTTTTATTATTTAGCCGTTTTGTGGGAGGGCGTATTTATGGGGTTGGTTGGGGCTTGTTTTTGTTGTACATCTTTATTTAAATATACAAAGTAGTTAATGTTGACTGAAGTTGATGAAGCAGGTATTTTAATTCTAAATGACACGATTTTTTTTATAACATAATATTTTTTATCCATAAATAAGATTTACGTTTCATCTGCATAACATTTAAATTAAGGGGGCCGACTGGGGTTTTCATTGCGCAATACTTCGCGCAGCATAGTAAAATAAAGCGTATTTACTATTTTAAAGCAACTATTTTTACATAATTTATAAAAAATTAACAATTTTAGGAAATCCCAGGTTAAAAAATCTAATTACGTTTTTAAATAACCGATTTTTTTAACGATTTTTCAAATGATGGGTAGATAGACGTCGCAATAGTGTGTTTTTTGACGTAATGAATAACTGAAGTTCTTTAAGCGGGGTCATTAATTATGCCATAAAATAAAAAGTATAAGATATAGGCTCTTGAAATTTTAAATATAGGAATTTGAGAATCTCACAATCATTTTGATTATTTTTTATGTAAATCTGTGGTATCTGCCATGTTTTGTTGTACTCCATAAAAACAGGAAAATATCATGAATTTTGACATTTTGAGATGTCCCCTCTGGAAACCAGATGGTTGAATTTTGTGTTTCTTGCATAAAATGTACAATGTAGTATTACCTATCAAATAATATAATTTGAGCAAAAAGTCTATAGTAGCATTTGTATAATTTGCTCCGAAGTGCGAAAAAATGGTATTTTCCTACATAATCCTATAGTAAATGCACCTGTATTTTGAGATGGTCCCTAGAATATAACCAGACTGTAGATTTTCACTAAACTTGGCATGTGTACTGAAGTCAATGTAAGGTACATATGGTATAAAATTAAAGAGTTTCTCTATAGTAGTTTTCACACAATAAAACCCCAGTCGGCTCCCTTAAATACATTGAAATAAATATTGCTTGTTTATCCGCGCAAGCGACAACTTTTACATTAAAATTCATATCTTGTACGTTATTCTTTTAGGGGAGGGATCGGGTTTTCAAAATATTCTCTAAAGCGTTTATGAATCTTAAACTTGAAATATCATAAGATGTAAAGAATGGGAATCAAAGACGTAATTCCACGGAATTTATCGTACTTAATCAAAGTTTTTACTATAGTAAATCAAAGTTCCAAAGTTTTAACTATAGTAAATCAAAATTCCAAAGTTTTCAATCTAGTAAATCAAATTTCCGAAGTTTTTACTATAGTAAATCAAAGTTCCAAAGTTTTCACCATAGTAAATCAAAGTTCCAAAGTTTTTACTATAGTAAATCAAAGTTCCAAAGTTTTCACTATAGTAAATCAAAGTTCCAAAGTTTTTACTATAGTAAATCAAAGTTCCAAAGTTTTTACTTTGGTACTATAGTTAACTATAGTAAACTACAGTTAACTATAGTTTACTATAGTATTTTTTTGTTAGGGTTGGTAACAGACTAAAGACCTGCCAGGGAAGCCTGGGTTAATATCTTAATTCAGGGACGAAGATCGTTGAGAAGGGAGAAATGTAGCAGTCGGGCAGTTTCGATTGCCGGTGGCCATATAGTTCAGTAGATAGAGCACCTGACTAGTTATTCGGGGACCCGGGTTCAAATCCTGATGTGGTCGATCGCATCTTTTTTTTCGCCGGTCAAATAACTAATAGAACTATAATAAAGTCAAGGCATATGTGAGAAGAATGTTAATTATAGAATTTATTGTTGAAATATCTATGCCGCTTTTATCTCATGCTTGTATCTCATTTACTTTTTTCTGATGTTTTGTTAAAGTAATTTTTGTTCAATCGAATCTATTCTATTTTTTTTAAAGTTATCTTTTATTCAAGAAATATGAAGAAAACATATCACTTTCGAAGTTCATTGAAACAATTTTTAAATATGTATCTATAAATGTATAAGTACATAATGTATTAAAGCATTTTTACTAGACATAATTTTGCTATTCACTATTGCACACATATAATACATATAAAATGCGTACACAAAGAACAGTGATCAATTTCATAAATCCAGTGAAGAATAAGAATTGTTTATAGAGCGAAAACAAGGACTCCAGGAAACACCAGAGGTTGGATAAAGTGACTAGGGGGAATTAAGCATCCCTGTAGACCCAGCACATCCGTGAGGAGCCCTCTGTATTAATCAGGAAAAGGATTAATCCATAGTCAAAATGGAAAAACAATGGCAAAAACAATTAATGTGCAACGTATCGGTCAAAATACGACCAAACAATAGGTAGTATTTGCGAACAAGGACATTATAAAGACCATAGATTTGCGAAATGCTGACTTTAATCGAGATAACTGGGAAATCATATAAAATCAACTTATTTGTCAGTAGCCTGTCTATGTTAAAATTGATCGTTTGTTTGTTTGATTGTTGTTTAACGTCTCTCTCGAGAATTTTTCACTCATATGGAGACGCCACCACTTCCCGGCGGAGAGCTGCAATTTTTTTTACCTATACTTGACACTCAGGGCCATTGAGCAGTGAGGGATCTTTTTCGTGCCAGCATCTACTGCGACACGGGACCTCGGTTTATACGGTCTCATTCGAAGAACCGGTCTCCACGTCCCACAGTGGGAGTCGAACCCCCGACGTAAGGATCAACTCCTTACCTTGTGACTCTAGAGCAGACGTTCTACCACTGCGACACAAAAATTGATCGTATTCAGAACATGAATATATAATCAGCTGGGAGACATAAACACCATATGCAGTACATAAAATAGTAATGTTGGTGTTTCTAAGTTTTCGATTTAATTAAGTGGCACATTTTTTCATCAGTTTGATTCTATAATCATATATTGTTAAATGTAGGGAGCCAGATTCTCGTACTTGATGATTTGCTTTACCTGTCTTTTAATTTTTTGTCAATCAAAACATGGACCAGTTGATGCGAATAATTTACTAATAAATTATTGTATTCATCTATTAAGAAGGAAAACACTTCTCGTATTTATCAGGATAAGATACCTAAGGTAAAGGATAAGAAAGTATTTAAAAAAAACAATTGATGTGCCTTATAAGTACCCGTGATTTATAATTGAACGTTTTCTTTGTATATAGTATAAAGGAATCTCGAAGAGTTCTCTCCTGGTTATTTTTTTTGTTTAATTAAATCACGTGAAATATAAATAATTTAAGGTATTCTGTTTTGTCTCGAAGAAATTATTCATAAAAATACAAGACTTTCTATTTCACACTTAGATAGCACTTGTTACGTATGAAAGCTGTCATGTTCTCCTGGTAAATTTATTAAGACTTTCGGAGAAAAAAAACTTGGGAAAACTACAAGCTGTCATACACACATGAAGATTTGTTGAGAGACTTCTTGGGCGTTTTAAAAACTTGTCCGGTCTCCAAGTTCTTTGAAAAACCTATGTGATAACGTTGGAGATCCAAGATGTCCTTCCGTGATTTTTTGCGCTCGTTTGGCCATTTTGGGCTTTCTTTTAGAGATTGCTTAACTTAGGGATTGTTGAAACATTTTGGGGGTGGGGGTGGGGGTAGGGTCAATACTTTGTGACCATGGAGACTGTGGAAATCTTAGGAACATCAAAGATCATGGTTAAAGATCGTTGAGAGATTTGGACAATTTTTCAAAGCAGATTGCCAACTCTTTGTAAAACCAACTCTTTGTAAAAGGGGTTTTAGCATTTGTCTCAAATTACGAATAAAGGCAAAATATTGCCTTTTTCTGCATACCTCCTTGTTTTATTACAATATGCGTCAGTCCTTCAATCACCTTGGTTATTTAAGGTAGTACAAAACTTCCATTAAATCTATTTAAACCTATTTCTTAAAAATTAGATGAGAAAAAAAGAATATCTCTATACTGTCAATAATCAATGATTTTTGTAAGAAAAATAATGAGCTGTGACATGTTTTCGTCTTATTTTCTTAAATAATCAGAGACATCTATATATTGGTCATTTGGGAGCTTATATTTTAGAATGTGTTTATGCTTTCTTAATGGGATATAAAAGTCTGTTATTAAATGCAGTGTAACTTTTGATCCATAAATGATAGAGGGCTGATATTTGGATGGATATATATATATATATATATATATATATATATATATATATATATATATATATATATATATATATATATATATATATATATATAAGGAATCTCCATTCTTCATGTACAATAAAGGTCAAGGTCATATTAAAAAGTCAAAGGTCAAATATTGTGACGTCATTTACTGAATCTTTCAATTTTTTTGTCATTGAAGTTTTTTAATCGCCATAATATCGGAAACCATCGGTTCAATTTTCCGTATTTTGACACATTTAAATCTGTGATCCATTTCAATCAGTCTGTTTTTTTTTTTTTTTTTTTTTTTTTTTTTTTTTTTTTTTAATAAAAATTGAATCATGCAGTTTCTCTCAAGAGAACTTAAGGTGTAGCATATTTACATGTGAATTTTCAATTCCGGAGCTACGTATTTCCTAGTTTTACATATTTTACTCAAATTTACCAGTATCAAATATATTTCACTTAATTTTAGTAACAAAAAGGTTGCCTTTATAAAAAGCATCACACAAGTTTGCAATAGATCAATTGTCAAAAAAAAAAAAAAAAAAAAAAAAAATCAAAATTTTTAGATAAGGCACATGCTCAATTCGAATGTCTGATTTTACAATCTTCTTACAGGATAGGCTATATTCCAAACTATATGGGCAAAACTGTGCGGTTGAATTTCTTTCATATTACATATAAAGAGAGATTTTGTATCCTAGAACAAAATAACAAAATATCAAAGTTTCAAAAAAAATGAATTTGAGGAAAATTTTGGCTTATCTATTGTGTACTACCTTAAAGAGGTTCGTTCCTGAGCTTTTGAGCAGATTTTTGTCTTGACCTCTATTTCAACAATTTTGCATAATGTTTTAGTTCTTACAATAAATGTGGATTCTACAATGCTAATTTAACTATATTCAGTTAAACTCCATGAATAAATTTCATATCAAACGCATTAAGTGAGGAACTATATTTTATGGGTTTTTTTGCTTGTCAAGAATTTTTCTGGATAGGGAAGGGATTTTAAGTTTTTATCTTGATAAGAAATTTTTGGGTTGGAAATTCTTTTTGACTGGGGTGGACACCCCCCCCCCCCCCGGAAAATATTCCTGGATCCGCGCCTGTATTCAAACACATAACCTTCCGATCACGCAGCGAGCGCTCTACCGACAGAGCTTTCGTGACGGTCTTAACTTCACTGAATGTAAAAATATTACCTAAATATACTACAGAGGGGACACTCAACTCTGTATACTCAATACATTAATAAATAGAAAACGACTCCTTTTTGTATAAAATTTAAACATCCGGTGATGTAAATATATTTGAGGTGTTTTTCCGAGCTTGCCGGAAGGGCCAGAGAAGATGCCAACTGGATATTAACTTGTTTATCATTAATGTTAATGGAAATATCTGTATGTAAAAACTATCTTGGTAAAAGAGCATGATACAATGTATACGAAATGCTATTCTGTAAATAAAAAATAAATGACAACAAAACCAACTAATGGCAGTGTTATTTCTAAAGAAATATAGGATAGTGTAGTGTAGGGTATTAATTTGAAGATGTTGCACATCCTTTTAACATTATACAAAATATAAAGAAGAACAAACGCCTGTTTTGGTGCAGAATGTGAAACGAACTAGTCTCCAAGAGTGTTTGTTACTATGTGCGCATTATCTCAGACTTCGAAACTTATTCTCCAACTATTTAATATGCAATTGCTATTCGTACGTCTCAATGTGAAAGTTGAATCAGCGCCATCACGTTGTTTAGAATTTATAAGGAAACTACAACGCCGATACCCTATTTCGCGGATTCAACGATACACGATAGCGAGAACTATACGCAATTTCACGGATAATACCCGATTTCGAGTATTCTTAAAGAACAAGATTGCTTTTGATTTGGATTCAACAGGAATCTGGGCGCACTTGAAAAGTGAAAATTTCATTGATGCGACAGATGAAATTTTAGCTTTCTTTTGATGAATCAGGTTTTTATGATAAAGAGGAAAGTATTTTTCCGATATTGTTATTATTGGCTAAAATGTGCGGTGATATATGGTAAGATGAGTCATTTGGTACAGAATGTTACATTTTCAGTCTTTTTTTTTTTTAATTTGCTGTCTCTGGGTTATCGTTCCACGATTTAAAAACTTTATTTGTATGTATTTAATTTCAAAGAAACGAGTAAACATTTTTTTAAACAGTCTTGTCATTTGTCAGTAGAATTTTATTCACTGAATTTCAAAATAAAGTTAAATTTTGATTTGCTGCACTGAGAAGAAAAGCAATTCTGTCGACCCACTGAAATTTAATACATTTGCAATTATCTAAACCCTAGCTTTCGTAAAGTCTGGCCAGCTGCATGTGGGTACCCTACCAAATCGTCTTCTTGACTTGTGTATTTAAACTATGAATGATTCGTACTCATGATTCCTGCTGATTACTCTCCAAATATACAAATATACGCCCATCTTCTTTCTGTGTAAATGAACAAAATTATCTTAAATCTAAACTCAACTCAGAAATAGAAGGGTGTTTTTTTTTTTAATCCGGTTAAAGTATTTTTTTAACGTTTTATCAAACACAAATGACATAATAAGGCCACTTGCCATTCAATTTGATCTGAAAGATCTCTTAGGTAAATGAGCATTGATGAACTCAGAGTACAAAGTAAACGTCGCAAGAGACAAGATAAATCATTAAAGAACGGCAAAAGGACGAAAACATTGAAAAAGAATGCATGTTTATGGAAAGGATTGCAGACATACAGTAAAGATGGAAACTGGATACAGGGACTCTGGGTTGAAAATGAACGAAAGGAAGTATGAAAGAGGAGATGAGATATATTCCAGCTCTGAGAATTACTTTCCACGGAGTTATTTGCCTACCGGATATTTTTCTCGTAGCCGTCCGCCTGCTGAAAATATTCCACCAAGCTATTCATCCTATGGATATTTACCACATAGTCTCCATTCTGCAGGACTTGATAATCCTCCAAAGGACATGGAAATGACACCCAGAGACCGAGGTTTACCGCCCCAGAGTGTGCTCTACATAGTAGGTGATATTAATGGGAATGGGAATAACTCATTTCTAGCTAATGGACAGCAACAAAATCAAATTTACCATGATCAACAGCAAACAGATAATGACGAGGAACCACCAAAGCCAAGAAAGGTATGGTGGTACACTGTCTGTCGCGTAGTTTCAGCCATTTTGATTATCCTTAATGTCACATCCGACTGGCTACAGTACGCAGACATGGAAGACCCTATCGAAAACACTAAAAATGCACTCGGAATCACGGTAAATAATTGTACAAATTCTCAAGAACTCGTTTCAGGGGATGTGGCGAATCAGTTTTTAGCTCACCTGAGCTGAAAGCTCAAGTGAGCTTTTCTGATCACATTTTGTCCGGCGTCCGTCTGTCCGTCTGTCTGTCCGTCTGTCTGTCTTTAAACTTTTCACATTTTCGACTTCTTCTCAAGAACCACTGGGCCAATTTCAACCAAACTTGCCACAAAGTATCCTTGGGTAAAGGGGATTCAAGTTTGTACAAATGAAGGGCCACGCCCTCTTTCAAGGGGAGATAATTAGGAATTACTGAAAAAATAATTGCATCATTTAAAAATCTTCTTCTCAAGAACCATAGGGTCAGGAAAGATGAAACTCATGTGGAAGCATCCTCAGGTAGTGTACATTCAAATTTGTTCAAATCATGACCCCCGGGGGTAGGGCGGGGCCACAATGGAGGATCAAAGTTTTACATAGAAATATATAGGAAAAATCTTTAAAAATCTTCTTCTCAAGAACAGCAAAGCCATGATGAGTCATATTTACATGGAAGCATCCTCAGGTAGTGTAGATTCAAATTTGTTAAAACCATGACCCCCGGGGGTAGGGCGGGGCCACAATGGAGGATCAAAGTTTTACATAGAAATATATAGGAAAAATCTTTAAAAATCTTCTTCTCAAGAACAGCAAAGCCATGATGAGTCATATTTATATGAAGCATCCTCAGGTAGTGTAGATTCAAGTTTGTTCAAACCGTGACCCCCGGGGGTAGGGCGGGGCCACAATGGAGGATCAAAGTTCTACATAGAAATATAAAGGAAAATATCTTCTTCTGAAGAACTGCAAACCATGATTAGTCATTTTGATATGGAAGCATCCTCAGGTAGTGTAGATTCAATTTTGTTCAAATGATGACCCGCAGGGGTAGGGTGGGGCCACAATGGGGAATGGAAAGTTTAACATAAGAACATAAAGAAGAAATATTTCTTCTCAAGAACAGAAAAGCTATGTTTAGTCTTATTGATATGGAAGCATCCTCAGGTAGTGTAGATTCAAGTTTGTTCAAATGATGACCCCTGGGATAGGGAGGAGCCACAATGGGGGATCAAATTTTTACAAAGGAATATATGGGAATTTTTTTTTAAATCTTCTCAAGTACAACAAAGCCATTTGTTACATTGACATGGAAGCATCGTCAGGTAGTTTAAAATTCAAGCCCCCCCCCTCCCCCGGTCTTTTCAATACTGAACTAATTTGTGCTTTTGCCTAGCCAATGTGCTCAGGTGAGCGATGTGGCCCATGGGCCTCTTGTTATATTTTACAATTGCTGGAACAGTCATTGCCTTTCTTCAGGTGGTCAATATTGTTTACCAGATTGTTCAGAATCACCGCTTAGATCCTATCGTAGCAATTCCAGATCATCTGGATGAACGAACAGAGGTATTTCTGGTGACAACATTTATTGAAATTCCACAAAATTTTCTACTTTTTCGATACGAAAAAACTATATGTTTGGAATGCGGAGTAAAATGGGATTCGAATATCAAACGATTCGTTAATGGACTAGTAGCTTGGTTAAGCAGCATATGGCGCTACATAACAAATGTGAAAGTATCTTCAGATAAAAAGAAAAACGGTGGCTGTTGCAAAAATCCTTGTCAGAAGTGTGCGGATTGCTGCGGAAACTGTATTAAAAAGTTCTGCACTGGTTTGCTGAAATGCCTTTGCCCTTGTTGCTGTTGTTGCTTTGAGTAAGTAGATAGTTATTGCAATGTTGAAAAAAAAGGTTAAAGTGTCTTCCTATGGTTTGAAATGTTGAAACTTTTTCAAACATGTCCTTTTGTCATCTCAAGATAAAGCACTATAGTATGTCACTGCTTGTTCTTTTTAATTTAGTTGCAAGACATTTTTTCCTTGCTGCTGTTGCTCGATCATTTGTAAAAAAGGAAGCTGTTATACGGAATGCTGCTGTAATGGGGATTGTTGTAAAGGCAACTCCAACGAGCCGTCTATCCTGGCCAACCTAGCGGCCCTACCCACGACCCTCTACACGTTCTTGTACATTGCAAGGGTGATGAAACCTTTCTGCAGCTTATCGGGAATTTACCAGTACTACAAAATTGCACCAATTTTTATAAACGAAGTCATAATCAGTTGGTTTTGGGACAAGATTTTCTGAGTAACAGAAATCTTCTTTTAAATTAGTTCTAGTAGTTTTGTTTTTATCAAACTGAGTACTGTGTATATTCTAAATTGATTTGGACATAGTTAATCAGAATAAAACATAAATGGATAATGCTTTTGTATTCTTCGTATGAAAAATTGACGTGCACGTCAACTTGAAATACATCATTTTGGTGATTGTCCTTCTATGCTCTTTCAAGCTAAACTTGCTATAGGAGGGATTTCCCTGACTCCCGTGACCACGATATTTGAAATGTGATCTTGAATGAAAATGAATAATAAAATTTACTTGGTATTGAACAACAACATACTGAAGTCTGAATTATTCGTATGTTTGTTTGTTTAACGTTCCTTCGAGAATTTTTCACTCATATTGAGACGCCACCTGCCGGTGGAGGGCTGCAGAAGACCTGTTCTCGGCACTTACGACCTTTGAGTAGTGTGGGATGTTTTTTTGTGCCAGCTATTGTTGTTACACTGGATCTCGGTTTATACGGTCTCATCCGAAAGACCATTTCCGCATCCCACAGTGAGATTCAAACCCACAACATAAGGTTAACTCCTTACTTCGCGACTGTACTTCAAACGCTCCTACCACTGAGCCATGCTGGCGACGAAGTCTGATTTATTTCAGGCAAGAGTTCAAATGATCCTGCCAATACAATATGTCTTCTCCATATATAGAAATTTAATACTAGGACTTTTGACTAAAGTACTAGTATATGTAGAAAGAATATAATGGTTTTTCCAAAACAACGTCAGTTTGATCATATCATTTTTTTCTTGCGTACATCTCATTTAGTTTGTTTATACAAGTAGTTTTTGTGCATTTAAATACATTAGTTTTCAATGATTTATTCAAGAAAAGTGTGTTAAAAGATAGCAGTTTAGAAGTTCTTGGAAGTGAGACTTCACTTTAAAAGTCCGTTTAGGGAAATTATACCGGTATAATGCACTTGTTTTGCGATGAAAAATTGAAGTCTCCAAGATCTCTGAATGATCTCTCAAGCAGATGTTGATCTCCTGTAAAACTCTGATGCAGTCTCCAGTAAGCCTGTCTGTTCTCTGCGATCTCTAAATGATCTCTCGGACATCTTCACCTTTAGACATCAAAATCTCTGAGATCATTGTAGAACCAAAAGATCATTAATTGATCTTTCTGTGCTCTATTGGCGATCCTTGGGCGTTCTTTAAAAGATTGCTTACTTTAAGGATCGAAGGAGAGATTTTTTTTCGGTAGTCAAAACTTTGGAGATTGTGAAAACTTCAGGGATATCTCAGGTCATGGCGATGACTGAGTGACCATTTAAAGATTTAAAAATCATTGAAAGATCTGGCCAATTTTTCAACGCTCGGCAATTTCTCAACGGTCGCCATCTATGTAAAAGGGGTTTAGACATTTGTTTCACATGACCAAAAAGACAGAATATTGCTTAATTTATATGTGTCTCCTTGAAATATTACAAAATGCATCCGTCTTCAGTTACCTAGGGTATTTAATCAAACCACAAGTGGTCTTGCTCAAACATTCACAATCTTGCAGTGTAAATATATATTACATAAGTAATATGTTCAATAAGCCATTCCTATTCAAATTCATTGCAAAGACGAAATTTAGTAAGGTGTTTATGCAAAAACCTATGGTATCACAAACCAAATAGGTTTATTTTAAGCCAGGCAAATATGTATTGTTGAAATTCTATCTGCAAAGACAAATATGTTTGTCTTAATTGGTAATATGTTTTTAGAGGGCTATAAAAAGGCTTTGCAGAAATATAATTCTTTTTTTATTTGATTACTTAAGCCTAATTTTGGAAGCTCATCCTAAATTGTTTTCAAGGCCATTTATTTTTAATCACTTTGTAAAGATTAATTGTAAAAAATATGGAAAGTAAAAGTATTAAAGCAATATGAGCTGCATTTTGAAAAAATTATTTTGCTGTTTAAACGTGTTTTTTATGAGAAATCTGTGTGTAACAAATCTTTAACGATCAATTAGACTGAAATAAAGTGTTAAATTGTTTCAGAAGAAAAATTTCTGTACAATGGAATATATAGTATTTTATAAGAAATTGATATTGTACAGGACGACAATAATGTAATTTTGCTTCAATCAAAGCTTAAAATAAGTTCTTCCATCGGAAATATAAGAAATAAAAGTTTATAAAGTTTTTTTAATCTGTCATTGAAATAGTTAATAATCTGAATTATATATTTATTAGACATTTTATATTGTTTGTAATACATTTGTCTTAATAACAATAATTAAAAGCAGATAGATGATTAACAAACAGCTCCTTGGAAAACAAAAAGCATATGTAAATATGAAGAAAACGAACAGTAATACAGTGATCAAGATCAAGGTCCATTGAAACATAATAGATTTGGAGTAGAGCAAACAAGGACCTCTAACAATTCAGAGATGGGAGCATATGCCATGGAGGAGTAAGCATCCCCTGTCGAGCGGTCACACCCGCCGTAAAGTCAACCTACCGTAAAAATTTACGAAGCCGCAGATCTCGACCTGCGTCTGTTCTGGAGATAAGTCGAGCAAAGGCGCCCCAGATATTCTAGATTCTTTCCTGAGATCCATGAAGCTAACGGGGAAATCTGTTTGGAGACGGACGGGATAGCAAATCCCTTTGCTGATTTCTATGAAAATTTCTATAGAAACAGTGAAAACAATAACTTTAACAATAAGTTGAAAGATATAGTAAATTCAGAATACATGCGCATTTAGGCAGAGTGGGGAAATCCCGATTACTCTATTTTCATTTAACATGCTGATGTCATTGCCGCCATATCCTCTCCCTAGCATAGGAAAGCGTCGGGTGTCGACTACATTACTAACAATCACATTCTTAATTTCGTCAACTCCATAATTGATTGTCTCAGCAAACTACAACGCTGTAATTAATATTGGTTGCGTCCCCTTACAGTGGAAATTCGGTTTAAACTCTCCCATATATATATATATATATATAAAGGGTGATCCAAGCCTAATCACTCATGCAACAGCTACCGTCCGGTGACCTTGATATAAATATAACTTAATCGGAACGATCAACGAATGCTTGCATATCAATATTATTATTTATGGCCCTGCTGTTTTTCCAATATTTTCCTAGATAAAACTTTGATCCCTGATTGTTGTTCCTCTCCACTCCTGGGGTTCCTGATTGAAACAATCATAATTGTGTATTAAATTGGTAACATATTAATGTATAACAAATCAGTACTCTTTTGTAGTGTCTCAAACCTAGACGTAACTTTTCACCGCCTAAATTTGGCTGAAATATTGCCGACTCGGCGTTAAACAAAATCAATCTTTTGTAGTGGAGAATGCTAAGTAGTTTTTTCCTTTAAACATAATCAGTCACGGTAGCCTAGTGGTAAAGCGCTCGCTTCGTGAGCGGGAGGTACCGGGTTCGGTTCTCGTTCCTGATGCTGCGTCAGACATTAGAAGTAAACATAGGTAGTTACTGTGCCTTCGCCAAGAAGTGGTATTTCGAATGAGACCTTAAAAACCGTGGTCCCCTGTCATTGTAGGCATGACACGATAAAGAACCCTCACTGCACAATGGCCCTCAGTGCCAAATATAGTTCAAAATTAAGCCCTTTACAGGCATTCGGTGACGTCTCTATATGAGTGAAAAATTCTCGAATTGAACGTTAAAGAACATAAAATCAATCAATCCTTTAAACATGTATTACCATGTAAAAATTGATTCCCTTAGTATTTTTCCATCCTATCCCAGGGGCCATGATTTGAAAACAGTTGTATTTACACTATGTAAGGATGCTTTGACATAAGTTTCAAGTATTTTGGGCCAGCGACTCTTTAAAAATATATAACTTTCTCTATTATCCCCACCATGAAGGCTTATATTATGTAGCTCTTCATTTCAAGAAATTGAATCCTATTTATATTAAGAGGAATGCTTTGTGGTCGAAATTTGCCCGGTGTATTTTTTAGTAGAAGTTGATTATCCGAAAAGTTTACTCACAACAAACAGCAGACAGACACAGACAGAAGACATACCCTTTTCGATCAAAAAGCTGATCTGAGCCTTTATATATATATATATATATATATATATATATATATATATATATATATATATATATATATATATATATATATATATATATATATATAAAAGGAATGACTGTCTAGTTAGTAGAGTATTCCAGGGACATCAACGATAGTTGGCGAAGCCCGTTATGCATCAATCATCCCACGTTTCCAACTATCGTTGATGTCCCTGGCATACTCTACTACCTAGACAGTGATTCCTTATATTTCCATTCCATTGTGAAATAAAATTGTAAATTTAGATTTTAAAAATGTAGACTAATAGATTTGAATTACACGAGGCCTCACATGTCATTTTCAATAGTCCCCGCCCACTGGCGTCAAACACAAAGACAACCGCACGAGAATTACATGCATATTAGGCCTTCTTAGCACCTGAACTTACGCTTGGCGAAATTTGCATTCCAGTAGAATGATCAAGAAATCAACTCTCCTAACTTTCAAAGAGTTATCACAGAGAAAACAAATACAAATGGAAATATATATATATATATATATATATATATATATATATATATATATATATATATATATATATATATATATATATATATATATATATATATACCCCTTTTTCTGTACATCATATTCATGTACTTAATATTCAATGTGAAATAGAAGGTAATAAGAAAGCATGAACAATGCTTTTGATATGCTAGTAGTGCTTAAAATATCAAATCTATATCCTCCTTTCCTATCCACTAAGTTGACAAAAACAGAAATCGCCGATAAGGGTCTCTCTGTTTATCAAGAGTCTCATGAAGAGCTCTTCAAAGAAACTTGGCTTTAGACTTAGCCTTCCCCAAAGGTGATAGTATCACTCCAGCTAAAATCTTCCAGGTGGGGGAAGTAGTATTCTAGAGTAAACATTTCACCTGGTGTATTTTAGGAGGAAAGTATTGCTCTAAAGTCAGAAATCCCCATGCGTGGGCTCACCATAGCACCAAACTTCCGGGGGGGGGGGGGGGAGTCACTATAGGGAGAAGTTTCCCTCTACAACACCGGTCGTCAGTGGATGCTTACTCCTCCATGCCACATTATGTTTCCCTGGGTCCGTGTTTGCTCTGCTCACAATTTGTACTGTTAGCTTGGACTTTGATTACTGTTCGTTATCTTCACATTTCATAATGATATAGGAAAAATAATAATTAATATTTATATTAATAATAATATAACAATATTTTGTATACAAGAAAATAGATAAACCAAATCCCAAGCATTGTTGTTCTCTTGTACAGGTTTATACTCTGCATGTGTTTGAATGAATTTTAGCAGAGGTAAGGTAAAGAGGGCGAAAAATTCGGTTAAGTAGAAATTCCATACAACAACGTTATTGGAGGGAAAAAATTATTGGATTCGACATACCCATCCCTTTTTAATACCTACATAAGGAACCTTTAATAAGCAAGATAATAAAATTAATGAAGATGAACTGTGCATCATATGATAAACAAATACTGTATACTTTTTCCAAAATGACAAACATGAAGGATTGGCAAAATATGTGCTAAATATTTAACACATGAAATGATGATGAAACACAAGCACGTGTATCTGGTGAATTTAATCATGTGTGATTTATGATTGTAGGAAATTCATGCCAAAAAACTTTCAGAGATTAAAACAATAAATCTGTGATGTATATAAAACATAAAACAGATTAAAGATTAAATAATCTTTAAAAGGCTAATAATATTCTAGCAGAATCTGTACAGTATACAAACACCTCGATAAATGTGAAAAAGTGAAGATAAAGATCTGTGATCAATCTCATACATCCAGTAAGAATACGAATCGTGAATAGGGCAAAAACACGGTCCCTTGGAAACACTAGATTTGGGATCAGGTGATTGAAGGTGTTAAGCATCCTTTGTCGACTGAGCCCTATGTATTTATCAAGTAACGGAGTTATCCGTGGTCAAATTTGACATAAAAATAATGACTTAACAATTGATATGAAACATGTCAGACAAAATACAACCCATACAACGATAGGTTGTAGTTGCAAACAAGATCATAATCACGACCATCGAATAAAAGAAACTGGCGGAAAAGAAAAGAAAAACTTACGTAGTTTAGTGTAAAATTACATGTATATGAAAAAGAAGAAACATTAAATTTAATTTGAAAAGCGAACATTTGGGATATAAAAAAAATGAACGTCAGACATGATAATGTCATATTTATACAAAGTAATATTCTTCACTCTAATTTGGTATTGCCACTAAAGAAATTTCATTTAAACTGTAATTTTTCTTTTACATGGTATACAAATAATGCTAATGTGATGTTTCCAAGGGTCCATGGTTTTGCACTGTTCTTGCTCTTACAAAAAAATACTATATGTAAACTATAGTAATAGTAAACTTTGACACTGTAAAACCTATACATGTAGTTAACGAGTAGTGATAACTTTGACACTTTGATTTACTATAGTGATAACTTTGATTTACTATAGTGATCACTATGACACTATAGTGATATCTATGAAAACTTTTAATACTATAGTGATCACTATGACACTGTAGTGATATCTATGAAAACTTTTAATACTATAGTGATCACTATGAAAACTTTGATTTACTATGGTGATAACTTTGAAAACTTTGATTTACCATAATGATCACTATATATGACACTTTAATGATAACTTTGAAAACTTACTTTATTATATTTAACTATAGTTTACTTTAGCATATTCTTGTCAGGGGGATTTGTATTGTTTATAGGATTTAGTACAATTGATCACTGTGAACTCCTTGATGTAGAATAACACATGTTAAATACAATAATGGAACAATGAATACTTATGTAGGATGAGAAACTATTGTCAAGCACAAATAATGAGACTTAAAACTCTCATGGGTGCAAAAAGAAAATTCTTAATGATCTTGGTGGTCAGGGATGAATAAGATTACGGATATCTTTTCATCATGATGGGTTCAAATATAATTGATGATCTGTATTGAACTTTAATTTCACGTTCCCGCAAAAAGTTTCTGATGGCAGCAACACCTTTTTCTTCAACAAGAAATGAACAATCTTTGCCAGACCATATCATATGATTTATTTGTAGATCTTTTATTTCACTAACGCCCTCATGCACACATTGCTCGTAGTGACAACTCGTACAAACCACTAGTATGTCTTTCAGTGTTTCTGACATAGCAACGAATCCTGATTTGGCTAATTCAGCTGCTAACTCTTTATTCTGAATTTTGGTTAGACTATATGTTTCTCTTTCTATTATTGACGAAAGAGCCGGGGGGAGGTACGGATTCCTTGATGAAGTGTCATATTCAGAAACTGGATATTTTTGGTAAGGTATTGACAGTCGGTATTCCATCTGCTGTGATGTGCAATCATTACAGACTCGGAATCATCTTCAAACCTCCCAAATAAACTTTGATTACAGCAATGGCAAGTGATCGTATCTGAGACGCCTGAGTAGATAAATCCTGCTTTTGCAAGGATGTTACTTTGTTCACTTTCAAAAGGAGATGTATCAAATGTTTTAATTCTCTTATCCAAAGAATTGAACTCGATTGTGCGTTTCTGAAAATTACCCAAATACAAATTTCGAGCTAGGTTATTAGCCAAGTTAAGCAAATCATATCCTGTGTGTCCCTGAAAATCAACATTATATGTCATTCTATCATATTCTGTTTTGTAAAAATCATAGTTCAAGGAGTGTTCAAAAAATTTTACAATCTTTTTGAGATTTTCAACACAATATTTAAGCAGTTTATCTTCTCCTTCCTTTGTTAAATTAATAATGATGTTTTTAATTTTTACTTCTTTATTTAAGGCTTCAATTTCAATGAGAGCCTCTTCACTCTTCGACATAATATTCACAAACATTTCCCATTCTATAACGAGACTTTGTGAATTTATCTTTATACCACAACCTCCACGAAGAATTTTAGCTGTTTTTCTGCTTCCAAATTGACCAGTGTAATATACTATCCCAGATTCTATCAACAGTTTTTGAAATTGTTTTTCTTTTTCCATACTAGAATCATTTTTTATTTCCTCCATAATACAATTAAAATGATATTTAAGTTTCTTATCTGACTCACCACCACTCCAAGATGAATTTTCAATATCCAGAACGTTCATTAATTTTGGCCACCAGTGGTTTCTTTCATCTGAGGCAACAAGAGGTTCATAACTGATCAAACACTGGGGGATTTCACAATCATCAAGTAGAACTGGAATCATTGGTACTGGCTTCTCTCGTTTTTGACGTAAAATATACATCGCTGCGTTATCCACTAAATTAAGAAAGACTTCCGATTTTGTTGACTCATGAGAGAGAATGAAAGCTATGACGACTGCCTGTTTTACCACTAAACCAATATTATCGAAGAAAGATAAATGTGATTTAAAATCAAAATAAGTACACCCACAAATATATCTCTGAGATTCAATTTGCTCTATGATATCCCTTATCCATTCACAATCCCTCTCAGATGAACCATGAAAAAAAAATATGTGATATCGTTTTCCATAAGGTAAAAATTTCCATGAGGCGGTCGCCATTTTGTGAAATGCATACAATCAATTATCTCGTAGGTGGCTAGATCAACAATGTTCACAGTAAACAAAGCCAGACCAGATAACAGCTCTTATGACAAAAATAAAAATTAGAAGGAAAAGAAAAATTATCAATCTACAGTCATCAAGGGTATTCCGAAGCATTCTTTACATTTGGGCTGTAAAAGATATAGTTAAAAGTGTGAAATTGGTTCTTTGGTATTAAATGAAAGTGGGTCTTTTGAGTAAACAAGACATACATATTTAGACCACCTTTAAAGTGTTTTGTGGGTCACTTCCCATTTTATTTTATTTCATTAGGTAAACGGGTAAAAACGGTCAGATAACATTTTAATAAACAAATTAGTTGGTGCTATTTACCCACTATCTCCAAAAAACTTTGTGCTTATTCTTATTTATTCTAAAGTTTTATAACCTCTGCATGCACTCTGTAGAAACTGGCAGGGGTGGATCATATAAGAAAGAGCATTCAAAGAATTATTACCAACAAAATAATGGTTATGTACCAGCTGACACGTCGCCCAGTGTAAAATAGGTGTCAATCTGTTGAGGCTATTAAGGGCACAAACCAGCAAAACGTACATTCAAAATGCATCATATATACAGTCAGCAGATGACCAGCGCTTTACTTAAAGCAAAATTTGTTCACAAAAGACGCCAAGAGAAGAAGGCAAGTCTTGCTGTGGCCTTAAAAATTGACATATAGATATGTCGACAATGTTTTACGAATCAACAATAGTTTTTTTTATTTATATACCGCCTCGATATATCCCAGTGATCTCGAAATATCAGACACCACAGACACCACAGATTGTGCAACATCTGTTTTTAAGAGGTTTTACTAACTTAAGACGTTAACAGCCAACTAAATATTAAACTTTATAACAAACGTGAGGGTTCAAACTTTTCTATCGTGAACTTTCTTGTTTATGCAGTAATAATTCATTATCACCTGTATTTGGGATTATGGGGCTTTCAAAAATCTCTTTTTGATTTTGTATTAAATATATAATCATTCAAAAAAACTTTATATCACTATGCGGCGCCATTTCAATGCAAAACGAACAAACTTGAAAGTATGATGCATGTTCTGTACGTGTTATTGATATTATTCCCTAAAAGAAGAAGGTTCCTTCCCCACTTTCTCTGATTGAAATTGATCTAACTCTTGTTTAATTTCCCAGAAAAATTCCTTCAAATGATCGGGAACAACATTGGCATCCTCGACAGTGTGAAGGTTATAGAAAGGCTCTCTGTTTTTGATCACATTTTCAACAGGTGATGTTGTCCCTACAGCAGTATTCCTGTACACAGTTTAAGAGTTACTGGACTGGACAAATTTATCAATCTTAACATCACCTACTTTTTAGGATCTACAAGAGATCTTGCAACCAAGGCCTTACCGGATTTCCTAAACTTTTTCACTGACTTCAATTACTAGAGGTTCCAAATATCTTGTATCAGCTGGAAGTAATAACTGACCTGGTCAACCCACGTCTTGGGGATATAGAACAGTTTCCTTTAAACTCACACACAAACATCCTATGTGCCCTTTCAATAACTGTTTCTCCAATTTAACATCTTGGTTGATGTCACATTTACCAAGCATTTGTTCTGCTCAAAAAAAAACTCTAAACCAAGGTTACCTTCCGCACTTCTGTCGGCAACCATAACCTCAAAGTCAAATTCACGGACTTATATGCATATTACATTTCCCCTTTACCTGTAGCAAAGCTCCATCTGCTAGAATGATGGATATGCTGATAACCATGACAACCGGAATAAGTTCCTTTCTATCTTCCTTGGTAATTTTTTAAATAATATTCTGAGAAATAGTTGTCAAAGTAGCTCCCGCGTCAAGCAAACAATTATATGGTACCTTATTCACAATTGCATTTACAAATAGACCAGCCTGTATATGGATCCTAGTTTGTAGCTCCTTTAGCACCCTTGGCTTGTTTATTGATCCTTTTACATTGTGGTACATGATCGCGAACTGCAATCTTCTGTACCTGGGTCTTACCTTGGTCACCAGCCATCAAAACAGTTCTTCATTTGGTGCCCCCGTTTTCCACAGTTATGACACATGAGTGTAAAACTTCTTGTAGTGAGAATATTTTGTTGCGAGTTACTAATGGCAGTTGCCGTTGATGATCCCCTGGCAAATCCAACATCTTGTCTCCATTGACGCTAAGAGATACGGGTCTCGATTGTTGAATTCGAAATCGCATGTTAAACGCAGTAAGAACGTTTATAAACTGACCTTTTGCTATTTTTTCAGTCACCTCACAAGGTGCTGTAGGGTATGGGGTACCATCAAACGTAGCTGGTTTCATCACACTTTACATAGAACACAGTCCTGAACAATGTAAACTGGTACCCAGTACCTTTCGTCATCAAACAGAACGCGGCATCTGATACACAGTAACCAAATATACAAGACACGGTACCCTGGACAAAGTTCTTTCTACTATATACAGTGTCCTCATTTATAAGCAGTACCTTCACTGTACTTGGTCTTTTATTTACTAGCCTACTACATATAAATACCGATTTTAGAAAGAACAAGAATTTTCTACACAAATATAATGATTAATTTAATAAAAATTAAATTGTATTATATACCCCATCACATGACCGACTGTCACCAAAATGAAACCTGTAAACCTACTGGGTTCTACAACGGACAAGAGTTCTTTTATATATTTTTTCTCTCTTATTCTGAGTTAAAATTGATTGAAACAAAAAATTAGGCCGTGGTTCTTGAGCAAGAAAACTGCACTGTGTTCCTCGAACATTCAGAGTACCTATTGTTTTGTGAAGCACCAGGTTCCACCCAGTATCTCACCACAATTTCTCTAGAATGCTCTCTTTACATCAGTGCTTTACTTCCATCCTTTGCTCCCTAGCTATGGTAATTTTCAATAAAAGGGGTTTTTTGTTATAACCTCTCGTCTTCCACAACTTCTTTCTTCTCCTCTTCTGATTTAGTCGGAAAGGTCTGGTAGCTGCCAGCTATACATTTGGCACAGTTTACTACCAAAAGGATGATTAGCTCTTCGGACGAATCTATCATTCAAATATCCCCTCAGATCCAGACTTTGTAGGCATGACTAATACGCTACCCATTACAAAATATAGCCGGTACATGAAATGATATTCTGCAAATATAAATATCATCTAAAGGTTATGCTGTTTAAAAACAAATATAAGTTGATATATTTATGGTTTTTGGTCATAGTTTGAACTATTTAATCACAAATAGTTGATATATTTTGTTATGAATTTGTTTCTATACAAAATATCTGATATGAAAAACAAGTCTTTCGGGTCGCTTTTTGTTGACTTGTATGTTGATGTAATATCTACAAATGAATCCTGATTTTGCATTGATATGGAATCATTATAAACCCTAGACTTTGGGTATTTTGCCGTTTGTAGTGAAGGCTATTTATTTAAGGATATTGTAAATACTTTTAACATTGAACAAAATATATTACTCGGCCTATACCCGATTTCATAGATACAACGATACCCAATATCGGGAACTATTCTCAATTTTACAGCTATAACCCGATTTTCGAGCATTCTCTCCAACCTGTTATAAGAAGGAGGGAGTTTTTGATTTGGATTCGGCAGGCAAGGGCGTAACTAGGCTCAAATTTTCAGTGAAGCAAGGGATCTGGGACCACCCGAGTCCCAAGAGGGTCAAGGGTAGTGTCTTGATGGAGGTTCTCAGGGGGAGGGGGTCCCGAAACCTGGGTTTTAGTAAACTAAAGACAATCTTTGAAAGTTTTCATGTTTTGAATTACTTTTTACATGCTTTCTAAACAATAATGAAACACCTGGTGGGATGACAGATTTACAGAAATTGAAACAAAAGTTGAACAGTTGTTGCAGGCCTTGTTGATTTTATAGTGTAGAGGTGTGGACCTATGTAGACATCATTTCGGCATCTATAAACTTACATGGGGAGCGCCTATGGTTGAAAGCATTAATTTGGGACAAAGATGCACATTATTAATTAAATTTCAAAGTTAAACTTTTTCTCATTTTCAGAAAACCCTTGCCCATTGGAAGTGAAAATTTCATTGACGCGACATATGATATCTTAGCATTCTGTTGTAAATCTGATTATTCTTATAAAGGGGGAAATATTTTCCCAGTATTTTGTTTTTCTTGGCTAAATTATGCCTTGAAAAATGGCTAGATGAGCCAGTCATTTGGTACAAAATGTAACATTTTAAGCTTTTTAGCTTACCTGAGCTGAAAGCTCAAGTGAGCTTTTCTGATCACCCGTTGTCCGTCGTCCGTCCGTCTGTAAACTTTTCACATTTTCAACTTCTTTTCAAGAACCACTGGGCCAAATTTAACCAAGCTTGGTACAAAGCATCCTTGGGTAAAGGGGGGTTTAAAATGATGGGCCAAGCCCCCTTACAAGGGGAGATAATCTAGAAAAGACAAAAATAAGTGGGGTCATTAAAAAATCTTCTTCTCCAGAAAAGCTAAAACTTATGTGGAAGCATCCTGGGGTAATGTAGATTCTAAATTGTTCAAATCATGACCCCTGGGGGTAGGGCGGGGCCACAATAAGTACTACAAGGGGGGTGGATCAGGTGAAAAAACAGCAATGCCAAAGTTACTCAGGTGAGCGTTGTGGCCCATGGGCCTCTTGTTTTATTTGCTGTCTCTGGGTTATCATTATTTATGTATATTTTAACTCATAGAAATGAGCAAACATTTGTTTAAAAAAATTATAGAAAGAGACAAGACCCAAGACAATAAAAAACCCTCCCCCCGCCAAGAAAAAGTTCTGCTAAATTGTCAGTTTAAAACCGAATTATTCTGTGTAGCCACGAAAGCTGTGGTTTCTTTATGACAGTGGGGAATTGATAAGTTTTGGTCGATCCTCCTTCGGGCGTTTATTTTTTTAAACAAACAATCTAATCGTTTGTCAGTTTGATTTAATATTCACTGAATTTTGAAATAAACTTTTGTTTTTATTCTGCAGCACCGAGATCAAAAGCAATTCTTCCGACCAACTAAAATTTAATACATTTGCATTAATTATACCTATTATCAGATACACGTAGCTGTTTATAGATTTTTTAAAATGTTATATGTTTTCGAAACGGTTAAGATAAGCAGACTTAATTATTACCTCTTTTTATAAGTTATTTCATTGTAATATAAAATTTTCCTATCTATCTAGTTTTTGTTAAGTCTGTCCAGCTTTGATCAGCCGACCAAACTGTCTGCTTGACTTGGACATTTAAACAATGAATGATTCCTGCAGATTACAAACCAAATACGCACAAATTTTAGTATAAATGAACAAAATTATCTAAAATCTATACTCAACTTAGCAACAGAAGGGTGCTTTTTATATACCTTTCAAGTAGATTTTTGTTTACATTTAACAACCGTTTTATCAAACAAAAAACATAAAGAAGCCATAAGCCGTTCAATCTGATCTGAAAGATATCTTTGGTAAACGTCCTTGGCAATTGCCTCCCAGAGATCGAGGCTTAGCTTCAACGCGTGTGTGTGCTATAGAGGATATTGATGAGAACGAGAATAACTCTACTCTTCCGTATGGACAACGACTGAACCAGATCTGCCATAATCAGGAACAAGGAGATAATAATGAGAAATCACCAAAGCCAAGAAATATATGCTGGTATACTATCTGCAGCGTAGCTTCAGCCATTTTGATTATCCTAAATGTCAGATTAGACTATATAGAGTACGCTGACATAGAAGACCCTATCGAAGACAACAAAAAGATCGCACAAATTCTCAAGAATTCGATTCAGGGGATGTGGCGAATCAGTTTTTATATTTTACTATTGCTGGTACTATCCTCGCCATTCTTCAGATGGTGAATATCGTTTACCAGATTGTTCAGAATCACCGCTTGGATCCTACCGAAGAAATTTCAAATCATCTGGACGAACGAACAGAGGTATTTTTGGTGACGACATTTTTTTAAATTTCCACAAAATTTTCTACTTTTGCGATACGAGAAAATTATTTGCTTGGAATGCGGACTCGAAGAAAATCAAACGATTTGTAAATGGATTAGTAGGTTGGTTAAGCAGCATTTGGCGCTTCATAACATATGTGAAAGTATCAGCAGGTAAATATGAAAGCTATGGTTGCTGCAAAAATCCTTGTCAGAAGTCTGCTGATGGCTGTGGAAACTGTATCAAAAAGTTCTGTACCGGTTTGCTAAAATGCCTTTGCCCCTGTTGCTTTTGTTGCTTCGAGTAAGTATATATTTGTTGAAATGTTGAACAAATAATTTTAAGAAAATTTATTAATTTTTTTAATAATGTTGGAAGATGTCCTAATTGCCATTTCAAGATAAAGCATTTGTCACTGCTTTTCTTTTATTTTTAGCTGCAAGACATTTTTCCCTGCTGTTACTGCACGCTCATTAGCAAAAAGGGAGTTGTTATACAGAATGCTGCTATAAAGGGGATAGTTGTAAAAGCAACTCCAATGAGCCGTCTATACTTGCCGACTTAGCGGCAATATCTACGGCCCTCTACACGTTCTTGTACACTGCAAGGGTGATGAAAAAATTCTGCAGTTTGTCAGGAATATACGAGATCTACAAAATTATTCCAATATTTATACACGATGTCATTATCAGTTGGCTTTGGAACATCATTTCTTAAGTATCAGAAACTTTGTTTTCAATAACTTCTAGTACAAAATGGATAAGGCTGAGGACCGATATAAGCCCGCTCCATAAGGATATGTTTTAAGTTCAATTACAGTATCTAATTTAATGCAAATCATTCTTGTTAATATAAAAAGGGGGAACCACGTGACTGTGTCTTAGAAAATATTTTGCGAGCCGCTGAGTAACAAAATTTCCTTAAATAAACAAAATAATGAAAATACACCATTTTACTTGCTTTTCAAATTCGCTTTTTGTTCGTAGATTAAAATGTTTCCATGAATTTATTGTGAATCAACTTGATGCTAGTTTTTTTAAAAGGAAGTGGTCTCTCTTTGTCCTATGTTTTGAATAAAAGCATATTGAAGTTTGAAGTTATTTGAGGCAAGGATTCAGATCTTATAATCACGCCAATACTGTATGTTTTCTCCATTTGGAAGATTTAATACTAGAACTTTTGAACAAAGGTATACAGGTATATAAACAGAACACAAAAGATTTTCCAAAGTCAATTCAGTGTTTTCATTTGATTTTTTTGTGTACAATATATTTAGTTCTGGCTTTTATGCAGGTAGTAACCATGCATTCAAATACATTGGTTTTATTTCAGTAGATACATGTATATATTATTCAGGAAAAGTATGTTTAAAGCCAAATTAGATATTTAAAAAAAATATCACTTTATAAGTTATCGGAAATAAGGTGACTTTTTAAAGTCCCTTTAGAAAGATTATAATATTTTTTGAATAATTTAAAGGCCTCTAAGACCTCTGAATGATCTCTCAAGCGGACGTTGATCTCATGAAATACGAAGATAACGAACAATAATCAATCTCAAAAGTGTAATGAAACAATATTTATTTTGTTGATGAAATATGTAGATAACGAACAACTTAAACAATACAATTTGGGAGCAGAGCAAACACGAGCCTCTAAAAACATCAGAGGTGGGATCAGGTGCTATGGAGGAGTGAGCATCCCCTGCCGACCAGTCACACCCGCTGTGTGCTCTTTGTTATGATCGGGAGAAAATGGGGAAAATCCGTTGACAATTCAGTGTGTACTTCATGGCCTAACAATCAGTATGAAAAACGTCAGTCAGCATTTGAGTTAATGATGGGTTGTATTTGCTGGCATGGTCATTGTATCGACCATGAAACTTGCGGAATGATGAATTCAAACGAGACTGTTGATATTCTTGTCTCATCAACTAGTTTAACAGTTACAAGTAAACGATTTTTCATCCTCTAATTCTAGACATATTCTATAATCAACCTGTATATTTTATCCATCTCCTAACCCTTTATAGTCGTCTCTACAGACAAATAAACTCGCTTGTTGTGAATTTGTTGTCGGATGGCATAAGGAGTTTATTGGTCTGGAGAGACTACTATAGAGGGTTAGGAGGTAGACAAAATATACAGGTTGGTTATAGAATTTGTCTGACGTAAATAAGTGTTGGAATTTATGGAGTTCCATTTGGACAATACTTCTAGTAGTGCTAAATCAGATGGAAAGACTGTTGGTGTTATGCGGAACCTGCTTTAAAATTATCGTCTCAGCTAGTTACTTTTCAATATTTAACTTTAAGTTACGATTTTATGCATGATTTTAAAGTGGTGATGGCTACTAATATGTTTAGGACTTACTATATTTAGAATTATTTGTTTTATACTTAGTCGTTTGCTAGGGGATTTAACACAAGCTAGATAAATATACAGTATTTCACTGAAGCTTTTGATTTTTTTTATTGTAGCCTGTCAACTATAGGTTTACTCCTCTTTTGCCTTTCATTCAACTGCTTTATCAGTCAAGGGCACAATGGAAACAAGTTACTGTAAAGTATTAAATGACATAATTTGGGTTATTTGCCCCTGATTTTGGTTTTTTAGCTCACCTGAGCAGAGGGCTCAAATGGGCATTTAAGACCACAATTTGTACTGCTTTCCTCATCTATTTGTCAACGTTTCACATTTTTAACTTTTGGTGAAGAACAACTTAGCCATTTTCAACCAAACTTACATCAAAGCATCCTTGGATAAAAGGAATTAAAATTTGGGGCTATCATCATCACTTCCAAAGGGATATATATATATATATATATATATATATATATATATATATATATATATATATATATATATATATATATATATATATATATATATATATATATATATATATATATAAAAGAATTTGTAAAAAATTAATGACATCTTCTAAAAATTTTCTTTAAGAATCATAGGGTCAAAAGAGTTGAAACTAGTGATGGGAAAGTGGAAAAAATCAGATTATAATCGGTTATAATCAAATTTTTTAACTTTAATGAAATAAATATAAAAAAGCTATAATTATTCAGATTTAAGTTCAGACTTTTACAAAAAATCATTTAAATATAACATTCAAAAATGTTTATTAATTTTTGGTTTAAGTCAGTGGATAGTATTATTTCTTTACTTTAAAAAAATCTCTAAAATATATTGAATGAGATTTTATACAATTATTATTATTATTTTTTTTAAATCTCATTATATATATTAAATGGGAATATTACTGATATTTGTCCCACCTTGCATTACATGTATTTATTTCTTGGAATTACAAGTTTTAAAAGCAGTTATCCAGAAATTGGACTTGTATTCCTGATTATACTTACGTTTACAGATGGCTTGTACTAAAAGGGCTTTCTCGTGTATAGTAAAACCTTGTAATATTTCAGTTTTCTGATATATATTCAATCATGGTGTAAAAATATCAATGTGACATGGATACATTCGATATTTTGAATATTCACAATTACTTAAAACTCTTTGCACTTGGATATGGTAATAAAGTATTGCAATATTATTTTATGTTCGTGATGTCGGTGACATTTATTTTGTATTCGATTAGTCACATCCAAGAGCTCCTAACGACCGACAATCAGCCCATCACTAGTTAAAACTTATTTGATTTCAAGCTTTACTTAATAGTGTAGAATGAAATAATTAATTGACAGGGTGGTGTGAGGCCACATCATGTGATCTAAGATTTACACAATAAATATATATGGAAAAATCTGCCTATGAAGAATAGCAGAACCATAGGGATTCGGGTGAGCCTTGTAGACTCTCGATTGATTTTAGCAATCTGTATGGGATAATGTGTGATAACTGTATATGTATGTATTGTTTAGGAAATTTATGCTCTTTTGATTCAATTTTGGCAGACATTTATTTTGATAAAGAAATGAAAGCTTCCATGTTTCAAAATTGTTACAGATTGCAGATCCAGTTCATTCCGTAATTGACCAAATCATTAATAAAGAAATGCAACTTCAAATGGTAGATGATTTTGATTTAGAAATTACACGTCAAAATGAATATTTAGGAGTTTTTGGGCTTTCCAGGCAACCTATCATAGGGGATGAAAATTGTTTATTTAGAGCAATAAGTTTATCATTGTTTGGAGATCAAGACCACCACCTCGAACTTAGAGAAACAGTTATCAATGAAATTCAACAAAATTTAAATGAATTTAGGATGTCTTTCTATCATGATAGTGATAATATGCCAATGACTGACCAAGACATTGAAATAGAATTAAATAATTTGAGGCAGTTTGGGACATATGCTGGTCAGGAATGCATTTTAGCTTTGTCAAGACACTTTCACATTAACATTTTGGTAACATTTGGTGGTGATATAGATAATCCAAATGTGGTCACTCATGAACACATCTTTGGTCAATCAGATTCGCAAATTCACCTGGTTTGGACAAGATTTGGGGGTGGGCATTATGATAGTGTTTTAGAAAATCCTGCATTGCATATTAATGAACAATCATAAAATGACTTATCTAAATCTAAACCATCTAGTAAATATGTATGGAAAGAAAATATGTATAGTACGAAATATGACTTGTATAATCTGGTAAATCAAAAGACACAGCAGTCAAGTGATTACATAAAAAATATACATTCTTATGGAAAAGAAAAAAAAAACATGAAGTCAGTGAAAAAAATCAGTGTAGTCAATGTAAAAAAAAATTCTATGATAGGTCAACTTTACTTAGACATAAAAAAAAAGTGCATGAAAAAGAGAGTAAAAATCATGAAAATTGGGAGTCATGTTTTGTACCATCATGTGATTTAGATTTTTTTCATATCTAGAACTTTTGAACATTTGATCAATGCGCACAGTGCCGATATTGAAATTGAAAATTTGGAATTTGAGAATATGGGGGCTTTTGATAAATTTAAGGAGGAGGAATCGTTACAAAAAAAATACAAGGTTTGTTTTACACAGATCAATTAAAACAAATAAAGATGGCAGCAAAAATTTCATTTTAGTTTGTCATAGAGATGGTAAAAAAAGATGCATAGATAAAACTGGAAAAAGAAGAAATAACAAGAAAGGTTCGTGTAAAATAGAAGGTCTTTGTCAAGAATATCGGTTTCTGTTGGGATAGAAGGAACTGTCAAAGTAAAGTATATCAAATTGCATTCCCACTCCCTAGATTTTGGTCAAAGTAAATTTCTTCCCATTCCCGAAAATATAAAAAGTGAAATAAGTACAATGTTGGCCTTGGAAATTCCTATTAGTAATATTCTGGATAAAATAAGAGAAAATTTTTGTGATAGGGATAATCGTGAGGACATGAAAGGAATTTATCATTATCACTTAATTGGTAGGAAGACAATTCACAATATTAAACAGAAAATAGTCGAGTCTTCGGTCATTAAGCACATTGATGATGCCACATCAACATTTTTGCGTGTAGAATCTCTTAGGAAAGAAAAATTTGATCCAGTTTTAATTTATAAACAACAAGATGTAGTGGACCAAACATTAGGACTTGATAAAGGGGATTTCATGTTGGCAATTATGACAAAACAACAACTAACCATGTATGAAAAATTTGCCCCCATTATTCTTTGTATGGATTCGACCCACAAAACCAATATTTACTCTTTTAAATTAGTAACACTGTTAGTTCCAGATGAATTTAGAAATGGTTATCCCGTGGCATTTTGTATTTCAAACAAAGAAGATGAGAAAGCAATTAGCATTTTTCTTCAGTCAGTAAAAAGCAGATCACCTCAGACAAAAGTAAAAATTATAATGACCGATGACGATAATTCAGGGTGGAATGCAGCTCAAAAGGTATATGGGCCTGATTTAAAACAATTTCTATGTATTTGGCATGTTCATAGAAATTGGAGGCGAAGAATCCAGCAACACATCAAAGAAAGTCAACTTCAAACTGAGATTTATTTCCTATTATGTTCAGCTTTACAAACTAAATCAGAAAATTATTTTAATCAATATATAGAAGGTTTAGTTAGGAAGTTAGGGGAGGTCAGCCCATCTTTTTTGAAATATTTTCAGGATTTTTATCTTTGTAGAAAGGAAAAGTGGGCTATGTGTTTTCGAACTGCAGAATACTACAATTAGACACAAATGTGTTTCTTGAAAGCTTGCACAATCAGTTGAAAAATATTTCTTTTGAAGGAAAACGAAATCGCAGAGTTTTTGTTTGTTTGTTTGAATGTTGTTTAACGTCCCTCTCGAGAATTTTTCACTCATATGGAGACGCCACCACTTGCCGGTGGAGAGCTGCAAATTTTGTCCTATACTCGGCACTTAAGGCCATTGAGCAGTGAGGGATCTTTTTCGTGCCAGCACCTACTGCGACACGGGACCTCGGTTTATACGGTCTCATCGGAAGGACCGGTCTCCACGTCCCACAGTGGGATTCGAACCCGCGACGTAAGGATCAACTCCTTACTTCGCGACTCTAGAGCGAACGCTCTAACCACTGCGCCACGCGGGCGACAAATCGTAGAGTAGGTGTCTTTGTAGAAACATTACTCCAGATTGAAAATAATCTCTTTTTCAAACATTTCACGAAGAAAACCTACAATTTACCATCAAAAGAAGATATTAAAGTTAATGACCGTCATGAAAATAGTTACAGCATTTCAGATTCAGATGTTTCACAAGTAAATGAAAAAACTTTTAATGATAATCTCAAAAAACGTATTTATACAATAGAAATTCATTTCCAAACCTGCCCAGAATCACAATGTGCAGTCAAATGCAAGAAAATTCCATGCATAAATTTATGTCACCATCTCTTAACGTGCAACTGTCCTGACTATAATCAAGGAAACATATGCAAGCACACTCATAAAGTATTTGGTATCATTAATAAAAATAAAGATACAGACATAGAAGGTCATCAGATACCAACTAGTAATGTCCCAGATAAGGTCCAAATTGTTAGTTCATCAATTACCTCACAATCCAAAATGACCAAAATCAAAGAAATTCAAGACAAAGATAATATCAGATCAGGTCCAAAATGACAAATCTGTTCAAGATCATAGGCTAAACAATGTGCTTCTTGCTTTGAACCATATCATATCTGCAAATGAGGGTTGCAAAAAATATCAAAGTCATTCCTCCAGTTCTCAAAAACTGAAAAAATAACATTAAATGCCATTAATGAGAAACAACCAAGATTTAGGCGTACAGAAAAAACAGTTGGTAGAAAAAGAAAAGCACCTTTACGAAAAACATCGGAGGGTGAGAAAATAAAACTTTTAGAAAATTTGCAAGAAAACCAGGATTTTGAAGGTGAAAACTCCATCTCTGATATGCAGAACTCAGATTCTGATCAAACGTCAAGTAGAAATAACGAACAAGGTACAACTTTTACAAACATCTGAGTTAGGACCATCTGTTGCCCCATATCCTCCACTAAGACTAGTTCATCCTTCTCAGCCAGCAAACTTACCCATACAAACAACTGAACCCTTATTCAATGTTTTTCAACAACAAGGTCTACCCTCTTCATACAGAATACCCCCATCTTTGTATGGTAGAAGAATAACAGTTATCCAAAATAACAGAAAACAAGATATAATAATTCATGTTCCATCAGAAAAACCCGATGAAAGTATTTGAGTGTATTACTTGTTTTGCTTTTTTTTTTTTTTACCATAAACAACCAATTTGCATAAGATTTGCACTATCACGCAACTTGTATAGAAAATTCTACCTAACTGACAAACTTGCATAGGTGTGTAAACCTCCTCTTTTTCCATACTTTACAGTTTTCAAAGATATCCTTTGCAATTCAGAAATGCAGATCTGTTGGGTCATTATTTCATGGTTGTATGTTAATTACAAATTGGAAAAGGGTTATGATTTTTTCAATTCATTTTAAGTTTTAAAAGTTAGGATTTAGGTTATTACGTTTTGGACATATCTAGTTCACAGCTGTAACTGGCATAAAGTCAGTCCAGTAGCAGGTTGGCAATGGTAGATGGGCATTTCCAGCTTTGCCCTAGGCCAGTGTCCAGTTGCAGTTTGTCAGCTATCTAAAAGCAGAATATTGGGATGGGAGCAGGTGTGTAATTATAGGAGAGAATTTAACTAAGTAACATATTTATCTTGTTTATGATGGCTTTTATTTCCATTTTAATTTTTAAAAGTTAGGATTTAGGTTATTACGTTTTGGACATATCTAGTTCACAGCTGTAACTGGCATAAAGTCAGTCCAGTAGCAGGTTGGCAATGGTAGATGGGCATTTCCAGCTTTGCCCTAGGCCAGTGTCTAGTTGCAGTTTGTCAGCTATCTAAAAGCAGAATATTGGGATGGGAACAGGTGTGTAAGAGAGTGTCTAGTGGTAGTTTGTTAGGTCAGCAGTTAACTGCTAGCAGCATATTAGGAACATTACTCAGATTTTTATTTTTGTAAGACTGGTCAGCATTTCAGATCTGTGACTAAGTTATACACCACAGTCAGTCTGACTAAAGCCAGCCCCTACTATTTCACTTCATTCGTAGAACGAATGGAAATAGTAGGGGCTGGCTTTAGTCAGACTGACACCACAGTAACGGAAACATGATTACAGATACATATCTTCATCAAATCATCTACCTTAAGTTGTAAATTAGCATTTCATTATGTAGGAGAATAAGTATAAAGATGATTGTTACTTGCAGTTTTATTATTATTACACATTTCCTTGAGAGTTTTAAGGAGTATCAACTCATATTCATTGATTATATATACAGCTTAATTTGGATAAATTTAAAATTATAAAATACAAATTTATAATAATTCATTTATTTAAAAGAATCATAAAATAATTTGAGTTCTTACTCCTTGTTTTGTTATTGTTACCAAGATATATTCTTTACTTGTTCTTCAGGCCCATTTTGAAGTTTAACTGAAATTGAATGCTTGATAATTTAGTTAAAGAGCATTTTCCATATCATGAGATAAGTCACTGAAAACATAATCTTTTATCTAATGATTTTCTGTTAAAATGATAACATAATTTTCTTTAAACAAGAATCATGATTTTTATTAGCTCACCTCAACGAAGTTGGGGGAGCTTATGTAATACCCGCGGCGTCGGCGTCCCAGGTTCAATTTTTTGGACCAGTTCTCTTTTTAAGTACTTCTATGCCCTATATTAATCAGAGATGCATGGAGGATGCATCTAATGTGTTTCATTGTACCAGTCAAGGTTTCAGATGCTGCAATTTCAGCTGAAGAATGACCAGGTCAATGTTTTTGGAGCAGGTTAAAGTTTTTGGAGCGGGTTAAAGTTTTTGAAGCATTTCTCATTTCAAAGTAGCTATAGGCCCTTTAATATTGACCAGACTTGCATGGATGATACATCTAAGGATGCACACTACTGTACTTGCTTCGGATGCTGGATCTGACCTACATTTTCCGGATGAGTGACCAGGTTAAAGTTTTTGGAGCAGATCTCATTTCCAAGTATCTATAAGCCCTATATTGACCAAACTTGCATGGATGATACACCTAAGGATGCACACTACTGGACTTGCTTCGGATGCTGGATCTGGCCCTTATTTTCCGGATGAGTGACCAGGTTAAAGTTTTTTGAGCAGATCTCATTTCCAAGTAACTATAAGGCCTATCTGAACCATACTTGCATGCATGAAGCATCAAGGGACGAACACTCTCAAACTTGCTTCAGATGACTGGATTTTCTGGATGAGTGAATAGTTTAAAGTGTTTAGATAAGTCCATTCCCAAGTAACTGCAAGCCCCTTCGGATCAAAATTGCATAAATGTTCCATCTAGGGATGTACACTTTTACATTATTGCTTTAGTTTGGAACTTTGCCTTACTTAAAGACAACATTCATTGCGGTGAGCTCTGTAATCTCTGATTACCTATGTTTTACTTTTAAAATAAATGACATTGATATTTATTATTTTTTTTTGATTTTTGAACCCCCCCCCCCCCCAAAAAAAAAGAAAGAAAAAAAAAGAAAACAAAAACAAAAACAACAAACCAAACAAAGCTAACGCTGTCAAAATATACTTTACCCAATAATATTTAAAAAATAGAGGGTTAGTTCCAGTATGTCAATATCATACATCTTTATCAAAAAGAGCATGATATTTTTCCAAATGCATTGGTTTTCCTTAGCGTTAGTTTTGTTTTATTTTATGGGCCGAAACTTTCCTGGTGGTTTTAAAATTTAAGTGAAAAAATTTTGTTTTGGTAAAAATTTAAAGTAATATTAAGTGATTCTTTTTATACACCAGGAAGGTATCAGGGAAATACATATCAATTTTACTTTAAACTTCATCAGATTGATCTCTTCCCTGACTGATGAGGCCCAGAGAGACAATCTGATGAATTGAACAAATATGTGGCAGTCAGGCAGATTCATTTGCTGGTAACCAGATACATGTTGCATGCCATGGTTGGTAAAGCACCTGATTACTTATTAATCGGGAGGGGGGGGGGGTGGCTGGGTTCAAATTCTGGTTGTCAAGTCTGTCACATTTTCTCCTTTATTGTTACATATGCAAAGTATGCTGTGTATTTGTTTAAAAACCACAACTGTTTGTGTCAATTCTTTTATGTAGATTTCTTCTGGCTACTTAGAGTACATTATGAGGTCCAATTCAGTGCTTAGTCCATTGTATGGTGATATATTGTACGAGTTGTAGTCAGTCCTTCAGCTTGCGGAAGAGATAACTGGTGGCATGCAGTGTGAATGACAAACCCCTCAAAGAACAGTCATATTGTACATGTTGTGCATTTAAATCGGTTAGGCCATTCCAAGTTTTTTTCTATGTTTAGCGTCTGCATGCGAAAAAACAAACAAAATCAGGAAAACTAAAATTGATTATTCTGGTTGAGATCTTTGAATTCTTTCATTTTCTGCAATGATTTGTCTATACTATAATATGTAATATTAGGTATGTTTTAAGCATTTAACATGTTTAATACCGTGATTTTGCTAAAATTTAGGACTTTCTATGAGAAAAATAAATTTATGAAATCAAATCCTTTGAATGACATCCTTTTTATGACTATAAAATCTGTATTTTAATTTTTTGATCTTTGTGTTTTTTACGGATGGGTAGGTAGGTTTTTGAAGGATGGGTGGAAGCTAAACATAGAAAAAACTTGGAATGGCCTTATCATAAATTCAACATAAAGTATAAATAAAATTAAAATTTATTACTCTGTATCAAAAAAGTCATATTTGCATATGCAATAATTGAAGCCAGTCAGGACAACACACCTTTTCTGTTTTCTTCAATATTCTTTAGGCAGGGAAAAACAATAAGGACACTGTTTTTTTCATCTGTGAGGTTAATTATCCCATTCAGACATTGTGACGATGATATACCTCGTGAAAGTTGATGACATCTAAGGTGTTTGCACATGGACCAGAGACTTTGCTGAACATAGATTCCTTAAACATAAAACATAACAAAATTTAATAAAAAAAAATTATTTATTAAACATTTGTATAGTAAGAATTTTAATATAAAATGCCAAGATTCATGGAAATTTATTTCTGAATATAAATTCATTTATGAAGAACATTTTGGTTAAATTTAATGGTACGCAGTAAAACAAGCTTATATCACAGTGATTTTCATTCCCCATGACTTTAAAATAAATTGTCCATCCCTGGCACTTCATGATAAGCGTGTTTTATAAGCGTGTTTTACTGTAGTTAGCTTTTAACATGTACAGAAACAAGATGTATCACAAAATTGCAGGGTTGTCTCTAAGAATTGCAATAGTACAGGATATTAAGAAAGTACAAGGGGTCTGGGATTCTTCCCCTATCATGGTGTAGAGGGGTAACAACAGGATAACTAAGGGATTACGTCATTATACATGGGGAAATTAACCGACCCCCAGGTTTCACTACAGACAACCCTGAAGCAGTATAAATGTACATTAAAATGCACTGAATGAATTATGCCAGTCACATCTGCATGCTTGTGTACTATTTTTAATATTGTTTATTAGTACATACTTAATCTCCTAAAACTCACGGAGGATTTCAACCAAAAAAAAATTATCTTGGCAAGATCAAAGCAAGGACATGAAGGAGGTAAATTTCTTTTTATTAAGAAATAAGGTATCATTTTTGCGTTTTATTGGGATGTAAATAGACTAAATACGGGTTAGCCACATGATCAAATTCCATAAAGCCCAAAGGGGGTTTTAACTTCAGCATATGAGGTAATTTTGATACACTGCATAGTTAGGGCTGATTAATAAATTTGCCAAAAATATACACAATAACAATATCATATGCTAAATGGTTTATTGATGAGGATATACCCCTGTTTCAAATTTCCTTTTCTAATTTAACACTGTTATGGTCATAGATAACAAGATAACAAGAGGATGACCTATTAATTTTGGAAATGAATATTTCCTAGGAAGTGCTGAAAATAAGGCCTAGATAAATAAATTGTGTGTTTCCGGTTCCCCGACCGACCCTAAAATATATGAGCCGACCCTGAAAAATTTATCCGCCGATATCTTTCCGGAAGTAAACAATTCCATTTTCACTATTAGAAATCTTAATCTTGATCACTTCGGTGTTTGAGAAAATGCATATCCTATACACATTAAACAGAAATGTCATTAGTAAGCCGCCCTTTTGGGAAAAAGAAATGAACTCTTTGTTTTTCTCATTTTGTTTATTGTCAAAGTACCTTCACTGTACTTGGTCTTTTATTTACTAGCATACCACATACAAATAACGATTTTAGAAAGAACAAGAACAAGAATTTACTACACAAATATGATGATTAATTTAATAAAAATCAAATTGCATTATATACCCCATCACATGACCGGCTGTCACCAAAATGTAACATGTAAACCTATTCGGTTCTACAAGGGACAAGAATTATATATTTTAGGAACGACTCGGTATATTCCTTATAATTTAATTTTAAAATCATTAAACAACTGTGGGTGTAGAATTGCATTGCTTTTTATTAGTTCAACGGAAGTGAGGGGATCTAGAAACTGATACAAAGGCCTAGCAGCCATGTTGTTGTTAACATGTTGTAAGATCGAGTTAATGTTTGAAGTTAAAGGTTAGAGTTATTTTCCCCAAGGGCTGGAAAAGAGAGGATTGCATGGATACATATGATTCAGCTGGTGGTCGGGGGAGGAGAGGGGGCGTGTCCCTATACAAAACCAGGTTATACAGATTTAATCTGTGTTCCTTTTTGGATATTAACAGATCAGAGGCTAGAATACAACCAAAAATAAATTATATATATATTTCCCTTGTTCTATCTAGTTAAAATTGATTTGAACTATGTACAACAATCAAAATGGTATGCCGTGGTTCTTGAGCAAGGTAACCTGCACGGTGTTCCTGAAACAACCAGAGTTCATATTGTTTTGTGAAGCACCAGGTTCTTTCACCCATATTCAGGATTACTTTTCCCCCAGTAACTCACCACCTCTAGACTGCTCTCTTTACATTAGTGCTTTACTTCCAACCTTTGCTCCCTCCGGTAAATTTCTTTAAGAGAGTGGTTTTATGTTATTACCTCTCGTCTTCTACAACTTCTTTCTTCTTTTTTTTTAACTGATTCAGTCGGAAAGGCTTAGCAGCTGCCAGCATCTCCTTTTCATACATTTGGCTCAGTCTACCTTCCAAAGGGTTGATCAGCTCTTCGGTCGAGTCTAGTATTTAAATATCCCCTCAGATCCAGAAATTGTACACTGTATTCTATAGTGTAAATTATACACTGTAAAAATGTGTTTAGAATCCAAACACTTTTCTATACACTTTGTTGTCACCTCCTTTTTTATATGTTTAATTCCTAAACATGTAAAAATTCTAAACATGTATGAGAAGGTGTTTAGAATTTAAACACTTGAGTGGAAATTAAACATGTCTAAATACATAAACACGAGTGTTTAAATTCTAAACACATTATTGTTTAATAGCTAAACACATCATAAATATCATTTGTACCTGCAGAAAAACAATACACTCTCGTAAATTTAGGCGCATAAAGCCACTTACTTAATTTACACAAATAAAGTAGGTCCTAGAACTCAATAGACTGATTAGCCTTAACAAATTAAATCAGAATGGCACATAATCTATAACGTACACATAGAAACAAACTTTTTATCTTCAAAATTATAAAGAAAGTAAATCAGCCGACAATTTAATATCAAAACTTTTCTGAATATTTCAAAAAGGCTTTATTAAAGAATTTTTTAGTTAAAATAACAAAATGTATATTTTTATATATACGAGGGTTGTTCGGAAAGTTAGTGGACTAGCGCCATAAAATTAAAACCGCGTAAGATACATCAATGACTTTTTTAACATTTAATTAGCATCATGCGGACATTGAAAAACAATGACGTCATGAAACTAAATGGCGACAGCGCCGGGTGATCATATTATGTCTCTTTTATATTATGATAATTTGGTAAATATTCAAAGTATCGAGCTAAAAATTTCAACATTTCTTTAACTTTTGTTGTTTTATGTTCATTAAAAATTTTGAGCATAGGCTACATAGTATTAATTTTATCACATCAGTCAACGAACTTTTCGAACAACCCTCGTAATTTATACTACTATATTAAAATAATAGACTCGAATTTTTGGCCTTTAATACCGATAAATCGGATGAGTACTGTCTTTTGTTTGATATATTTTAAACATCATTGGTACTTGAAGATTACCAATTTGTTTTTATTTTTTCTCAATTAAGCTTCGCTAATTAATAATCAACGAAAATTCCTCAAAAAATTCCGGAAATCATCTGGATTTTTTGGATTTTACAATCTTGCGCGTGCGCATTACATTCACGCTAAATCAATCTCCCTTGCAGAGTTGTCGTTCGTTTCTCTCTCATACACGAATGTATGAGCCGTTGGTGGAGAGTGTGTTCAAATCAGAGAAGACAAAAGTAAATACTAAGTAGATATATATTTGTTATTGTATAATTTCTCTAATAAGAAATCAGTAATATATATGAACAGAATATATAGCAAATTTCCAATGAAAATTTACACGTATTTGTCATAGGGGGTCGGACCCGGGGGGGGGGGGCAAGGGGGGCTTAGCCCCCTCCCCTTTTTTTGCAAAGATAGACATAATATAGGCATTGAAAATTGGGGCTTACCTTTTTTCGTTGGTTTAGCCCCCCCCCAACTTTCAAATAGCCACCCCACTTTCAATTTGCTTCTGACGCCTATGTTTAGCCGGGTTCATTGCTCGTAGAGCAATAGCCGGCTTATGTTACGGTGTTCAACCGGAAATGCTGCTTCCTCACCGCCAAATCAAATACGAGTAAGAATATAGTACGTATGCTCAACCACCTTTGAGGCAATACAAACACTAAATTAAACAAATTTAACTTAACTAATTAAGAATTTCTCTTAATAAAACAAAACAAAACATTAATGGTAATATACTCTCTCCATTCTTCTTCGATTAATTATTTGTTAGAAATATGCAAAAGGTTTTCACCAGGTCTCCTTGTCTGCGTCACATTCTATAAATAAAGGTTGTGTTACCAGGCTAACACTAATGCGGGGAGCACGTGACCCGATGTACACCTTGATGCAAAACTCCCCGCTGAGGACTCATCTGTACATAAACGTTTGACCTTCCGCATCAATGTTCATTTACTTATGTAAGTGGTATAAGACCGGAAACAATAAAAAAAATGTTAAATTCAAACTACGTTTTATTTATTGTTTTTAAACATTTTTAATTTACACTATATGCAATATATTTTTGTGTTACATATTCTTCCAGTGTCTGAACTTGTTGTTGTTTATCTGTTATTACAATGTACATGTATGTTTCATGTGAAACAGTCTTTGTTCACTATTCTGTAAATGAACCCGGCTCTCTGTACTTCTGAGTACTTTGATTGTATTATCGTAATCGTTTCTGAGTTTATATCCATACAAATGTGATATTGTGGCCACGTGGGTAATCATTCGCCATCTCGGAGACACATTTATTATATGTTATTTATATCTCTGGCCATCTCAACGAAGGCAAAAAGCTCATGATCGTAGGAGCAACATTAATGTAACTACCCGATTTATTTTATCCCTCCTTTCTTTTATGCTTTTTTGAGGGGAACTGAAAGGGGGGGTGTTACAACTCCAGTTAGAATCACATCTTACTGAAGTAGGCATTCTTTTTCCGCTAAAAATTACAATAATAACTACTATATAAAAATTATAGACTCGAATTTTTGGCCTTTAATACCGATAAATCGGAAGAATACTGTCTTTTGTTTTATAAATTTTAAACATCATTGGTACTTGAAGATTACCAATTTGTTTTTATTTTTTCTCAATTAAGCTTCTATTTTTATTACTTTTTCTATGTACTAATTCAAGGATATTACATTAATTTTTATCAAAACAGACAGTCTTTTACAGATTATATACCTGTCTATTACCTGTGTATATATAAAGTATATGTATTAGCCGTGCTTAACTCTTTTATTGTTGAGGTCATATTTTGAACAAGTTGAGACCTGCAATGTTAAAATTGTTACAAAAATTTTTACACCTTTACTTTAATAACTGATTGTGTAAAAATACCAGCTTAGCACATTTCTTCATTTCATTACTTTGCTTGATATGTATCAGCAGTGTGCTCAACTCTTTGCTGTTGTCACATTTTCAATGAACATCCATAATTTCTTTTATTAAATTTGTTTGGAAGGGTGAAATTTATGTAAGCTCCGGCGTGATTCGAACTCAAGACTTGATTTATAGCTAACTGGTGGTCAAACCCATTCTGCGCTACGCCGTTACGCAACAATTGAAAAAAAAAGACAAAACAAAACAAAACAAACACCAAAACAAAAACAAAAAAAAAACCAAAAAAAAAAAACCAGAATTATATTCACATTCATTGTTTATTTAAAAAATACCTTACAATATGAATGTGTCGATGTATCTATTTTGTAAATGTCCGATATGCACATGGATGCATTCATAACAATGTCAACCCGTGCACGCACGGGTTAAAGTCTAGTTATAATTAATTACAATTTGAATCGGCTGCAGAGTTTCCTCATGTCAGTCACAAAAATATCAAATTTGATTAACATTCAGCAAGTCCCAAAGCACCATATAGTATCACGTACATTTTATTTATATTATATTTATTTATATCCCTTCAATAACTGCCAGTAAGAAATCCATTTTGAATGCACATCATTATTTTAAGGTATTCAAAGTTGTCGAATTAACTCAGTAGTCTTCACGAAACTAAGTTTGTAAGTGCTTATTATGGAACAACTGCACTTGAAGATGACGCCAGGTACTCTGATTCATGTATTTTTGCTTTGAGTTCGATCTGGACTACTTATTTAACTTGTAGGAAAGAAGAAAGGCAGATTAAAGTAAAAGTATGTTACTTAGTGAAACTTTACATTACTTTGATAAATATAATTGTTACCAATATAGATTTTTTTTTCATGAAACTTAATATTTACTCCTCTCCGTCAAGTCTATAAACGAATTCAAGATATCCCAAGTCAACTTTGTGTACGTTGCTCATCGTGGTTAATTAATGTAAAAAAAGAAAACAACTGCAGTAATATTAGATGCCTTTCCAATGTATTTCACTATTCTTTCATGGTAATCCTTTGGGTTGTCAGTAACTCTCTTTGATGCATTTGTGATTTTCTTTGTTTCAATAGCCGCTCAAATATATGTGTCATTTCCGGGAAGATAACTCTGCACTTTACAGTATTTACGTGCTTAATTTCTAAACGCGTTTATCTATAAAACATGTTTAGATATAAGTGTTTAGCTGTTAAACATAATTCTATACACATTTAGATCTAAACATGTTCTGGAAGTGTTTATTTCCTAAACACAATATTTACAGTGATATACCCGGTATATGAAAGCTATTCTGCAAATAAAAAAAAATAAATGACAACAAAATCATTTCATGGTAATGTTATTTCAAAACAAATATAAGTTAGTATACTTGTAACAGGCATCAATCTTTGGTCATAGTTTGAAATATTTAATCACAAATGCTTCATATCTGCTTTTATGCAAAATATTAGATATGAAAACAACTCTTTCGGATCGCTTCGTGTTGACATGTATGTTCATGTAATATCTACAAATGGATCCTTTTTTTTTTGCATTTATATGGAATAATTATAAACCCCAGACTTTCGATATTTTGCCGTTTGTAGTGCAGGGTATTAATTTTAGGATGTTACAAATACTTTTAACATTGAACAAAATATAAATAAAATGCAGAGCGAACACAGAACGTGAAACGTACGAACCCCAGATAGCATTTGTTGGCATGTGGGCCTTGACTCAGACTTCAAAACTAATTCTCGACTAGTTATACCTTTACAGTAAATTCACCTCTTAGTGAAAGTTGACTCAGCAAAATGCGCAATCTGTTTAATTTTTATAAGGTGATCACTCTACCTATATACCCGATTTCACGGATTCAATGGTACACAATATCGGGGACTATTCTCACGGCTAATACCCGATCTCGAGTATTCTCTCAAACCTATTATAAAAGGGAGGGAACTTTTGATTTGGGTTCGGCAAGAATCTGGGTGCAATGGAGAAGTGAAAATTTCATCGATGCGACATGTGTTATCTTAGCATTCTCTTGATAAATCAAATTATTCTTTATAGAGCTGTTTTCTTTTCTTTTTTGGGGGGGAGGGGGGGCTAAAATATGCCTTGAAAATGACTAGATGAGCCAGTCATTTTGTCCAAAACGTTACATATTTGCTGTCTCTGGGTTATTGACCCACGATTTTAAAATATTGTTTATGTATATTTTAACTCATAGAAATAACCAAACATGTGTTTAAAAAAATATAGAGAGACAAGTCCCGAGACAATAAAGAATGTTACTCCCCCCCCCCCCCCAATACAAAATTACATTGTGTAAATGTTTTGCTAAATTGTCAATTTCAAACTGAATGTGTGCATGTAGTCACGATAGCACAGTGATTTGTGTCTCTACAGTGGGGAAAATGATCAGTTTCGGTTTCGGTTGTTAAACAAACAATCTTATCGATTCTGCTGCAACGAGATCAAAAGCAATTCTTCCGATCCACTAAAATTTAATATAATTGCATTTAAATTGACCTATTGTCAGTTACACATAGCTGTTTATTGATTTTGTAAAATGCTATATGTTTTCGAAACTGTTAAGACCTGATTATTACTTCTTTTTACAAGGTAAAAAGGTTTCCTATCTATGTAGCTTTTGTTAAGATCAGCCAACCAAATCATCTGCTTGATTCGGTCATGTAATTTGATCTGAAAGATATCTTTGGTAAATGAGCATTGATAAACCCTGATTACGAAGTATACGTCGCAAGAGACAAGACAAAGCATTTGAGAAAGGCAAAGGAAAGAAAACACTGAAAAGTGGTATATGCGTATGGGAACTCTCGTAGACATACAGTAAACATAGAAACTGGATACAGGAACTCTGAATTAAAAATGGACGAGAGGAAACATGAAAGAAATGAGATGCATTCCGGCACTAACAATCACTTTCCAACTGAAAATGTTCCACCAAACTACTCACTGCCTGGATATGTTCCACATAGTCTTCCATCCACAGAATTAAATCGTCCTCCAGTGAACATGCAAATGACTCGCAGAGATCGAGGTATAGGTCGAACGCTTGTGCGTGCTATAGAAGATATTGATGGGAACGAGAATAACTCTACTCTTCCGTATGGACAACGACTAAACCAGATCGGTCATAATCAGGAACAAGAAGAAAATGATGAGCAACCACCAAAGCCAAGAAATATATGGTGGTATACTATCTGCCGCATAGTTTCAGCCATTTTGATTATCCTAAATGTCACATTCGATTGGATACAGTACGCTGACTTGAAAGAACCTATCGAAGACAACAAAAAAGATTGCACAAATTCTCAAGAATTCGATTCAGGGGATGTGGCGAATCAGTTTTTATATTTTACTATTGCTGGTACTATCCTCGCCATTCTTCAGATGGTGAATATCGTTTACCAGATTGTTCAGAATCACCGCTTGGATCCTACTGAAGAAATTTCAAATCATCTGGACGAACGAACAGAGGTATTTTTGGTGACGACATTTATTGAAATTCCACAAAATTTTCTACTTTTTCGATACGAAAATATTATTTGCTTGGAATGCGAAGTAAAATGGGACTCGAAGAATATCAAACGATTTGTAAATGGATTGGTAGCTTGGTTAAGCAGCATTTGGCGCTTCATAACACACATAAAAGTATCAGCAGGGAAAAATGAAAGCGACGGTTGCTGCAAAAATCCTTGTCAGAAGTGTGCTGATGGCTGTGAAGACTGCATCCGAAAGTTCTGCACCGGTTTGCTAAAATGCCTTTGCCCCTGTTGCTGTTGTTTCTTCGAGTAAGTATATATTTGTTGGAATGTTGAACAAATAGTTTTAAGAAAATTTATTACAATTTTTTAAAAATGTTGGAAGATGTCCTTTTTGCCATCTCAAGATAAAACATACCGTATGTCACTGCTTTTATTCTATTTTTAGCTGCAAGACATTCTTTCCTTGCTTTTGTTGCACGCTTATTTGGAAAAAAGGAAGTTGTTATACAGAATGCTGCTGTAAAGGGGATAGTTGTAAAAGCAACTCCAACGAGCCGTCTATACTTGCCGACCTAGCGGCAATACCTACGGCCCTCTACACGTTCTTGTACACTGCAAGGGCAATGAAAAAATTCTGCAGTTTGTCAGGAATATACGACATCTACAAAATTATTCCAGTATTTATAAACGATGTCATTATCAGTTGGCTTTGGAACATAATTTTCTGAGTGTCAGAAACTTTGTTTTCAGTAAGTTTTAGTACAAAATGGATAAGGCCGCAGACCGATAGAAGCCCGCTCCATAAGGATATGGTTTATGTTCAATTACAATGTCTAATATAATTTTATGCATATCATTCTTGTTAATATAAAAAGGGGGAACCACGTGACTGTGTCTTAGAAAATATTTTGCGAGCCGCTGAGTAACAAAATTTCCTTAAATAAACAAAATAATGAAAATTCACCATTTTACTTGCTTTTCAAATTTGCTTTTTGTTTATAGATTAAAATGTTTCCTTGAATTTATTGTGAATCAACTTAATGCTAGTTTTTTTTAAAGGAAGGGGTCTCCCTTTGTCCTAGGTTTTGAAAAAAAGCATATTGAATTTTGAATATACTTGAGGCAAGGATTCAGATCTTATAATCACGCCAATACTATATGTTTTCTCCATTTTGAAGATTTAATAATAGAACTTTTGAACAAAGGTATAGAGGTATATAAACAGAATACAAAAGATTTTCCAAAGTCAATTCAGTTTTTTCATTTGATTTTTTTGTGTACAATATATTTATTTCTGGCTTTTATGCAGGTAGTAGATACATGTATATTTCATTCAGGAAAAGTATGTTAAAAGCCAAATAGATATTTTTAAAAACATCACTTTAGAAGTTATCCAAAATAAGGTGACCTTGAAAAGTCCCTTTAGGAAGATTACAATAATTGTTTTTGATAATAATTTGAGGTCTCTAAGATCTCTGAATGTGTGTATTTTAAACGAAAAAAAAAACGAAATAGGCTCGGGAATTTGAAGGCACAAAAGTTGTGAACATATTTGTTTGTTTGTGAGCACCGATGTTCATACTGTGTCTTTAAACGTTTGACCGTTACATAGTAAGCATGGCTAGCCAGTTAAATCAGTCAAAAAAGAGAGGGCTTGATGATATGGACACTCATACTGGCGATGGAGAAATTTTAAAAGAAACTGGAGACTTTCATACGAGAGATGTTATGCATGGTATAAATAATATTCAAAACACTCTGGCCAACCTGTTACTAAGGATAGATGGGCAAGGTCGCCATCTTGATGAAGTCACAAAGGATATCAGAGGAAAATATGGTATTCAGGAGAGTTTAGAAAGTGTACAAGAACAAGCGAACGATACGATATATATAACCACCGAGCTGCATGAAAAACAGAAGATGAAAGAGAACTTAGCCGAATGAAGGATTACATAGTTCGACTGGAGTATTGTGTAAAGACTCAAAGTGAGCAGATTATAGAGCTTGAAACTAGAGCAATGGAAGATAATATCATAGTGAGTGAAGTAGATGAAAAGGCGCCCGAGATTAAAAATCCAGAAAACCTTGCCAAGATCATTAGTAACGTGTTCACTGCAGAGATGGAGATACCAGCAGAGACTGTGGATAACATACAGATCTATAAATTGTTCAGAATTGGTGAGTACGATAAACAACGAAAATATCCTAGGCCAATTTGTGTTCAATTTGCGAACAAATCACACAAAGATATTGTAATGAGGCACACCAAAATTCTTAAGGATAAGCAGTCACCAATAAGAGTGTCCCAACATCAACCGGAAGAAATCAGAGAAAAAAAGGAATCACCTATATGACAGAAACAATACGTGGACCATAACATAGAGACCGTGTTGAAGGGTCAAAAGCTCATTTTCACACAAAGCAAATCTGTGTTTAGAGATAAAATTGGTAGCCGACCTATGGCCGATGAGATCATCATTGGAGAAGAGGTAAAGATCGCGATCAGTACGGGGAAGACCACAGAGGACAATGGAAACCGGTTTGCTGCCCACTCGACGCCAGTAGACTCCTATAAACAGGTTAGGCGATCGCTTGTGGAAGTTATGCGCACAGAAAACACTGCCAGTGCAAGTCACAATATATATGCGTTCCGGTTTTTCACTAGTGATAGAACAACGCATGAGGGATCTGAAGATGACTGCGAACACGGAGCCGGGAGAATGTTACTCAAAGCACTAGCTGATAATGATATAAATAACGCACTGGTGGTCATCTTGCGGTGGTATGGTAGTAAAATCGGACCCAGACGTTTCACACATATCAACGAGGTTGGGTTAAGTGCAGCAAGAAATATGCCAGTACCCGTCTGACGCTATAAATCAAAATCATGAACAGTCACAGGTTAAACATATATTATTATCCCATGTTCACCCCTTTATCCCGTGGATATGACTCATTGGATATTTTTTTCATATTCCAGAGCTAAGTGCAGTTGTGACGTCACAATGGTTTTTGCGTTAGAGTGATGAAGTAAAATAAAGTGGAGTCGTGTATAAAACAGTGTAAAACATTGGTTGTGAAGTATTAAACATGGGATAAAAATAATCTCCCATGATTTGTAGTTGGATATGACTTTTATCCAACTCGTTGTGTGTTTTTATCACCTCGCCAAGGCTCGGGGATAAAAAAAAACACACAACTCGTTGGATAAAGATCATATCCACCTACAAATCATGGGAGATCCTATATATAGTAACACACAGTTAGCAGTTGTGTACATTTTTTTTACTTTCATGGTAAATTTGAATTGCCTAAAATATTTATTTTAGTAGTTTTTCATAGGGTTATATTCATGCTGCAAGTATATATTTATTTAAGTTCGTGTTTGATATTTTCCGGAATTTGCTAGTTTATACATCGCAATTTTTGATTTTTTTTTTTTTTGAAGTCTTGATTTCCGGTGTAGAAATCTTGCAGCATGGATCGTGTTTACTTTTAAGTTTTGATCAATTTTCTACCTTATCACTCAATTCAGGGCGGATCTATGTGCATAATTTCAATTTTAATCTAGTGTATAGTATGAAAATATGGTATGGATAAATATTTTTTGTAATTATATTGTAGACATATTCCGTTAATAGATATAACAATCATGGTAACTGCAACAAACTGGAAAAAGGAAAGGAATTGAGTATATAGGTTTCCTCCCAATTGAAACTACTTTTCTATAATTTTAACAATTCCTTTTTTAAAGTTAGCATAAAGTTAGGTTTTTGGTAAACTTTGCATATTTTTGAAATGACAGTAGGCGTGTTTGAGCTCAAATACTTCTTTGTATTGTACATAGATTTGAACTTTTTTATCAACTCTTTTTTTTCTTGCTGTTGGGGAACAGTAAACTTTGTTAAGCATCCACTTTGGAATGGATGACAATCCACATGAAAACTTCCTAAAAATACTTACATTAAATTGCCAAGGATTAGGGGATATGAATAAAAGAAGGGATGTCATCAAAATTTTAAAAGGAAAAAAATTAAATGTGTATTTTCTTCAAGATACACACTTTGTTGAAGAAGATGAAAGCATAATTAAAATATTATGGGGATATAAGGCTTTCTTTAGTTCGTACAAATCAAATTCACGAGGAGTAGCTATCCTCATTAATAATAATTGTGATATGACATTAGTGAATGAATATAAAGATTACAATGCCAATTATCTCATTCTATATGTAACCATAGACAATCTTCCTTTTTTGTTAGTAAATATATATGGACCAAATTTAGACACACCAACCTTTCATACAAATCTTTTAAACATGATTCAAGATTACTACTCATCACATTATGTGATTATAGGTGGTAATTTTAATTTGATATTAGATAAGGATCTGGATTCTATGAATTATAAAAACCTAAATAACCCTAAATCAAGAACGGAAGTCTTGAAGATGATGGAGACACTAAATTTAAAAGATATTTTCCGTGAAAATAGTCCAAATTTAAAAAGATTTACCTGGAGAAGAAAAAAATCCAATAAAACAGGCAAGACTTAATTATTTCCTAATATCAGAATCATTACTCAATTTGGTAAGAGATCTGTTTGACTCTGAAGGAAAATTTGTAAGCCTTGAGTACCTCACAAATCTTAATGTAAAAACAAATTTTGTAGAATATGCAGGTTTAAAAGTAGCTGTTTTAAAAATACTGAAAACTATTGATATTGAAAAAAGAGAAACAGGACCTTTTATCCCTAATTCACTTTATATTTTTTATAAAAGTACAAAAGGCTGTAAAGACATGTATAATATACTCATTAAGAAGAAAAAGGAAGCAATTAAGGCACTAGAAAAATGGGAAAATAATGGAATATTTTTTGGCGATATAGACGGGAACAAAATATTTGAACTTCCTTTTAAAGTAACAAAAGAAGCAAAATTTCAGTGGATGCAATTTTTAATTCTGCATAGGATTATCGCAACAAATTTATACCTTTATAAACTCAAACTAATTGATTCACCTGTATGTTCCTTCTGTAAACAAGATGTCGAAACGATTGAACATTTATTTTTCGAGTGTTTCTGCGTCAAAAAAATATAGTGTCACATTGAGGAATGGTTTATAAATAAGTTTCATTTTACCATTAATTTTGATAGAAAGGATATACTTTTTGGCAAATTCAACAACAAAAACATGTTTAGACTACACAATATATTAATACTTACTGTGAAGCAATTTATTTTTGCTAGTAGGTTTAAAAATGTGCCTAAACTAAGCATCTCAATGCTAGAAAAAATATTGTGGATAGAATATTAGTTGAAAAAGTTATACTTTTAAGAAACTGTAAATTTTCAGCATATGAAAAATATTGGAAAACTATTTGTGATATGATATTATGTATTTGTTTTTCTCAAGTTTATATAGAAATGTACAAGTATGTTAAAATATACTTAACACTGTTCCCCACCTCACTTTTTTGCACCCTTTCACCCCCTTTTTCCTTTCTTTAATTTTATTTCTGTATATAAAGCTTTCACAGTGAAGATTCATATAAATGTACAATATGTCATATACAATTTTAGTTTGATTTTGAAATGCAACATATATTTACTATAAGAAAATGTATTTAATATGAAGTATCAGGAAGTAGAAATGAAAGTATGTATTGAATGTTAACTAATATATTGTATAGTCTGTATATGTGAAAGCACAAATAAAATCTATGAATTAAATAAAAAAGAAAGATCTCTGAATGATCTCTCAAGCAGACGTTGATCTCATGAAATATGAAGATAACGAACAGTAATCAACTTCAAAGTTGATTTAAACAATACAATTCAGGAGCAGAGCAAACATGAGTCTCTAAAAACATCAGAGGTGGAATCAGGTGCTATGGAGGAGTGAGCATCCCCTGCCGACCAGTCACACCCGCTGTGTGCTCCTTGTTATGATCGGGAAAAAATGGGGGGACAATCCGTAGACAATTCATTGTGTACATCATGGCCTAACAATTAGTATGAAAAACGTCAGTCAGCATTTGACTTAATGATGGGTTGTATTTGCTGGCATGGTCATTGTATCGACCATAAAACTTGCAAAATAATGACTTCAAACGAGACTGTTGATATCATTGTTTCATCAACTTGTTTGTCAATAGCATGCCCCATTTTAAAAATTGTTCGTACTTAGAGCATGTGTTTGCGAATCGAATCAACTGAGAGACATAAACCCCATATGCAGGTGATAAGGGTTTATTTCTGCATAAGTAAGGTAAATTGACGATTGAAAAGTTGAAGTCATCACTTTTATCATAAAGCTTTGTTGTTAGGTTATTAACGTCTTTTTCTAGTAAAATGTCCAAAGATGAAAAAAGGTGTGTCATATTCTGTGGTATCTTTTATTTCAATTTCACTGGGATATATCGAAAAATGGGATATATCGAGTCGACATATGAATTGAAGTAACTATTGTTAACTGATAATACGTCGTCAATATATCGAAATTTCGAGTTGAAGGCCACAGCAAGTTTTTTCTTCTTTTCCTGTAGAAGTTTTTAAATAAATTCTGCTTCATATAAATACAATAATAGGTCTGCTAATAACGGGGCGCAATTGGTACCCATGGGATTTCCAACAGATTGTTAAAAGATTTGGTCTCCAGAAACTACATAGATAATGTCAATCAGAAACTCAAGCATCTTTTTAATCTCTTTAAAACTGATGCAGTCTACAGTAAACTTAAGGCTATATACATGGGGTAATCTCTCGCTCCTTTTCCTTTTCTCTTTCTGACATCTACTTTGGGCAAACATTAAAATGGAATTGTAAGATTTTTTTTAAAAAAATGATTTACTTTTTAGAATTCATACCGTGTAATTCAGAATGACAGCCCTCCCAGTAACATAAATAAATCGGTTTATCGGTTTTTGATTTCCCTGAACTCTGTGGCCATGACTACTGAAAAAAAATTATATTTTTGTGAAATTCATTGAAACCTCTACTTCTCCTATAGTCTTGGTTTGATTTCAATTACTTGGTGCACAATCATCCACTTATACACAATTCAGTGTTTATTGGTTTTCAATTTTCACGAATGATATTTACTAAAAGTAGATTTTAGTTTTTAGATCTAGATTTCAATTTTAATATGACTTTGTACACATGTACACCATACAAATGTGTATTGTTTATCTGTTTGTTTGTTTGTTTTTTGTTTAATGTCCCTCTCGAGAATTTTTCCCTCATATAGAGACGCCACCACTTGCCGGTGGAGGGCCGCAAATTTTAGACCTATAATCACCTCCAGGACCATCGAACAGTGAAGGATCTTTCAAGTGCCAGCACCCATTGGCACGGGACCCTGGTTTATAAGGCCTCATCCGAAGGATCGGTCTCAACAACCCGCAGCTGGATTTGAACCCGCGACATAAGAATCAACTCCTCACTTTACGACTCTATAGCGAACGCTCTAACTACTGCGCCGTGGGGCTATCTGAAAATATTTTGAAGAAAAAAAACTAAATATTTAGATTTAAATAATAATAAGAAATCCATATCAACAGTTGAGTTTTAAACCTGTATTCCTTTTCAAAAAATATATGCTGTTATATTTTCATTTTTGATAGTCTGTTTCGTTTCTGAAATTGTTCGTACGAGGAACATGCACTTGCGCATCGAAACAACTTACATGAACCCCATAATGATATGCTTGTGGAAATGGTATAATGCCGATAAGTAAAGAAGTTTACAATAGATAAGTTATAAAAAGGGGTGAAGCTAAAGAACAATAATTGATCTTATAAATCCTGTGACAATACAAATATGGACCCCCGGAAATACTATTAACTGATTAATATGGTTAAGTGCATATGAGAAGTAAGCATCAGCTGTAGACCGGTCACACCCGCCCTGAACCAACTATATTGATTAGGTAAACGAAGTAGTCAAAATTTCTGCAAAAACGATTGCTTAATAATTGATATGAAAATATCGGTCATAATACTTTTCAACTATAGGTTGCATTTGCAATGAATAGGTGAAGATAAAGAACAGTGTGTAGAAACGGACTAGGGTAAAGTGCGTTACCCTAGTCCAAGATGGCGATAGGCAAAAACGCTTCACATTTTCTTGTACAAATATTGGTGATTTCTATCAAAATGTTTTACTTTATTTTGCACCAATCTGTCGGGCGTCTTCAGTTTTACATGCTCGTTTGGAGATTGTATTCAACTTTAGCGTAATTAAAAAGAAAATGCACGTCAAAGTTTTGCTGCAGATTAGGGTAAAGTTTCTGAACTATTTATTTACTATTAGGGTATACGTCGCGGGTTCGAATCCAACTGTGGGACGTGGAGACCGGTCCTTCGGATGAGACCGTATACACCGAGGTCCCATGTCGCAGTAGGTGCTGGCACGAAAAAGATCCCTCACTGCTCAATGGCAGTAAGTGCCGAGTATAGGACAAAATTTGCAGCTCTCCACCGGCAAGTGGTGGCGTCTCCATATGAGTGAAAAATTCTCGAGAGGGACGTTAAATAACATACAAAAAAATACGGTTAGGGTAAAGTTTTTTCGAGACTAGGGTAAAGTAATTAAGCCTATAATCTGATTGTGCACGATTTTGGTTTTTTATCTGCTTTATACAATTTATATAGTTAGAAAAGGCTTTCTCGAAAATGTTCAAGAACTGTTGCTTCCACAAAGAGGTCATACCGATTGCAATTTTTTTTAATAACCACGATTTTCATTCAAAATATTACTCTTATTATGAACGTTATATTTTCTGTTTCAGGTATATATATTACAGTATTTTGTTGTTAAATAAATATACATGCATAAATGATCTAATTAATTTATTTGATTTAACTTTAAGTATTGTTTCTTGTATAGATCTAAATCTTCTTTGTATCTATTAATCCCCACTTTGGGCGAAATCATCGAAAATGAGTCAACAACCTATATCTAATTTGCATTTGTTGGTACTCGACATGGTCTGATTTTCTAAGAATAATTTATTGAATGTCAATTTTTTTCATAGTTAAGAATATTTTAAGTACTTAGGTGCAATTTTTATGAAAAAAAACCCAACTTACACAAGTTTTCTGAATCGAAGCCCAGGTTAATCTGCATTTATCTTACTCCTTGACAAATGCTTTGCCAAAGTTTTCTCATTAGGTACAGCAAAGTTTATTTTGCCCGTTTTTCTCAATTTAGGGTTAAGCGTATAAGTGCCAATAAAATAACATTTTCTGTATAATATCCAAATCTAAATACAAAAAAGTAATCGAGATCGAGAGAGTATACACATAAGTTAATGACACAAGGATATCAACCATCTCGTTTAAATTCGACATTTCACAAATTCTATGATTGATACAATGATCTTGCTTGCAAATACAGTCTATCGTTAAGTCGAATGTTGACTGCCGTCTTTCATACGAATTATTAGGCCATTTTTTCTCATTTATCTGATCATGATAAAGAGTACACGGCAGGTTTTACAGGTCGACAGGGTATGCTCACTCATCCATGGACCTTATCCCACCTCTGTTTTCACTTTTCAGAGGACCATATATGCTCTGCTCATAATTTGTATCGTTTAAATTGGATTTTGAGTATGATTTCTGTTCGTTATTTTCTAATTTCATTGATGATACTTTAATTGATTTGTAGATATTTGAAGAGTTTTTCACCGTAATCTAAATCAACAGAAGACTGTTTTCAAGACTCAATTTTTTTATAAACAGAAACTGATTTGAACAAAATTAGGCCATTGTGCTCTTTCAGAAATTGTCAGCGCACTGAGAATTTTTCAATTACATAGTGTTTGGTGCAATGAATTATGAATTTACAGGCAGAGTGCGTTCTGATTCTGCTGAAATAGCACTTTTTAAACCCTGAAAAAAGCAAAATGACATTTTACATATGCTTTACCCTAGTCACTCAAAGATGTTATAAAATCTTTACACTAGTCGTAAATTTGCGTTACCCTAATCTTGTTCAAATTTTCTACCCGTAATTTAGCTTTAATCAGAGCAGATCATGCAAAATTTTTGCAATAGGTACGTACTTTTCTTTAAAATACTTAAATTAAAACCACCGATTTGATAATATAAGCCTGTATAATGCGTAAACTAAGTGCATAATAATCGAAGAGTATTTGCCTGTCGCCATCTTGGACTAGGGTAACGCATTTTACCCTAGTCCGTTTCTACACAGTGAGTAATCGATCTCAAAAAATCTATAAACCAATACAAATCTGTGAAGAGGGAATAAAACACAGACCCCTGGAAATCCCAAATATGGGATCAGGTGCCTAGGAGGAGTAAGCAATCCCTGTTGACCGGTCACACCCAAGGTCATTATATCGATCATAATTTTACAGACTTAAAACGAAATTGTTAAAACCCTATTACATCAACTTATTTGTCAGCAGCTTGCCTCTGCGTACTTGGAACGTGCTCTAGAATGTCAAATCTTTTGAGAGGCAAACACCACAGCATAATAGAAAAGTTAAAGTCATTATGTTTTTCACGACGTTTAGTTGTTAGTTTGCCATAAGAATACAATAACAAGTCTGCTAATAACTGAACACAAGAAGTACCCATGGGAACTCTGATAGATTGTTGAAAAATCTGACTTTTGGAAATATTCTGTATATATTGACAATGGCAGTTTCTCTTATGATTTTCTAAGGACCTTCTTGTGATTGTGACGTCAGGTTTCCAAAGATCTTGCTTATGTTTAACTTATCGGATATTTTGCTGATTAATGATTACATGTACCTCTGATATAAAACATTCCAGCTGATTACATTTTATTTCATCATTACAAATAGAATTACCAACGATCGCATATAAAGCATTGATGCACATGTATGTCTCCCAAAGTTTCAGGGGTTTCAAATATTTCCAAAGTGGCTGCTGTTAGAATAAATACAAAAAATGGACAAATGTTTGAAATTTTGCCTTTTTTATGCATGAGGGTGTGATCTATTCCAAAATTATTGTATTAATCGTGCATCAGCAATATTTGAACAGTTATTGCAGATATGATAGAGATTAAAATCATTTCTGTATATAAAATAAAACAGCAGTCTTATTGTCTGGAGATGATAAGACAAAATAACTAAATTATTTGTCTGCCATTTATTAAAAGATCATTTACAATTTCATCAAGAAGTCAGTTTAATAATATTGATAATACAAGGCAATCTACAATGAAATCAAATTAAGTTACTGAAAATATGTTTTTACAAGAAATACTGTACATAAAACTGTTTAACATTTCGGATGACCTCGATTAACAGGAGATGCTTACTCCTCCGAGGCACCTGATCCCACTTCTGGAATTTCTAGGGGTCCATGTTTTAAGTCCTGTTCACAGATTTGCATTGTTTATAGATTTTTTGAGATCAATCATTGTTTGCTACCTCTACCTTTTACATATTTTGCAAAGAAACCATTTCATTGGGATGTTAGTCTTAGCACAAATTAATTAGGAAAACATTTCTCGCTGAAAAAAACCTATACGACCAATTGACCAATTAACTTGAACAAAGGTTTTTTTTTAAATGAATTTCTTCTCATCTGAATGAGTATAAGTAAACTAGATGATGTGTATTGAACTGGAATTTCAGGTTCTCTACGGAAATTCCTGATGGCATAAACTCCTTTTTCTTTAACAAGGAATGAACAGTCTTCTCCCGACTAAAGAAAATGATTTTTCTGTAGATCTTTTATCATTCCAACACCCTGACAAATACACTCTTTGTAGTTGCAACTCGTGCATACTACTAAATACCTTTCTGTTTCAATCCCCTTACAATAAAGCCTGATTTAACTAGTTCAGTCGCTAAGTCCTTATTATGCAAATGGGAAAGATTTACCTCTCCTATTTCTTCTGCTGACTTACATGTATCAACCGTTGGAAAATATGGGTCTTCAAATAGAATATCCCTTTCGGAAGCTGGGTAATGTTTGCTAAAATATTCGGTATTCCGATCCTGGATCCACATTCTGTGTTGTGAAAAAATTATAGACATCTTTGACGTCACGAATTAACTCTGATTACAACACGTTATGGTATCAGATCTTCCAGGCCGGAGTACATGTAGATATACCCTGTATTTGCAAGCAGAATTCTTTTTAGATTCTGTTTTCTAAAGTCTATGCCATACCTACGAATTACATGTGAGCACTGACATACATGTAACTTGCACTTACATTTTACACTTATCAAGTTGTGTTGAATAGTTAGAATTAACTATCTGTGATAGAACAAATGACAAATTATAAAATTATGATTTACAATTTACAAATTTAAGGTTTACATATGTACATTTTAAGAAGTATAGAGTTGAAATTTTGACCCTGTTGGCTTTCCATAGGTTAAGAGTTTTAGAAACATATCCGCTTGTATAACTAAACCTACATGCGCGGATCTAGAGGGGGGATCGGGGGGTCCGGACCCCCCTGGAATTATAAAAAGTATATACTGAAGCAAATGAAAAATGACTTTGGAACCCCCCTCCCCCCTAGAAAACGTGGACCCCACCATCACCACCACGAAATAGGTGTTTTCACGTTTTGGAAATGGAATTTAGGTGTTTTTTTCTTTTCTTTTTTTTTCTTTTTTTGCTTGTCAAGAAATTTTTGGGTTAGAAATTTCTTTTGACTGGGTTGGACCCCCCCCCCCCCCCTGGAAAAAAAATCCTGGATCCGCGCCTGTAAGCATATATACTAAACCTAAGCAGCTATCTACAATTGAATGTTGATCTACATCACCACTAGATTGATTTAATAAAAAAAGAGGATAAACCTATTCAAAACCAATAACAAAATATAAATATTCTGATTTTTTCGTAATATTTACTAAATTGATTTAATACTTCAATTCAGTTTTTCAAATTGTTGTTCCATTTCAATAGAAAGAAAATCCAAGATGACGAGATAGCGCAGACAACATTTATTTTCAATTATCTCATTTTTGTTGGGTTGTTCGGCATATGACGCCCACACATTAGTAACGTTTTATTTTTAGAAGCTTGCAGATATGTGGTTTAAAAATGGAACAGACGGGAAAATTTAAAAGCATGTAGTTTAAAAATAAAACATTTATTGATTTTATTTTGTTTATTTGTTTTTTACAATTAAAAATGGAGTATTATAAAATTGTTCATTATATAAATCTCACGACTTTTCAAAATATGAACTTTTTGGTTACCTTTGGTGTTTTTTCTTCAGTATTGTATTAGCTTTTGGACCCACCTGTAGCTGTATTTTCTGAAAACACTGACCTACAGTAGCGGCCTTGACAAGAATTCGGTTTTCCCCCTATGACTAATCAGTTAATTGTCGTCTGGATCTAAAAAAGGAGCCAGATTCGATTGTGTGTTTTGTTCCTTTAAAGACCGGTGGGAAGGTAAGAAAAAATGTATTATCTATTGGTATAAAATATTAAAGATTGCAAAGTCTTAAATTGTTTAATTCGTATGTCGTGGACTGATTCAACACTGACAGTTATCGTATTAAATATAACGTTATATATAGATATGAATTTGAATTGCTGATCACTGTTCAATAAATTGAAATGCTGGATATAGTCTTCTTTTAAAATTAGGTTTACTTAGTCAGGTTGTCCTTCTTCATATACAAGTATTATGACATATTTTTATTCGCCTTAAGTTGCTGCAACTGTGCATACCTTCATTAAATATTAATTAAGTAAAAAGACGTACATGGAAAATGCAAGTAATCATGCCTGTTATTAAGGAATAACTGCCTAATTTTTTGGATTCATGATGTGATCAATCGAGTGGCTTGCGTGATAATTTGCATAAACGCCGAAGGCGTTTATGCATAAAATTATCACGCAAGCCAATCGATTGATCATCGTCATGAATCCAAAAAATCTGACAGTTATTCTTTATATTTACATGCTCCTGATTCTGCAAATTCCCGTGCTAATAGTCCCGCTTCTGTCTCTATTTGTCCCGCCCCGCACGTGATTTTTCTTTTAACCGCGCCTCTCGATGAACCAGTAGATTTATATAGAAATAAAGTATTGTTACAGTTTGTAATTTTATCTCGGACAAAGACATTGGAAATGTAAATATACTGAAATGAAATGAAATGAGCTAGACAAGGTGTTATGATAGGGTAAGGTTGGTTAGTGATATACATGTATAAGGACCTTGCTCATTTTATCGGATTTACCTATTCTTATTAAGTTTACAGTTAAAGCTACAACTATATTTATTTGATATATTGATTTTATTTGATTTTTTAAAGCTCTAATTCATGGAATAAAAGATGAAACTAGATTTCGTCTATCATGAAAAATTCTAAAGAATTATAATAGAAACTTTGAATATACGCATTTTAAAAAAATATATATTTTTTATTTTCTTTTAACGCTTTTACTAAATCCTCTAAATGTCCAAATTCTAATAGACATATAAACAAAAACGATTCCAGGTATTCCGAAGAAAAGTTGGAATTTCCAAGCAGTTGTTTGCCGAGCATTTATTGATTTTCGTTGTGCGTATGCAGTGCCCTGAAACAAACCCAATTTACAGTGTCTATATATATAAACGCACCCAGTGATCTTTTAACGACATCATTATTAACAAGATTTTATTTTCCCACTTCACCATTGGTTCGAGTCCAGTTCTCGGACTGATTACTAAACAGGCCCGTAGCAACGGTTTCAAGGGGGGGGGGGGTCAACTTCCCCCCCCCCAAAAAAAAATCTGACGAAAAAAAAAAATAAATAAAAAAAATATAAACTTACCATAAAGGGTTAGGAGGGGGGGGGGGGCAACTTCCCAAAATTATCTGACAAGCTAAAAATAAAAACTAATTTACTTCCCAAATCCTGGAATTTGGCAATGCTTGACCTTGCAACATGAAAAAGTGGAAAAGTTGGGGGGCGGGGGGGGGGGATCCAGCATCTAAAGGAAAATTTACTATAGCAAAATACTATACTCGGAAAAAAGGGCCCCCCTGCCACCCCCCCCCCCCCCGTTCTACGGGCCTGCTAAAATCAGCACGCATGCATAAACAACACCTACGCACAATTAAGACACCACAGTAAGTTTCTTACAGTTATATATGCGCTATCAGCTATGAATTCGAAATATTCAAAATCTATAAATAACGAATTATTTCGTTGTAGTTAAGATGTTCGGGAAATTCGAAGTTTTCTGCTGTAATTATTTCACTAAATTCTTCTCAGAGGTACAAACTAGTTAATTGCCAAATACTGACCATGTTAAAGAAAAATAAATCTTAAGTGTCCTGTAGCCTTAATTTATGTGAAACTTTCTTTGAAATTCATACATTGCCTATCTGCGCATACCCGACATGTAAATAAAAGTCGTTTCGAGAAAAATTTTATAATGCACGATTTTCTTTTTTAAAAAATTGGATTTAAAAAGGAGTTTAGGACATTTTCGTCATACTCAAAGCAAAGACAAAAAGTGCTGATCGGGAGCCATTATCATATACATTTTTGTATACGTTTTCATTGATTTTTTTTCTTTCACTTTTTTGTTTCTGTTCAATAATATAGATAATAACTGATTTAAAAAGAAAGAAAGGGAATCATCTTCAGAATTCTGATGAAGAACAGTCAGGATATAGTTTGATAAACTGACATATACTGGCGTTTTCGTATTGGACTACGCGTACATGTAATGTAAAGCTTATTCAAGTTACCATGAAAATAGACCAGATCAAATATTATACCTTTTCATAAGTAGATCTATCTTAAAATCATACACTCCGACCCTGGCAGATGAGAGGAATTTAGATGGCGACATGATATATATAAGATGCAGCAGTTTGAATATAACATCATTACAGCTTTAATTTGCTATATTAGAATATAACAAGGTTAAAATTGTCCATATTTTCCTTGATTGTCTACAGAGCCTCTCGATTACTTTAGGGTTGCACTTAATTCATTTCACAATTGTCCATACTCATGAATCATAAGCATGAAAAATCAATGGGATATAAAATTTAAAAAAAACTTGTGATTTCATTTTTTAAAGAATATTTTTTTTTAGATTTCATTGAAGTATTTATTGAATTAAAAGCATTCGAAAATTAATACTTTTTCCCTCGTCATATATATATATATATGACAAATTCACTAACGCAATTTATGTTGTTATGAAATTACATAATTTTAAAATATAATACATTATTCATACAAAAACATAGCAATTCTGTTCGATAAAAATTTAAGCAAAAATTTAATCAACAAATATTTTAATCGTACATGTATTAGGAAGTTCAAATAGATAGAGACAGAGTGTCAATTTCCGAATGTTTGACACATAAAGCGGTGGTATTCTATTTGTAACAACCGGTGACTACCAACACATATTACAGTCTGCCATTTGTAATGCAGGCATTTCCGTACATTGTACTTGTAATCTGTGTTATTATAATGTATTTCCGAGTAAAAAGTATTTGAAGTCTCTGTATCACATGATTCATTAAAAACCATTTCTACTGTTTTATTGCCGTTAGGAGGATAGATTTGACGACAAGATAAGTGTTTTGCCTGGCTCATTCTAACATTAAGTCAGAGTTTATCTTGAATTGCAGATGATGTGTTGGAATCTCTTTGCCTGCCTTAGCCTTTTGATGATGGATGTTGTGTGGACCGACCATTGCCCATCACGGTGTTTTTGCAACAAGGCGCTTACCTCGGTTAATTGTGAAGGGAAGGGGTTTATGTCTGTGCCCCCAGGTCTTCCAAAATCGGTAGAAAAATTGTACCTTCAACACAATGAAATCGCAGACTTGGAGGAGAAATCGTTTTGTGGCTTACCACAACTTCAAGAATTATATCTACAAAATAACAAATTGTCAGTGATCAAGTCGTTGACCTTTTCGGGGATTTGCTTAGCGAGTTTAAAGATTATACGATTGGATAACAACCACATCGCTACATTGGAGGAAAATGCCTTTTTTAACGTCTCAACCCTTAATATAACGTACCTCACGAATAATTACATATCATCTGTAAACTCCAACGCTTTCTATCAGTGTTCAGGCATGACATTCTTGCAGTTGGCTCAAAATTATCTGAGATCAATTCCAGCTCTTCAATGGCTAACTTTGCTGCAACAACTTAGCCTACAAGGAAATAAAATAAAAAACGCTACATTCCCCACAAGTTATGAGGTGTCGACCTCACTAGCAACTGTGGGTCTCAGCGCTAACGAGGTCGAAAACCTGACTGATAACACCTTTAAGAGTTTAAGAAACAGTGCATTAAGAAAGCTAGAATTATCCAGAAACAAAATTACTGATATATCCAGTGGAGCATTCTTGCCCCTAACAAAACTTGTGTCGTTGGTAATCAGCCTGAATCCGTTAACAGCCACAAAGTTACAGGTAGGACTGGAGGGACTGCGATCATCCGCCCTTCGCTCACTGAACATCGCTAGACTGAATCTAGGAGGACGCTTACCGTCTTCGACCTTCGCACTCCTAAATGGTACAGGATTAAAGCAACTACTGATGAGTAATAATCAAATCATACAATTACCGAGTCGAGCATTTGCTTCCTTAAAGAATCTAGAACAGATCGAGCTCAGTGGCTGCAAAATCCAAACAATAGCCAACGACACTTTTGCAGGACTGTCTTCACTCACAAATCTAAATCTGGCGGATAACTCTCTCGACAAGGTCCCGAAAAATCTTCCATCAAGGCTTAACATATTATATTTGAATGGTAATCAAATTCTGGCTCTAGAAGAAAATGCCTTTGTTAACCTTGTTTCCTTGAAGAACCTTTATTTGGGCGGGAACAAAATTTCAGAAGTAAACAAATTTGCCTTTAGAGGATTAGTGGGCTTACAGAAACTACATCTCGTTTCAAATAGCATTAGCAGTTTAGCAGCAGAATTGTTTGCTCCATTTGGAAGGCTTATTTCTTTGGAACTGAACAAGAACAACTTGAAAACAATTCAAAATTCTCCAGACATATTCTCGTACATGACGTCCTTGCTGTATCTTTCGTTATCAGAGAACAGTTGCAGTTCTTTGCCCTTGGTGTCATTCAAGCACCTGCAATCACTGAAGTACCTTTTTCTCGATGGTAACGACCTTGGAAATGTAATCGAGAGCGACGCTTCTGGGACGCTGTTTTCTGGACTACACAAATTAGAAACACTTAGTTTATCGACAAATTTCCTACACACTCTTCCAAGTCAACTTTTTAAAGATTTAACATCCCTGCAGACTCTAAACATGAAAAGAAATAGGATATCTAGTTGGGGCAATGGTATATTTAAGCACACAGCTGCACTTAGGAGCCTCGACTTCAGTTACAACACCATTTCATTGGTGAATTCGTCTTCTCTTGAAGATCTCTCAAAAAATACTAATTTCCATATGCTAAATTTAAGCAACAATCCATTCGCATGCACTTGTGACCTTCGGTGGTTTAGAGATTGGGTTAACCAAACTAAAGTGGAAGTTGCAAATATTGAGGATTATCTCTGCAACACCCCTGGTGAATGGAAGGGAAAGCATTTCTTGTCGTTTGATCGGACTAAAATTGTCTGTGTTTGGTTTGACCTGTACTTTGTAATAGGGGTTTCCGTTGCTTCAGCACTTGTTGTCCTTGTAATTTGTATTGTGCTCTTTAAGAAGAGATGGTGGATTTTGTATCGGTGTTATCGTCTTAATTCATATTGTTGCTCTTCACGTAGCACGAGAGATGGCTACCAGAAGGTAAATGGTCTTGACGGAGATGGATGGGTGTACGACGCCTACTTATCGTATGCAGATGATGACTATGTTTGGGTTCTTCATCACCTATTGCCAGATATTGACTTGGGTGAATTGACACCAGAAACCCCGTTCAACGGACAATTCAGATTATATTTCTACGACCGAGATTCTATTCCAGGGAGCAGCATGATCTCCAGTATTTCTGACAACATTGAGAGAAGCAAAAAAGTCATCATTGTTTTGACCAAGGAGTACTTGTCCAGTGCAAAACACAAGTTTGAAATTGATCTTGCTGTGAAATTGAAATCTGATGGCGTCATCGATGACATCATTGTCATTAATGTAGAGGGCGTTCCTTTCAAGTGTATTCCGAAATCACTTCAAAGGAAAATTTCCAGGGAAGAGTTTTTACTGTGGGAGAATGAGGACAATGCGAAAAAAGTTTTTAAAGAAAAACTAAAACGTGAATTGAATAAAGTCACCAAAGCTACTGAAGTGGAGGTTTGAAACTACTTATCTTAAAGACAGAAGTAAGAGTAATGAAATGATAATTTTCTACTGTCTTGGAAGATCTGTCGAAATTATGAAATGTGCATCGCTCATTCTGTATATTGTTTTCATGCATGATCATATTTGATTAATGGCTTATGAGAGATATTTCTAGTATACGTTTACATTCAAGCTGTTATTGTTTTTGTTTTTTTCGTTTACTGTACATAATGGAACACTAAATAGTTGTTCCAACCATATATACTTTACACTTTTCTTTAAGCATTTACTGTGGACATACGCAATGTACCTTACCTCCTGATATTTTCAAGATATTCTTAATTTAAGATTATAGTGCCATCAGATATTCGTAGACAAAAAATCAGCATGCATTACCAGGGGTTTTGAAAAGATATCAATTGATGAAAATTCTTGTACAATTCAAAGTAAAATATACAAAAATTAATAAACATATATTCTAGATGTTTTGTTTATCTAATCTTTTTTTAGAAGAAGTTTACAACGCCATATATGGACATTAAAATGTAGCAAAAATGTATTGGAACTCTTCAACTCCAGGGAAAAAGAACATAAAGTTCAAACTATGTTGCGTATGTCCTTAAATATATATATATTCATTTTAGTGTGCTAAATTTTTAGCACATTTTGGGCGTTTTTCTTGTGGTTTTGAAATAAAAGTGTCAAAAATACTTTAATTCTGTATGAGTGAAAGATCTCTCTCTCTCTCTTTAAGTAATAATGACAGCTAGCATTGCTTAATACATGTAACCACTGCATGCAGGTTCGAAAAATTGAGACGAACTTTGTTCGGTTAAAGCATATTTTTAACATAAAAGCCAAAATTTGGAAAAATTTTTTTTAGAAATATACCAAACTGTATATATTGTAGGAAAAAATTGAAAGTACATGAACATAACAAATCAACAATATTTCCAAAGGATGACTGCACTTAAGGACATGCGAAAAATGGGACAAAATACTAGTAAACTTTTAAAACAAGCATTTTTTTTAAATTGCAAGAATGGTCTACATCCAGTCTATAACTTTATGTAATTTCATTAATAGAAGTGTATTTTTGAAGTTCGAATCTTTTTTCAAAGACAAGGGTCAACAAAATTTCTTGAATCTCGGTTCGATAATTAGGTCACCCACCTTTTCTCTGACTTTATACATAGTCAGCACATGTTTATCTATTGTTCTCCGTTTAACAGTAGTAGTATATTTGCATTGATGTGGAAAAGAGATTAATAGACAAACATGCGCTCATGGTTAAAAAGAGAAAAGAACTGATTTTTCTAACATTCGCTCTCTCTGTTGTAGCCAAGGGTTGTCGCATGTTAAACATTCAATTGAATATTAATCAATGAGAAATATTGCTGATTTCTGAAAAAAAAGTTTGTGTTCTTTATCCTTAAAAAGAAACAAATTATAGAATTTCCTGTTTACTACCAAATTATTTATAAAACCAGTTCTACTCTTTAACCTTTGAATGGGTCAACCAAGACCACGTGTCTTGAATTTAAATCACAATAACATTAGTAGGGGTGTATGACATTGTGTTCGAACACGTTACATCGTCCGGTATTGATTTAAAATCTGATTTTATTATATGGACATGTTCAGATTGTTATTTTCGTTTTGAATCCTTTGTATTTACTGCCACCCGGTAAATTCAAAAACAACATGACACCATGTTAGCTCCACCTCTCATGCACACATGTGTAAATTCTCTATATTTGGAAAATAGTAGAACATAAAACATGGAATCATTTTATTGTATCACAGTCTAAAATTATTATTATAACATTTGAATTTTGTTCCAAATTGGCAGGATTCTTTTATAAATATACAAAAGTGAAATAAGTTAAATATATAAAAACAACAGAAGCGACCGAGGAAAAAAAACCTGCGATAAGCTAGTGCAATCATCCATAAGCCACTTTTTTCAATTTAAAGCTGAACAGGACTCGTAAATAGGCATATGTCATAGTCGATTATACTATCTACGATATTAGTCTTCGCACTAGTTACACCTGACTGCTTTATTGCCACGGGTATCGGCGTGGTTTTCACCATATAATGTTTATATTTAATAGTAAATCATGAAAATAGTTTTTCATATTTTTGTGTACATTATATTTACAATACTTTTATGTATTTCAAACACATATGACATTGCTGAATGGAAGTGTGTTTGAATTTCAGTAAAATCGGAAGTATCTGGACCAAAATAAGTTTACATATAGACTTAAAGATGAAAAAAGAACATTTGTCTTACTTGACATAACTATAAAAAAAGAAAAGTTCATCAAAATAAAATTACAATAATAAATAGGAAGATGTAATTATTTTCTTTATATAAAATGCTAAAATCATCATCCATCTTCCTTCTCTGAGTGTGTGCTTTGCGAGTACAAGTGGAAATTCTGTTTAATTTTCAACCATTTATAATAAAACTTATACCTCTCTTTGTTCCCATTTAAATATTTAAAAATCCTTTAATTTGCGCTTGGCATGATTGATTGTTTGTTGTTTTAGAGTCCCTCTCGAGAATTTTTTACTCATATGGAGACGCCACCACTTGCCGGTGGAGGGCTGCAAATTTTGATCTTTACTTGGCACTTAAGGTCATTGAGCAAGGTAAGGACGTAAGGATCAACTCCTTACTCCGCGACTCTAGAACAGACGCTCTAACCACTGCGCAACGCGGGCGACCGCGTGGCATGTGTTTGTGTGAGGGTGTGTGTGTGATATATTTATTATTTGGTTATTATTTTGGGGCTGATCTTTTGTTAATAATTATTGTCCTAGTCTGTTATTTGTTTTTCTTTTTTATTTTGAAATTTGATTGTTAATCTTTTGTATTATTTTGGTTTACCTCTCTTTTCTTTCATTTTTTTGAATAATTTCTTTTACACTTTGGAATTTGATCGCGATCAGCTTAGAAATAGTTCAACAAAAACTCCGAGAATCCCTTAATAATAAATAACCCTAATGTACAAAATGTATATTTCACTACATGAATTCATCGCATTGGCTGTACTTAAATTGGAATTTCGATACAAAAGTAAATTACCTCCGTAAATATACGGAGGTATCCGAAAATATAATGTGCAGGTCTGTATGTGTGTGTTGGTTGGAAAAAGGGTGGGATACTTTCCCGATGTCAAACGCATGCTTCTAAGCAATTAAAAATAGTAGTTGCAATGTTTGCACTTTGATAATGTCCATTCAATTTTTCCCATGTTACTAAATCAAGTAATGACGTGTTTTTTTTTTATCAATAGTTCAGATAAACGCTGTTATCGGATTGAATCGATCTGAATTGTGTTCTTAAAAGGTAAAGGTGTATAACTAGCTTTTTGTTAATGCCAAAGAACGCATATATATGATATATTATTCTAACAAAGACATAAAAATTATTTGTGCATCGCAAAGTATTTTTTTTAATTTAGCAGGTGTTTAAATATGTGTACAAGATTGATATACGTAAGCATCACCCTAAAGCTTCTGCTGGTCGTAACAGGACAGCGGTGTCCAACTCCTTGTTCATGTACCAAACTTGTTGTCAATTGCAGCGATAGGAAACTTGTGAGAATTCCGAAGAATCTACAGAACGACTGCTTCTTGATCGTAACCTTATTCAGGATATCAGAAAAGATGACTTCTGTATCTTAACAAACCTTGTGGAATTACAGTTACAGAACAACAAAATCAAATCGATTTTGTCCGACACGTTCACAGGTGTCTGCATTCCAAATATTAAGACAATCCGATTGGAAAATAATAAAATAAATGTTACTGAAGATAGTGCATTCTACAATTTATCGGTACTTGTTAATACGACATTGACAAATAACAAATTAATTAAGCTGCATCCTAACACATTTCATGATACTTCGTTGAAGTTTTTACATTTGGGAAGTAATCATCTTACTACAATACCAAATTTACAAGGTCTTGATGGTCTTAATGATATAATATTGGAGGGAAATAAAATACAGGACTGTACTTTTCCAACTGAGTTTGCAACCATGCCCAATTTGACGACAATCGGAATGAGCAACAACAAAATACAGGAATTGTCCAAAGACGCTTTTATTGGTCTTAAACATGGTAAAGTACGTACACTAAAACTTGCCAGAAATAATATTTCCAAAATTTCAAATGAAAGTTTATTACCTTTGTCAAAGCTACAGTCAGATTTCAGCACACGTGCTTGCACGTGATTTCTAAATTTCTCACATGTATATTTTTATAGTTCCTTATAACATATGCCAGTGTCTTAAATTTCAAATAATTATGTTGAATAGTAAGAGAGATACAAAATTTAAAGTATTAGCCAATCAGATTTAGCACAAGTGCATGCATGTCCTTGCATTCAATTTCGATAGTAGCATAAAGTAGGAACCCATTATATCTATCTATATTCTAAATTTCATACTGACGTTAAAGTAACGTTTTAATGATTGATTGATTGTTGTTGTTTTACGTCCCGTTCGAGAATTTTTCACTCATATATACACCTCCAAAACTTATCAATATTCAGGGTCATGAACCCTAGGGAGCATTCATTGCAACAAATAATTATTTATATAGAGAGACAACACAGGAATTTTTATTGGTTATAGTCAATTTCTTTTTTCCATTTAAATATGTTCTTAAAATTTATGAAGTGTGTTTAATTAAATAAAAAGAATTTTTTTTGATGTGATATCCTTTATTTAATCAGAACCACTTCAATTAAACTTTTTTTTGTGTCAGCATGGACATAACAAAATGTATCTACTTCCCGTATAAACATTTGTAAATTAATTTCCATTTAATAAACATTTCGATTTTCAAGTATCAAGGTATTTTTGGTTGCACATGTACCGTGTACATGTAAATATTTCTGGAAGGTATCTATCTCCACAATTACATTCAATAAGTATTTTGCTAAATGAACAAAGATACAAGTTAAACAATTCAACAAAAATATATAGATATATAATTGTGTATATCGGGACTCATATAGAAAAGAAAAAATGACACAGTGAACAAACAGTGTGTATTCATATTTATTTATTTTAAAAAATAAAAACATTATTACAAGTAGACAGACAATGGAATGTTCTACAACAAATTAAATTGTTAATTAGAGGGCATTTGCTAATAAATTCAGATATTTATAATAAATTTTAAAACTTTTTTGGACATCATTCACAAGCTGCCTATATTTTACACAACCCATACATAACAACGTACCTTATACATTATATATATATATATATATATATATTCTACATACTATAATATCCTCTAGTTTGATTTTTTATTTAAATAATCAATCTTAATAAAAGCCAGTGAAAAACTAGCATAATTTATTTTTCTTTTACTGATAATCGGATTAAAAATACCTTTGTAGATAAAATAAGTACATTATATTAGGCACTAGTATCAGTGTTAATTAATTTGCCAGCACAACTTTTATGTTCTCAGTGTTACACAAAGTATATACTCTTTGAATAAGCAAATTCTTTTATTCTTAGGTAGAGATCCTCAAATGATATGTGGGTATTGTTGATAAGGTAGAAAAGTTTCGTTCCAATCGTCATGAATTCAGGAATCATTCATTAGTGACATGGCCTGGAAAACATAAATGCATTTATATAAAAGATTGCTCTATTCACATACATCATCAATTAATTTGAATCAATATGAAATATACATATGAAAATTCAATTAATCATTGTTCATTAATCATCTACATGAGAAAAAGTTCCTTAATTGTAAATTCGACGAATGAAATAAATAATTCACACGCATATCCAAGTGTTTGCAAATCAATTAGTAGTATATAGGAAATGCCACAAGGACCATGTGCGGATGTGAATATACTCAAGGTAGTTATTACTGTCCGATCTTAAGAAACTGAAGTTAACCTGTACTTAATTTGATTCCACTATTTTCACTCATTACCCATTGACACACATTTTTCACATACCGGTATATCACAACTGAAACAAATCAGAAGATAATAAAACTACACAATACCCGTTTCAAATTCCCTTACTCGGTGCTACATATTCTAGAAACCAACTGTGTCTGTCATGATCAATGCTATAACATCAAATTGAATTACCATATTTATATTGGATTTCGAAACTTCATAAAAATCCTTACAAACAAAGATATATAGCGGGTTCCAGTAAATGTTCGACCAAGCCTCTTTCTTTACTCCTCACTAAGATATTAACAGTAGTGAAGGAGAAACTTCAAGAGTACCGTGCAACAATATATTTGAGAAGTGGTGTAAATCAGATGTGGATACTTAAAAATTCCAAGGAACTTTTGGAAAATTTGAAACCTCAAGAATTTACCAATATCAACAGCTTAAAAACTTACGACTTTTCAACTTTATACACAACTATTCCCCATGATAAATTAAAGTCAAGGCTTTTTGATATCATTGACAGCTGCTTTTTTTTAAATAAAAATGGAACTCGTTAATTTACTTACCTTGTCATTTGTCATTTGCAAAATTATTTTGCAAATGACCATTGTCAATTAACAATAGTTATTTCCATTCTTATTTCGATATGATATATCCCGGTGAGCTTGAGATAAAAGATACCACAGAGTCTGACACTTCTGTTTCATATTTGGATATTTTACTTGAAAAAGACGTTAATGGTAATCTAAAAAAAAAAGCTTTATGATAAAAGTGATGACTTTAACTTTTCAATCGTCAACTTCCCTTAATTATGCAGCAATATACCTTCATCACCTGCTTACAGGGTTTATATCTCTCAGTTGATTTGATACGCAAGAGCATGCTCTACGTATGTACAATTTCTAAAACGAGGTAAATTATTGACAAACAAGTTGATGAAACAAGAGTATCAGCAGTCTCGATTAAAGTCATTATTTCGTAAGTTCTATGGTCGATACAATGACCTTGTCAGCAAATACAATTTTTCATTGAGTCAAATGCTGACTGACGTTTTTCATACTAATTGTAAGGCCATTATTTACACACTGAATTGTCGAGGGATTTTTCCGTTTTTTTCCCGATCATGACAAAGACACGGCGGGTGTGACCGATCGGCAGGGGATGCTCACTCCTCCATGGCACCTGATCCAACCTCTGATGTTTTGGAGGTCCGTGTTTGCTCTGCTCCGATTTTGTATTGTTTAATGGACTTTTGAGCTTGAATACTGTTCTTTATCTCCATATATTACTTTACGTTTTCTTATGTGTAAAAAAAAATACAAAAACAAAAACAAACACATAAAAAAAACTCTAGTTAATCATACAAAAACTTAGACCAATCTCAAACTAATTCCAACAGAAGTTGTTAAGTAAAAAAACGAAATATAGCATAATTATGCAAAACAGACGAGGTGAAAACTCCAACAAAATCTGGTGAAGGGGAAAGCATAATTTTGGTATGATTTATTTACCTATGGAAATTGATATAAGAAGGGCATATCTCTGTAAATGCATCTAATTTCAGAAGAAAAGTGCATATATTTTTCACAATAGTTTAATTTGGTTCGGAAACATTGATATCATTGAACTGATCATCAATTCATACAGATAATGTTAATTTGAAAATTTGTATTTTGAATTTTGGTTCATACTTTTTTTTTTGCTATTTAAACGTTAGCTTTTAAAATATAAATGTATAGTGAATACAGAGTTTAGGAGAGAAAAATGTATAAATTTCTTTTAGATTATGATTTTGAAGAGATAGTCTTATTTATTATTAAAATATTAAATATGATGAAAAAAAAATCAATACATTAAGACTGAAAAATAAAAATTGACCTATATTCTAATGATTAAGAGAAGAGAGGGTGCATTGACCACTATGTATAAATATACATCATCTTTTAATGGCACAGAAAATGTTTCACTTTTAATATCATTCTATAAATGCAATTTTACAAAAATTAACTTCCTATTTCTTCAATATAGAAAAATGCACTAATATTATCCATCATTTAGTGTTATGCTCAGAGTTATTCCCCTTTTCTATAGAAAATGAATGTACAGACAGACAGACATTCTTTATTTCCTCTGCGGCAGAGATCAATGCAACAAACTATTAAGTATTTAACAAGAAGTGAACTTTAGAACACAAATGTGCAAACATGTACACAAGTTACTGCCAATAATTTAAACACTATGTACATCATATTTTATGAAGTTATGATGCTGAAGTTTTATACTACATGTAAATGAGTGTTCATTTCTGTCATCAAGCGCGACACACCATTTGCAACAGCAAGCATAAATACTTCCTACTCCTCCTCACATATAATAGAAGATCACCTTGATAGTAGAGGGCTGATATTAGGACATATATATAAGGAGTCTCTATTCTTTATGTAAAATAAAGGTCAAGGTCATATTAAGAGGTCAAAGGTCAAATATTGTGACATCATCTACTGAATCTTTCACTTTTTTGCCATTGAAATTTATTTAATCGCCAAAATATCTTAAACCATCGGTTCCACTTTCCGTATTTTGACACATTTTAATCTCTGATCCATTTCAATTAATTTGTTGATTTTTTGTAAAATTTGTATCATACATTTTCTCTTAAGAGAACTTAAAGTGTAGCACATTTACATGTGAGTTTTTAGTTCTGGAGATACGTATGTCCTAGTTTTACATCATATTTTATTCAGATTTTCCAGTATCAATATATTTTACTGAATTTTAGTAACAAAAAAGGTTGCCTGTAATTTTTAATTAAGGCACATTCTCAAGTCGTATATCTGATTTCACAATCTTCTTACAATCTTCGAATCCCACTGTGGGACGTGGATTCCGGTCCTTTGGATGAGACCGTATAAACCGAGGTCCCGTGTCGCAGTAGTTGCTGGTACGAAAAAGATCCCTCACTGCTCAATGGCCGTAAGTGCCGAGTATAGGACAAAAATTTGCAGCTCTCCCACCGGCAAGTGGTGGCGTCTCCATATTAGTGAAAAATTCTCGAGAGGGACGTTAAACAACGTACAATCAATCAATCAATCATCAGTAAGAAAAACCACGACGATAATACCCTTCCTTGTCCGACACCTTGATGTAAAGTAAATTCCTTCGACAGTTCTTTTTCATATAAGATTCGAGAGCTGGAATCACAAAAAGAGTTGGAAAGCAGGCACCATCCTCTACCATTGATGCCTAACTTGTATAATTTGTAGAGCAAACCATTCTGCCAAACGCTGTTAATTGCCTTTTGGTTGTCTATAAATGCCACATAAATATCAGAGTCTCTCTCCAAATAGAGGTGGATTGTTTCTGTCATAACAAATCCTGCTGACAAACTTCCACATCCGGGACGGAATCCCTGCTGAAGAGGGTGTGGAAAGTTATTTTAAGTGTTGATACGTTTTATCCTTGAGTATAATATATTTTCAAATAGCTTTTGAAGGACAGAAGTTAAAGTTATATCTCTATAGCTATTAGGGTTGAGTCTGTCTTTTTTGCCTCCTTTAAACAAAGTTATAGTTACTCCTCTTTTGAACTGTATCGGATATTTTTCAATGTCTAGGATTGCATTAAACAGCTCCACCAGGATTTCTAGGATAATGTCTTGTACAAAGCGTAGGTGTGCAGTGACAAGTTTGTCAAGGCCAGGAGTTTTACCGTTTTTCTTTTTCTCCATTGCTTCTGTAACCTCTTCTTTCCTTATTGTAACATCACCAACTTTATCAAACTTTCGATAGGATTCTTCCTTTATGTTAATTACAGAGAATTCTACGTGCTCTTTGAACCTGTGATCAAACAACGGATCTTCTGTCTTTGCAGCATGTGTTTTGTAGTGTTCGTACCATGCTGTGCGAATGATATCTGGATCTCGTATGATCACCCCGTTGATCCGCAATTCATGAGGTGTCCATGACTTCTTATTCCGGTTTTTAATACTGCGATAGAATAAGCCCATATCCATTTCTGCTGTTTTCTGTAGTTGATCCAGTTGTTCTAATTCGTATTGCTTTTGAGCATCATAAAGTGCATTTGTAAACTCCCTTTTTGCAGCTTTATATTCTCTGTATGATTGAAATTCCATGCCACGTGGTCTGTTCTGTATAATCCACACTGCTCTCTTTTGTCGATTGATAACATGAAGTTTCTTTACATCTCTGTATTTCCAATATGGCTTCAGATATGATCGATATCTCTTTCTCGGAAGTGATCGTTTGGCAGCATTCAAAAAGATAGTCGTTAGGTCACCTATATACTCATCAAGTTGATCTTTAGTTTTTCCCATCAAATTGGTTCCTAAGTTCTGTAACCCTTCCTGGATACATTGTCTGTATAATAACGCATGGTCATTTGTAATTCGTTTCCAGTTTACATACACGTCATCATCACTTTTTTCTGAAGTCCATTAAATGTTGGAAGTTCATACGGTAAACAGATATTCAGAAATATCGGAAGATGATCTGAGCAGTTAAGATGCTTATCATCCATTGTTCCATACGAGTCAATAAGATCTTCCTTGTTCTTTTGGATAATAGCGTGATCTATCGTGGATGTCTGAGTTCCATTGTGTGCCATAAATGTGTAATCAGGGCCATGCGACCTTTGCTGACTTGTTACGGATATTAAACCTCGTTCGACCATGAAGGATTCAATAATGATGTCTCTATCGTTTGAGTGGTGATGATTCTTGACTCCACGTTCCTTCGACAGATGTGCATTGAAGTCGCCGAGTATAAATATTTGATACTGGCCAATGTTCACTGTATGCCTCAAAAGTTTCTCTACACTTTCTACTGATTGTTTGAATTCATATATCGAAATGTTGGTCGAGGGTAGTAACACTCCAATGACATACCGGTATATCTCAATGGTTTCAAGTTTCATAAGCGCTATTATCATTCTGTCCGTATATTCGTGTTCAGTTGGAAAGACCTGGACTTGTTTGCGCTACATGAAGGTAATTCCACTAAATCCTGTAGATCTTGTACGATTCTCCAGTTCGATAGGAATTCGTTTATCATGGATACCATACGCATTGATCTCAGTGTGAATCGTGTCTAAAAACCCTTATTTGTTCAGGTAAAAGTCAATGTTCTGTAACAACAAAAATATCACTTTCGTCCAACAGTTTTGTCAAATATGGTGTGCTATACATTATGTCACGAGTGTTCCATGCTTTTACGCGTATCATTGTAATAAGTGTTAAAAGCAAATACACAAGACACACTTCTGATATATTTCCTATGTAACTATTCATCATTACGCCTATAGTTACGTTCCCGTTCAGTTTGCCAAGGCCTCACAAGTATGCCTTCTGGCCAAAATCCATATTCCAGTGCCTTATCAGAATCCTCTGAGCGTACATTCACCGGTAGAGTGTACGTATGTTTCCGTTGCTTCCATAGCTTTAATGCAGTCACATGTGTTACACATACATTTCGCTCCATGGCGTATCTTTTGATGGCATCAGTTATGTCGTCCAGCTCTCCATCTGCTTCGACACGTGACATTAGAAATCTCTTTATACGTGGATATGACTTCACTCTGCAAAATATATAACCATCATGTTCTTGTGTCGAGTCCCTCTCTGCTGTATCATTGTCTATACTGCGACTAGTTTGCACGGCTCCATTAGTTTCTAGTGTCTTTCGGATTTCCTTGATTTTCTTGTGAATGTCCGCATGGGAATCTATATGTTGCGACGTCCTTTCACCTGTCACTCTAAAAGTGCGAACTTCATTATTTCCAGGTTTCTTTCTACTAAGTTGTACACTGATTGAGCCTACTGATGGTCCAGTTGGGTTTTTGTTTGGCTCAACCCGTTCAACGTCGGCATACGTATCATTAAGTGTGTTATTTGTGTCTAGTAAGCCCGCTTCACTTTTTTTAAGGATTCCTTGTGACAAAATTGTACTTTCATAATCTCTATGTCTTTTTCTCTTTGGACAATAACTGATCGTAGTTCATGAACTTCTTTAATGAGCAGCGTGTTCTTATGTTAAAACCATTCTGTAAGTTCACTTAACTTATCTAACACGAAAACTAATAAGAATATTACAAAAATCTGAAGAATCAATGGGAAACAGAAGTGTCCTGAATCCAGGCGAATTACTAACGGCACCATTAACCCTTGGTTCATTTGTATTAATAGGGCTATTGTTGTCGCTATTGTCACTTTGAATTTTGGTTCATACTTTTTTTGCTATTTAAACGTTAGCTTTTAAAATACAAATGTGTAGTGAATACAGAGTTTGGGAAAGAAAAATATATAAATTTCTTTTAGATTATGATTAGTTGAAGAAATAGTCTTATTCATTATCAAAAATATTTATTATCAAAATATTAAATATAATGAAAAAAAAATCAATACTTTAAGACTGAAATATAAAAGTTGACCTATATTCTAATGATTAAGAGAAGAGAGAATGCATTGACCACTATGTATAAATATAAATCGTCTTTTAATGGCATAGAAAATGTTCCACTTTTAATATCATTCTATAAATGCAATTTTACAAAACTCAAATTCCTATTTCTTCAACATAGAAAAATTAACAAATATTATCCATATTATCCATCATTTAGTGTTATGATCAGAGTAATTCCCCTTCTCTATAGAAAATGAATGTACATGTACCCCCAAAATAATATTTCCTCTTTTCTGATTTTAAATTCGCAGATTTTTTTTTGCAAATAAAGTTGGTGAGTTCTTAAGATTATCTATAACAAATCAAATTTTCAGTGCAACTACTTGGATATTTAAAAATGAATTAAAAAGACTGAAAGATAAAAAAAGGGAGTCTCCATAATCATGAAAACTTAATATTATTAGCTCTCTTTTAGCCAAGGGCCATGAATTTAACAAAAATGATTATCCACACATTAACCCCCATATTTTCATTTCAATATTTGATCCCTAATTTTGGCCCATATCCTAAAGCCTGGATTATGTGATTGTTACATTTGAATGTGCACTGTCTGTGGATTTTTAATAATAGTGGGATATATAATGGGCCTGATGATCTTGTAAAAGATTTTTAAAGCCTTTTCTCTAAATATTCTGATATAAACTTTGATCCCCTGTGGCCCCACCCATCCCGGGGAACATGATTTGAATCTGCACTATCTCGGAATGCTTGCAGAATATTATGACTAATTTTGGCCTTTCTATTCTTGACAAGAAGACAAGATATTTCCTTATTATATTCATTTCATCATTTCACACTTTGAACATTAACTATATTTTCCTGCCCCAGGGACCATGATTTGAACAATTTGATTCTACTTCATATGAAGAAGCCTTAACATAATTTTTTTCTTGGATTAGAGATTACAATTCAACGTCAAAATAACATTTCATCACCAGACAGCTATCAAAATACCTGCTCTTTGGACAGGACACCCTTTCCTATTCTCACAGTTGAACCTTTAAGCAGATAAATTGTTCTGTTACAGCTGAACTACAAATATTAAATATAAATTAAAACAATCCTCTTTACTAAATGAATCCATATCAAATATACATTGTATATATTAGCAATTATATCACAAAGAGAACTGAATGACAAATATCATTGCACAACCTGCAAATCATAATTGTGAAATTTGATGACCATATAAATATCCACAGTATTTTTGACATTGAAATATAAAAGCTGTTGGTGTGATTTTGAAAACTTATAATATATTTATTCCATTCAGGCATTATAATGACTAAATAATAATTTTGTTCTAGTATATAATGTTATTAAAATTATCCTTACAATGTTAAAAAAGGGCAAACCTTCAACTCTTACGCCATTGTCCTAAAATGATCCTACAAGACACAAACATTTAAAGACATATAATGAACATTATAATTTGACTTCTTTATTTTGATATTAAGTATATTCTAGAATGAAATAAGTCTGATTAATATGCAAATACGTTTAGATATGAAAGTTAATTTTTCAAATTTAATCAATGACGTCTTTCTTATTAAAAGCCATTTCAACTGAGGCTCTCTGGTAAAGCCCATTTTTGTGTAGAATAAAAGAATATTTTTGTGTGTGTGTCAAACTGTGACAGTTGATAATCACAGAAAAACAAACATTGTCGCGCTAGCAGACTTCTTTAATTATAGCTATGTACTAAATTTACAATTATGATGTCACAATTTTATGTTTCATATATAAAATACATAAAGTCAATAACTGTTTATTGTCACAGTGTTATACATCATAATCAAAAATTTATGAATTCAATAATTGTTTATTTCTTTATGCATAATGCGCATATAATAGTTAAATGTACATTATGTATTTGTGGGTCTTTCATACCATTTTATGGAGAAGCTAGGATGTCCAAGATGTACTTAAATCTGAAAAAGAGCAAAAAAATTTCTAACTTTTTATAAAACAAATATCTATAAAGAAGATGGGTGAACAAGGCGGGTGAAGTGCCTATAGTGCGACAAACATGAAGTAAAAAATAAAATCTCAATTATATCAACATTTTCCTTGATATTTCTTCTAACATCAAAGTATACTTTATGTAAAATCTCTGCTATTTACAAAATTCTCACAACGACTGAAATTATTTGCCTATGAAATAGCATACACACACTAAAGAGGGCTAAAAGGATTATTTTCTCATACTTAAACAAACTTTTTCGATATGAGTGAGTCTTCGCTCCATTTTTTTTAAAGTTAATCCTAAAAGTTTGCACAAAAATATACATTTTTTGTTTTAAAAAAAACATGGAGCAAAGACCCACTATGCCTAAAAATACACTTTTATGACAAAGAATTCGCATTTTTTCCGAGAAATTCTTGAAGTCCATTAAGTCCAAGGTCATATAACAAATATGATTTAAATGTCAAGTGCTATTCATCAGGAGCTGTGTAGCATAGTGGTTAGCGTGATAGTCTCAAAGCATTAAGAATTTTTTGTTAAGGCTCGAATCCCACGAATACCTTTTTATTTTTTAATAAAAGAATAATTTTTTCCGAGATCTTTTTTTTCCCCAGAAAGGGGAAATGTTGATCATAATTTCATAAATTTCAATAATGAGAGCTTTACTTTAAATACTTAATTCACAAATTGAATATGATTTTTTTAAATATCTGAAACTATAGGCATTCTGCACGCCTTGTTCACCCATCTTAAATATTCTCTCAAATAAAAATTCAAAACATTATGCACTGTTAATGTTTACATTAATTAACAGGTGTCTTTTTTTCCTATTACAAATAGATATCTGAAAATTGTTTATTAAAGTATTTGATTAAAAAGTGATCCTTGTACTAAGATGGATGATAACTACAATGAGAAAAAATGAAACTCTGTGTTCTTTGGAAGTTGAAAGTGTGAAATTGGTAGGCACAAAAATATTCCAAGTTATTATAGACTGCATGTTTAAAGTTTTGGTGTAATATGCATGTGCAAATAAAGCGCTTTTCATAGATAAATATGTGATATCCGGTGATAAGTATTTGAGTTGTATGAAGAAGAAAAAAAATTGTATGTTGCCCATGAGATAAACAATAGTACATGTAAATACAATTTCCAAACATACACACATAAATTTCATACTTTTAACAAAAAAGTGAAAATTAAAAATTAAAACCCAGTTTCCTTTTCTACATGTTACAGAGATCAAAATTTTGGCCTTATTTAGATCTGTGATATGGAAAGATCATTTTAACACATGTAAATAATTTTCATATAATTATGCATCTACATTTTGAGCTCCTTTCTATTGCTTTCTACCCCACCACCCCAATTTATTTACTAATGTGTTTTTAAAATATGACATCATATAAGAGATGCATCAAATATTTTCTCATCAGTAGGCTCTATTCAAACCAATATGACTGATATATAAACTACTGAAAATATTATAGTACAAACTGTAAACAAATGTAAACAGACGTACATAGGTAGACAGTAGAGGAAATTCGGCATGCAGAGCTTACATGGTACCGATAGAATCCTGAAGTAAAAAAAAATTGTAAGGAAAAATAATGACTTTGAGTGTGATAACATATACCTATATTGGTGTATACCTAGAAACGGACTACAGCACACCTGCATATATCTCCTAAAATAAAGCATGCAACAACAGCATTTTACAAACTTGTCTTTAAATATCTATCCATTTTTTTGCATCTGATAATAGAAAAAATACTTTGGTGTTTAATTAACATGCAATTTTGATCGTTTTTTCAAAGTAAGTGGGTTAATCCTTACCGACACAACTACCCCCTTGCACGTGTAAAAATGTTTACAAAATCGAGAAGTGCTGTTTTGACACTGTCATGTACAATACCACATAACAGAATGAGATACTTCATCCAAACTTTCAGTTTTCATGTAAATAAACATTTGTTTTCCAACATTTTGATATTTAAAAACCTTGTACATATCAAAAACATACAGTTTTACCTCTTTCTTCGAGTTGAAAATTTTCACGTCTCGCATGTTGGTCTCATCTAAATCTCGTGGTGAAAACTTAAGACGTTTACGGAATTTGTTAATATTTTACGATGTGTATCTCCGAAATGTTCCGATTTATGCTAATAAGGTTAGGAAGTGTGATATAGAGACTCACCATATACCGGTGAAGGGCTTCAAATTTAGACCTATACTCGGCACTCAAAGCTATTGAGCAGTGAGAGTTCTATATCGTGCCAACACCTACCGTTACACGGGTTTTTAAGGTCTCACCCGAAAGACCCGACACTTTCACTTCAAAGTGCCAAGCGCTTGGCGAAGGAACAATTGCTACCTATTTTTCATCGACTTAGATCAGTCGCGGCAGTGATTCGAACACAAAACCTTCCGAAATTTAACGTTTTAAAAAGTGAAATAAATTTAACATAAAGTTAAGTTAGCTGGAAATATATTAACGTTAATCTAATGTTAGTGGGTTTAAAGTTAATTGAACTTAAAACTATCATTAAATTAACGTTAAATTAAAAATGTTTATTCAGATTAACAATAAATAAACGTTAGGCAAATTGTGAAATGGCTGTCCGAGCTCAAAGGATGAAATTAAAAGGGGATTAGATTACTTTGCTTCAATATCAGGATTAAATAATGAAAGATAAGAAGAAACAAAATTACTTTCGATTGAAAGTAAAATAAATTATGAAATAAAATGTGTTCTACGACCTAAGGAGAAAGAAAATGGAAGATAAGCTAATAATCTTTCAGTTATTTCAATTCAAAAATTGAATACTTAGCCTTGTTCCTTCAATTTGTTTTTGTTCTTGAACTTAAGTGTCCTGGTAATATCAGGTATCTTATCTTCAGATTTGTGTACGCCTTTACAGCTTCTCACCCACTTTCTGAAGAAGTAAAAAAAAAATTATCACAGAACACATGTCATATAAAGTATCTGTAGTTATATATAATCAGCCATGGACACCCCTCCCTCTTAGATTCTTCGGTTTTATTACTTTTACATAATAATTATTTTGTTAAAAAGCATTCTGACTGTACACACAAGTACTCTGAAGTTGATATTAAGAAGATGCTTGAGTTCCTGATTGACAATATCAATGTAGTGTTTGGAGATCAGGTCTTTCCACAATCTATTTGAATTCTCATGGGTACCAATTGCGCACCCTTGTTAGCTTTTTTTGTTTGTTCATTGTTTAATGTCCCTCTCGAGAATTTTTCACTCATATGGAGACGCCACCACTTGCCGGTGGAGAGCTGCAAATTTTGTCCTATACTCGGCACTTACGGCCATTGAGCAGTGAGGGATCTTTTTCGTGCCAGCACCTACTGCGACAAGGAACCTCGGTTTATACGGTCTCATCCGAAGGACCGGTCTCCTCGTCCCACAGTGGGATTCGAACCCGCGACGTAAGGATCAACTCCTTACTCCGCGACTCAAGAGCGCACGCTCTAACCACTGCGCCACGCGGGCGACTCCCCTTGTTAGCAGACCTATTTTTGTATTCATATGAAGCAGAATTTATTCAAAACCTTCTACATGAGAAGGAAAAAAAAACACTTGTTCTTGCCTTCAACTCGACATTAAGATATATCGACGACGTATTATCAATTAACAATAGTTACTTCCATTCATATGTCCACTCGATATATCCCAGTGAGCTTGAAATAAAATATAGCACAGAGTCTGACACAACTGTTTCATATTTGAATATTTTACTAGAAAAAGACTTTAATAGTAACCTAACAATAAAGCTTTATGATAAACGTGATGATTACTATTTTTCGATCGTCAACTTTCCTTACTTGTGTAGCAATATACCCTTATCACCTGCATATGGTGTTTTTGTTCTCCCAGTTAATTCGATACGCAAGAGCATGCTCTACGTATGAACAATTTCTAAAATAAAGCAAGTTATTGACAAACAAGTTGATGAAACAAGGATACCAACAGTCTGTTTGAAGTCATCATTTCGCAAGTTTTATGGTTGATACAATGACATTGTCAGTAAATACAAACTGTCGTTAAGTCAAATGCTGACTAACGTTTTTCATACTAATTGTGAGAGTCTAACTATTGTAAGTTCATTATTTACACACTGAATGGATCACCCGCGTGGAGCAGTGGTTAGAGAGTCTGCTCTAGAGTCGCGAAGTAAGGAGTTGATCCTTACGTCGCGGGTTCGAATCCCACTGTGGGACGTGGAGACCGGTCCTTCGGATGAGACCGTATAAACCGAGGTCCCGTGTCGCAGTAGGTGCTGGCACGAAAAAGATCCCTCACTGCTCAATGGCCATAAGTGCCAAGTATAGGACAAAATTTGCAGATCTCCACCGGCAAGTGGTGGCGTCTCCATATGAGTGAAAAATTCTCGAGAGGGACATAAAACAACATACAAACAAACAAACAAACACACTGAATTGTATATATATATATACGGATTTTTCCTCTTTTCCCGATCATGATAAGGAGCACACAGCGTGTGAGACCGGTTTGCAGGGGATGCTAACTCCTCCATGGCACCTGATCCCACCTCTGATGTTTGCAGAGATCCGTGTTTGTTCTGCTCCCGATTTATATTGTCCAGGTGGACTTTGAGCTTGAATACAGTTTGTAATCTCCATATTTCATAAAGATTGATAACCTTAACAAAACCGCCTTCCACGTAAAATATATTTTTGAGGCCTATGTATTTGACCCCCCCCCTTTTTTTTTTCTCCACCCACTTAACCAATACACGAATGTTTTTTTTTTTTTTTTTTTTTTTTTTTTTTTTTTTTTTTTTTGGTTGATTGCTGGAAAAAAGCAAACAAAACTATTTTTGATTTTGTATTGTTTGTTTAGAAGTGCATGGAAGATTAAAAACACTAATAGATACTTTATAAAGGGGCACTGTACTTGTTTTATTGATACAGAGTGAAGATGCAACACAGTCCTTCGGATGAGATCGTAAAAACCGAGGTCCCGTGTCGCAAAAGGAGTTGGCACGAAAAAGATCCCTCACTGCTCAAAGGCCCTGAGTATAGGTATAAATTTGCAGGCCCCCACCGGCAAGTGGTGCGTCTCTAAGTGAGAGAAAAATTCTCGAGAAAGACGTTAAACCATCATTAAAAAAGATGCAACATTTTGAGGGCTGCAAAGAAATCGTCCCTTTTCGAGTGTTTGTAAAACTTGAGTCTTACAGTTTATTTTGAATGTAATAAGAGTCCATCTTTTGTGTTAAGGTATCCGATCCATTTTAAGATTTAAAAAAGAAAGGAAAGCGCATTCAAGATCAAATCACATATTTTTAATCTAAAACAATATAAACAATAAACAATATAAATAGATCTTTCATTTTACCAATAAATAAGCAGTGTATAGAAAAAAAATTTATTGAGGGAATTGAAAAAAAAAATCAAAATTATGCTGAAATTGATTTATTGGTATCACGCCATCACCATGAATTTAAATATCGGTAATCCTATTTTCACATGTACACAGTTTTACACAGTAATAGGGCAGATAATTATTGAATCTACTTTAAAGCCTTTATAAATCTGCTGCATTGATCTTCAACTGCATTTAAAGTAGAAATATCTGTTGTGAGGACAAATTGGCGTAAACGCTTTTGTTTAGCAAAGAACCACCCGCACGACGCCCTCTGTCTAACTGGGTGTTAGCATGTAAACATGTAAAGTTTAAATTGTTGGTTGTAAATTTGTAAATTGCAATTTATACCATTGCAACTTGTTTATTTTAATTATCAAACATAACAGACCTGTGCAAAATATAAAAGAAAACTACGACAATGCACAAGATGATTGTAATTTGTAAGTGTTAATTTAAAACCAAAGTGTGTCCATATGGAACATGTGATTTGTAAACTTGCAATTTGTCAGATTGTAAAATGTAAATGTTATTTTAAAAAATTTACAATTTGTACCATTACAATATTGAAGCCATTGAGAAACTTAAAAACTCCCACGCCATCTATTGTTGACTCAGATATGCAAGCCATCTAGCACACACACACACACACACACACACACACACAGTGCCATAAAATACTGCCGTTTTAATAGAAACTACAGGATCACTTTTAACAAGGCTCTTACATTCATTCTTATTCATCGTCGCAAGCCAAAAGTCAGGGATTATTTTGTATTGGTTCTATTTCTACAAACAGAATTGACACCAAATCCTGTTGCTTGCGACAATGTTAAACAATACAAAAAGGCAATTGATGTAAATATTTGACCTAAACATTTTAAAACCAAATTCACTAGATTATATGTAATTATATATACGTATATGTACGTGCCATCGAAAACACACGAGGACATGTAAACATCTGCGTATGACATAATTCATATCATCTGGTGTAATCACCAATTACTAAAATAATTTTGATAGCTTGATAGTGTTCTACAGAAGATTGAGTTCTCGGTCATTTACCTTCATGAATACTCTAGTTTTCACCACCTGTTATAGTCAAGATATATAGTGACGACTGCGCTTATCTGCACTTTTCTACTTCTACCTTTTAATCTGTCTAGAACGAACTTCCTTTTGTCTGAGGAAACAGTTTTCAAGGTAAAGTTTCTCACGATTATAAATTGGTTATAGCTATTTTGAATTTCAATCTTTTAGGAACTTTTGGAAATACAATATAGAGCGTAACCATGTTTGTACTGGCATAATCTTTGCGAATTTTTGGATTCGGATAAATATAATTTATATGAATTGAATCTGGCTAATTTGAATGAAATTAATTTCTTTCGTGGGATTACGATTAAGAAAAAAGGGGCGTGGCTTGAAGGTTACAGAGACCTCTTCAACATCCATTTATTTTACTTTTGATATCTGCTCTACACAACTTTTTATTTTCTATGAATTTTGTAATGGTTCAGGACAACGCTTTGCTACAGATGTAGACTTATCACCTCTATGAAAGCCAAGTCTGATGAATTTCTAATGGATAGTATAAAATTGGTATTTCGGGTACTCGCACCATTACTGCTGTTATGCAGTCACTGCTAATGAATACTTCACTTCAAAAAATAATTATGCAGGTTTACGTAACTAAAGTACAGTTTAATATTCAATTTAATATCTACAGAATTTATATATCCTCGTACGAAACATGTCATCGTTCTTGTACGTAGCTTTAAAAAACATAACACACAGGTAAATCAGGTTGGAATTTAACTCCGCAAGCGAAGTTTAATAAATAGGCATTCGACCCGCTTTTGTGCCCATCTTCTTTCCCATGTTACAAAATGTTTTTATTTAGTATATAAATGGAACTTGATATTGGATTAAATCGGTCTGAATTATGTTCCTCAAAGGTAAGTGTGCAAGAACAAGATGATTTTTTTTTCAATGCCATAATGTCAAAAGAATGCATATACTCGCCAAATTATCCTTAGAAAGAAGCAAACTTGAAATTTAACGTCAATTTACTTCATTTAACCAGGGTCTCCCAACATGTGCACAAGACTCTTATACGCATGCGTCGCATTAGGACACCTGCTAGTCGTAACAGGAAAGCAATGTCCCGCACCTTGTTTTTGTCACAAAGCTGTTGTCAACTGCAGTGGGAAAAAACTAGAACGAATTCCGAAAAATCTACCTCCTTCCACAAAAATGCTGCTTCTTGATCATAACCGTATTCAGAATATCAGAAAGGGTGACTTCTGTGTTTTAACAAACCTTGTGGAATTACAATTACAGAATAACAAAATCGAATCAATTTTTTCCGAAACGTTCACGGGTGTCTGCATTCCAAATATTCAGACAATCCGATTGGAAAATAATAAGATAAATGTAACTGAAGATAGTGCATTCTACAATTTATCAGTACTTGTTAATACGACGTTGACAAATAACAAATTAGTTCAGATACATCCTAACACATTTCGTGGTACTCCTTTACAGTTTTTACATTTGGGAAGTAATCATCTTACTACAATACCAAATTTACAAGGACTTGATGGTCTTAATGATATAATATTGGAGGGAAATAAAATACAGAACTGTACCTTTCCAACTGAGTTTGCGACCATGTCCAATTTGACGACAATCGGAATGAGCAACAACAAAATACAAGAATTGTCCAAAGACGCTTTTATCAGTCTTGATCATTGTAAAATACGTACACTAAAACTTGCCCGAAATAATATATCCAGAATTTCAAATGAAAGTTTATTACCTTTGTCAAAGCTACGATCTCTTACAATTGGTTGGAATCCATTAACTGACAGTGAACTATATAATGCGTTATCCGGGTTGTTAAATGCTCCCTTGTCCTCTCTTAGCATCTCAAGTGTACAGTTAAACGGACTCATTCCGTCTGTCTCGCTGAAGTTGCTAGACGATGTGAACTTATCAACTCTAGATATGAGTTTTAATGAAATCAATAATATTCCATCTGAAGGGTTAAAAACACTGACAAAATTAAACAATTTAGATTTGAGCAATTGTGGAATTCGTTATATTCATGAAAACGCCTTCAGTAATCTCAAAAATCTTAATAATCTTAAATTGAGCAATAACTATATACAGTCTGTGCCTAAGAATATTCCAAAGAATTTGCTATATCTTTACATGGCTGGAAATCAAATAAATGTTTTAAGAAATAATTCGTTCTCAGATTTAAGATCTTTAAGACGTCTTCATTTAGGAAACAACAAAATTCTGACACTGTTTGAAGGAGCCTTTTTAGGTCTAAACAAATTAGAAGAAATACAGCTGCAAGGAAACCGCATTAATACTCTTCCTAGCCGTTTATTTGCTCCGTTTACTCGTCTCATTCAATTAGATCTTCAACAAAACAAATTAAAAACAATACAAAACTCCACTAAAACATTTGCCATGATGACGTCATTGAAATATCTAAATTTAGCTGATAATGGCTGTTCCTCTCTTCCTTCAACACTGTTCTCAAATTTGAAATCGCTGCAGAAGTTAAATCTTCGAGGAAATCAGCTTGGAAAATATTTAATAAATGACTTCGGAGGAAATTTATTTTTGGGATTAAAACAACTACAATCTCTTGATATATCAAGCAATCAAATTCATTCCTTCCCCTCTAACATCTTCAGAGACATGAAGAATCTCCATACCTTGCTTTTACAAGATAACTGGATATCTGGATGGGGAGTGACCCTTTTTTCCAATTCCATTTCTCTTTCTTCTTTGGATTTGTCAAATAATATGATAACAATCATCAACGAAGAAGATATGAAGAATTTAGGATCATTAAAGTCTGTCAACTTTACAAACAATCCCTTTGCGTGCATTTGTGATTTGCGTTGGTTTCGGAGGTGGATCAAGAACACAAATATAAAAGTGATAAACGTTGAAAAATATAAATGTAATTCTCCAGTTGAATGGAAAAGCAAATTCTTGCTTTCTTTTGATGAAACTAAAATTGAATGTTCTCTTGTGCCCGTTTCAGCAGCTGTAGGAATTGCTTCTGGTGTATTAGTAGTAAGTATTATAAGTGCTTTCATAATCTATCAAAATCGATTTAATATTATATTTCTACGGTATTGTGTGAAAAAATGGTTCGCAAGGAAACATGGAAACTACGAAGAAATCATAAATAAAGACTTTGATGCTTGCCTTATTTATTCAGAATCATCCGATGAGGATAAGAAATGGATCGAAACAAATTTTATGCCAGACTTTGATAGGGGAACTGAAGACGATGATTACCATGGTGAATATAAGATTTATTATCAGGAACGTGACACATTGGGAAATGCAGATGCTTTAGAAACAATGACGGAGGTCATGGAGAAAAGCAGAAAAATCATTTTAGTGGTAACGAAAAATTTAAAGTCGTACCCTCCCATACATTTTTTGATTTCAGTGGCTTTATGGTTACAAGGATCTTCAGTTGATCACATTATTATTGTAACAGTGGGGAAAATTTCATTTGCAGATGTACCGCGCCTTCTTCATACTATATGCAGGATAGGTGATCAAGTTGAGTGGAAACACAATAATATAAATTGCAATAGAGTTTTTAAGGAAAGGATTAAGGAAGAGTTGGGTAACCCGCTCACATAGTATGCTTCAGAGATGCACAGCTGTCCTGTTTAAAGAACATTGACTTTTATATAATGGCAAGATGTTGGATGCTTAAAGGGAGGTCCATGGGATACAATGCGTTACTTTTCTTTAACAAATGAATGTGTTAATGAAGAATGCTACTGTGTCAACTTTTTTCCTGAAATCATGCAAAATAGAAATTTTATAAACCGGAATACCGCTGCAATTATCTTAAAGTCTGGTATCCTATTTTCTCTTAAATGCTGTCTAGAAATTGTTTATCCATAGATGCAAAAAAAAAATCGATTTGACATCCCAAAAAAAATATAAGCAAACTAAGAAAGATGGTTACCATATATATGTATTAACGGTAGATTGATTGGAGTAGTTAAAATGATATAATACCAAGCAGAATCGATGATAAACATGATCTCTTTCTGCTTCCCGATTCCAAATATTTCTAAAGTGACATCAATTCATATAATTTTATTTATTTATTTATTTATTTATTCATTCATTTATTTATGCCCCCGTAATAGAAGATTCGAAGGTATATATGTTTTTGCCCTGTCCGTCCGTTAGTCTGTTTGTCCATAAATACTTTAACCTTGCCCATGCCTTTTGATTGGTTGGATATGGTTTTTGTATTTTACAAATGCATTCCCTGTGACAATGCCTTTCTTTGGGTACCAACATATTTGACCTCATGAGCTTAACCTTTGAATTTGGCCAACTATTGAAGAAAAAAAATTACCAAAATTTAACCTTGATCATAATTTTGAGGAGTTGGTGCTAGGGCTTTCATACTTCACATGTGTATTCATTATGACATGACCTTTCCAAGGATATAAATATTTTTGATCTTTTGAACTTGACCCCTTGAGTTTGACCCTCTTTTTAAAAACTCTAACCTTGCTTATAAATTTTGAACAGTTAATACTAAGGCCATAATATTTCCCAAGTATTTCCTGTGACAAGACCTTCCTTTAAATTGACCTTTTGACCTTGACCTTAGAGTTTGACCTACTTTTGAAAAAATAGCCATGGGAATATAATACCTTTAATTTGACCTTGGAGTTTGACCGTCATTTGAAAAACTTTAACCTTCCAACAAATTTTCAATGGTTGGTGCTTGGGCTTTCACAGGTATATTCACTAAGACGAGTCCTTGGGGGGGGGGGGGGGGGGTGTAACATATTTGATCTCTTGTCCTTGGAGTTTGACTTGCATTTGAAAACTTTTACGTTCTCTAGAATCAGCCATACGGGGGCATCAGTGTTTCACAAACACATCTTGATTTTTTTTTTTATTTTGGAATATCAATTTTAAGCTGCAAATCTTTTTTTTTAGTATATTAAGACGTTTGTTATTCAAAAAGGAATTACCTAGTATATTCCCAGTGTGATATTCTATAAGAAGTTATAGAGAAGATGACCCTTTATTCCTATACATTTTCTTACCTTGTATAGGAGTTCCTTTTTACTGATTAGAAAAATTAAGACAAAATGTATAAGGTTGTCTATTGAGGGTGCGAGTTAACGAGTATGTTATGACAGTGGATGGATGATGCTTCTATTATTTTCTAAAGCATTTCAAGTTCATAGGATGGAATTGAAAGGTCGTTAACTATTATATTAGATTATTTTGCATTACTATCAACATTGAAGAACTTCTCGGAGACATATGGATTGGAAGTAAATTAATTATTGAAACAAAACATGTTCCACAACTTTCTCTTTCCCTTATAACTTTTATACTACTGCATATACACATGTATGCATGTAGTATTTTATCTTTCTTGTTGTTTTTTATAAATGTGCAATATATTTTTTATGTTCCTGAATAAATTGCTTATTTTTCTGTATCATATCAAGTGTTTGTACGAGGGTAAAAATTTAAAATTAATTTTAAAAATCATTTTTATGTAGTTTTAATCTAAGTAATACATGTATTTCTTTTTTAATATGTTGACCACATACTAATGTTATTGTGATTTAAATTCAAATCATGTGTTCTTGGTCATTCAAAGGTTATAAGCCGCTGCAATTATCTTGTTTTATAAATGAAATTACCTACCATGTATAATTGTCCAATCGTTGAATGAATAGCAAAGCATGTTGGCCTACAACATGTTTACATATTATTTTTAGCACGTAGTTCAGGTCAATCTACGATACGATATTTAACGGACAGCGGAAAAAAAGAAATGCAAATAATTTTTTTCATTGTTTTATTTTTAAAAAATCCAAAAATAAGACATTAAGAAAAATGTCTAAGGCATATGCATACTCACAAGAAGAAATAAATTCAATTTGTTTGTTTGTTTTTTTAATTTTACCTCATAACTTGAAATTGGTACCTTTGTAATTTGTTGTCACGTATTATGTAATTGTTGACTAGAAATTCAAAAATTACTCATTAAAAAATAAAAATAACTACAACAATAAATGTTCAGAACGTTTTGTGAGCTTTAAGGATAAGGAAAACGAGCAACATCTCTAAGGCATTGAAATTGCCAACAAAGGTTTATTTTATTTTACAATTCGCTTGAACATTGGTGTCTTTTGCCTTTGGCAATGAAACTCACCTGACATTTGAATTCAACGATTATTACATGTACAACAAGGGAATACAGACGCAAATCGCCTTACATGCAGAATGACTTTTGGAAACCTATGTATATTTAACGATTGTTTGTAAATAATAGATAATTATGTTTTTCATGGAATATGAAGATAACAGTATTCAAGCTACAAGTCCTATGAAACAATACAAAGTGGGAGCAAGACAAACTTAGACCTCTAAAAACCTTCTTGGTATGAATCATTATGTTTTGAATAAAACTACCCGATTACATATAAAATAATAAATAAATAAATAAATAAATAAATAATGAATAAAAAAAATAACATATCAATAGATGCCACGCAAAATATAGAATTTTACGGCGCAAATTAAAGATATTTTAAGTTACATTTTTTAAGCAGTCCTCGCACATTTTCCTGGGTAAAGTGTAAACAGTCTTCATTTTTCATATGAACAAGAACAATCCATGTCGTTTGTGACGTTATTAACGATTTTTCATTCAATGGTAGCAAGAAAAAGAAAGAGATAGTTTCAAGTAAAGTAAAGGCAAGAAATTAAAAACGTGCATATGAATATAAAAATTAATGTGCTTTTCTTATAGATTTGAAGTATTTCAATAAGGTTTATATCACACTGCATGCTTAGTAGCGAATTAATGGATAACATGTTCAACAAAAATGCCCAGAGTCTAAAATGACCTGCACAAATAAAATTTATGCGTTTTTCGAGGGGTTAAATTCTATGTCTAATTTCATCAATTACAGAATTAATAATATGTCAAAATGTGCTAATCCAAACGGTCAATATGAATGTTAGATTGATAAATTTACTCAACTAATGAATATTTTACGCAACATTTAGGAGTTCAACATATTTGTCCTGTGGACGTTCTTGAGGCGTAACTCTTTTCGCTTCCATGTAAGTCACGAAAATGCGTTTAAGAGTGGTTTGCGTAATCAATAGTAATTATAATACACAAATCGAAAGGGTCCTTTTTGTTCGTTTGTTTAATTACAAGTAGTCTATGATTTTTACGGCTTGTCAAAGAATTTTTGGTAGTTGATATTGCCCCCCCCCCCAACTGAAAATGCTTGGTTGTGCCCCCCCCCCCTCCAAAAAACTGAAACTGCTTCCTACGGACCTGATTTTAACTCGGACCCTGTCCGGTCGTGGTGACTCTTGGTAGACAAAAACAAACGGAAAAAGAGCTTGTGGCAGTAGATTACAGACCATCGATAACTTGTTAGCTGTATTTAAATACAAGGTTATTCTTGGTGTGCATAGAAAGTCGACTGATTTTTGCAGTTCTAAATCTCTGAATTTCCATTGTATTATTAAATTATTAAAGGCATGTTGAATTATTGGTTTAGACTTGAAACAATCTTTACTCAAGGAAACATATTCAGTGTCGAAGAGCCTTTTCCTTCAAGATAAATCGTAATGGCTTGCATCCAAGTCAGCTCAAACAATGTTAGGCCAGTTATCTGAACTCAAAAATATTGACCCATCAAAAGAAAGTCCCTATTTATGTAGAAAGAATCCATCAATTATTATAAAACATTATTTTATAAATGCATGCCATAAAGAAAATGAGCAGCACAACAATTGCAAACTAAGAACTTAAGTTACATTAAAAAATAACTTTGGAAGAGAGCACTTTTTCACTATCTGATCGATATAATTTTGATCAGAGGAAAAGTATAACTAAACTCTGAATTTCTGCACATCAAATATTGAAAAGGGAAGTTATAAGGCCTTCCCCGGGAATTACTAGTGAGAGATGTTCAGTGTGATACGCAGGAGGTCGAAGAAGAACATAATTTTTTGTTGTTTGTCCAAAATATAAAAATGAAAGATTACAATGGAAACCATTTCAAAAATCAGTTTGAATTTTCTTTATTGACACCTGCTGAGAAACTAATAAAACTATTTTTTTTAAATTTTCAATGATATGGATGAAAAGAAGCTCCGACCAGGAAAATAGTACTTGTAAAGAATAACCAGAAGAATAGAACGTTGTTTATTACACAAGTGAATTCCACCTTTAATATGATACAAATATGACTGAGTGCAATCCAAGAGCGCATCATTCAGTAATAATGAAATTCAAAATATATTGCTTGGCATAAATTTATGTTAAATGATTAAAGGTTAGAAAGGAACGTGATATGGGATGAATAACAGAACAAATCAAAACTTAACATTAAAAGAAATCGCCATCTTTTCTCAAATAGCACAAAACAAATAAGGAGTCGACAATGCAAGCTCTGAGAAATGCAAGCTCCATTTAATCGACAAATGTCATTAGGCTCAATACACTTCGAATTAAATAGTTTTTTCAAGCTGTATCTCATTCAGTCTCTTCGAGCGGTTTTCCTAACTTTTCCTTCATCTTCTTCTTGAAAACCTTTTTATAAATTTCATCGCCTCTCCATTCAACATGATCTCCTATTATGAACTTGGAGTGAAGAAGTCGTGGTACATCTGCTAATGAAATTTCATTTACTGTTATAATGATTATATCTTTGACTGAATTTCTTTTTAATGTAAGGGTTTCCAAGATCAAAATGTCATCCAATTGCGATGTTTTCTTCTTTTTTGTTATCACGATGATGATTTTTCTGCTCTTCTCCATGATATCCATAAATCTTTTTAATTTGAAATCATTTCCAAGCGTGTCACGTTCATCATAGTATATCTTGTAAGCCCCATGGTAATTGTCATCTTCAGTTCCTATATCAAAGTCAGGCAAAAGGTTCTCCTGGATCCATTTGTTATCTTCAGGTGTGTCCGAATAAACAATGAATGCATCAATTTCCATGGTCATATTTATTATTTCATTGTAGTCCCTGTGCCTTCTCAAAAACTGTTTTCGGAAGTGCTTCTTCATCCTATACCAGAAATACATAATGTAATACCTATAACAATGAATTATGAAAGCATTTACAGAAGTTACTGTGCAAACAGCAAGAGCGATTATAATAGCAGTTGACTGAGAGACGAGTGAACAATCAATTTGGGTTTCATCAAACGAGAGCAGTGACCTGCCTTTCCATTCTAAAGGAGAATTGCATTGATAGTTTTCCACGTTTAACACATTTGTGCTGGTGCTATTAATCCACTTTCGAAACCACAGCAGATCGCACATACATGCAAAGGGATTATTTGTGAAGTTAACATTCTTTAAAGATCGAATTCCTTCCATGGCTTCTTCATTTAAAACTGCAATCACGTTATTTGAAAGATCCAAGAAATGAAGAGAAATGCACTGCTTAAATACATCTTTTTCCCATCCAGGTATCCAGTTTTCTCTCAGTAGTAAGGTTTTAAGATTCTTCAAGTCTCTAAATACTCTGGGAGGTAGGTCATGTATTTGATTATTAGACAAATCAAGAAAATTTAATTGTTTTAAACCACGAAATAATTTATTATCGATATCACCTAGTAAAATTTTACCGAGTTGATTTCCTTTAAACTCCAGCTTCTGCAAAGATTTATTTACATTTGAAAACAACGTCAAAGGAAGAGAGGAACAGCCATTATCAGCTAAATTTAGATTTTTCAATGAAGTCATCGTGGAAAATGTTTCTGTTGAGTTTTGAATCATTTTCAGATTGTTTTGTTGAAGCTCTAATTTTGTTAGACGAGTGAATGGTGCGAATAAGCGCTTTGGAAGTGTGTTGATGCGGTTTCCGTAAAGCTGTAATTCCTCTAAATTTCTAAGACCAGAAAAGGCTCCTCCGTACAGTGTCAAAATTTTGTTGTTTCCCAAATGAAGACGTCTTAATCGTCCTAAATTCGAGAAAGAGTTGCTTTTTAAAACGTCAATTTGATTTCCAGTCATGTAAAGATAAAGTAAATTCTTTGGAAGATTCTGCGGCACTCTTTGCACATAATTATTGTTTAGTAGAAGGTTATTAAGATTTTGTAGGCCACTGAAAGCGTTCTCATGGATATATCGAATCCCACAGTTGCTGATGTCTAAAGTTCTTAATTGTGTCAATGCTTGGAAAGCCAGGATAGGAACATTATTAATTTCATTAAAACTCATATCAAGTGTCGACACGTTCAAAGTTTCCAATATCTGCAATGAGGAGAATGGCATGTGTCCGTTCAAATGAATTTCAGGGATGCTAAGAGAGACTAAGGGTGCATTGTGCAAGCTGGATAGAGCATTAGATAATTCTACATCCGTCAATGGATTCCACCCAAGTCTGAGGGATTGCAATGTTGAAAGTGGCAAAAAACTTTCATTTGAAATTCTAGTTATATTGTTTCTTGCAAGTTCTAATTTGCGTACGTTACAATATTTTAAACTAGCAAATCCATTTCTTTCCAGGTGTTGAATTTTGTTGTTGCTCAGACCAATTCTTGTCAAGTTGAACATAGTTTCAAAGACATTTGGGAAAATGCAATTTTGTATGTTATTTCCCTCTAATATTAATACTTGAAGACTATCTATTTGAAGGTTTGGGATTTCAATGAGCTCATTACTTCCAAGATGCAAAAACGTCAAAGAAGTGCCTTGAAAAGCAGTGGAATGCAATTGAATCAGTTTGTTGTTTGTCAAAGTTATATTTACAAGTGCAGATAAATTGGAAAATGCACTTGGTTCAATGCTATTTATTCTATTATTTTCCAGTCGAATACTCTGAATATTTGGAAAACATTCCCCCGAAAACGTGTTAGCCGGAATCGACCTAATTTTGTTATTTTGTAGCTGTAATTCAACAAGGTTTGGTAACACAGAAAAGTGCTTTTGACTAATTTTTTCTACATGATTTTGGCTAAGAATAAGGCGTTCAGAGGACATGGGAATATTATGTGGTATACCTTGAAGTTTCTTTCCATGGCAGTCAACATGCGTCTTTTTGCAAGAACAAGGCAATGGACACGGATGTCCAATGACAAACAAAATTTGTCCGAAGATAAGTGTTAGTTCAAAGTTCATTGTCAAGAGTTCTGTCAAAAAATAAATAAATAAAACTCTTACAAACGAGATTTGCTTACAAGTATTACATTGACCAATATTATGTTCTACTGAATGTTATGTCCATGCAAGAAAAGATTTTTGTCAACTTACACATCGAGATTGGAAAAAAGTCCTTTTAAAGATAAAAATTAAAAGATCTTTAGGGTACAGCACTAGATATCCAAATGCAAGTCTCTCAAAATCTTTCTGTAATCAATTACTACCAAATACACAGCGTTTAACAGACCGATGTGACATATGGTTGATTATAAAGAAATGATAAAGAAAGTAGGTTAAATAAAAATAGCAGTGCATGCACATTCAGATAAAAATGTACAAATTAAAAGAACTTTAGGGTACAGCACTAGATATCCCAATGCAAGCCTCTCAAATTCTTTTTGTAATCAATTACAACCAAATACACAGCGTAACAGACCGATGTGACATATGGTTGATTATAAAGAAATGATAAAGAAAGTAGGTTAAATAAAAATAGCAGTGCATGCACATTTTAAAAAAATTGTGTATAAAAATCGATCGTACAAAAAATCATACATGAGTGTTATAAGGTACAGGCGATGTTTTATTATAAAAATATCAAGAATTAATTGGAAAACTGACCAGCTTATAAGTCGCCCAGTGTAAAGACGAATGACCCCCATCGAATTATGACAGGGGTTCATTTTTTAGACGTCGAAAATTGTCCCAGGTGATTATTCTACATTAAAAAATGGCCTCGGGGTCTGTAGAAAATGTGTCATCATCCTAAAAAGCAGCATACCCTCCACGAACAGGGATGCGGTTAATATATGAAACCTTAGGGTCCATGTAGGCTCCTAACTTTTCAAATTTTACGGGCCCACAATGTGATCCACGGCCCCACATTATATATGTGAATTAAAAAATAACAATAATAAAAAGCTCCTTAATTTTTATGAATTGATTTTTTTAATTTATAGTCATCGATATGTTTGCAAAATTTGAAGTTCAACATGTGATTTTCTTTTCTAAAAACTTTGATCCGATATTCCATTTTGTAGTATTTAACCATAGACCTGAACCGTCTAGGTTTAACAAGGGTGCAGAGAAGATGAGATCTTAAACATTTATGCAAACGTGTACATAGTCTAGTCATATACTTCGATGTAAACGTACACGTTTTTGTACTTTGTTTTTTGTTGAGATGTAAATGACGTGTAACAATAACGCTAACATTCTGACCGGTGTCTCTGTTTCAACTATTTAGTAGTCTTGTGACATTAGTTTAACTTTAGTTAGTAAATAAAACATGGTAAAAATCACAGGTACTTGTGGACAGGAGCCACCCCCCCCCCCCCAACACACACACACACACCCTTTCCAAATATAAACCCCGGGTCAAAGGATGTTTCTTTGTCTTTTTTTTTTTAATAAGATTATTCTTCTACTATACAATTAAATCCTATTCCATATGAAAAATCCAAAAAATAACGCACTTACGCACTTCATGAAATATGCCGGTGTAAAGACGAATAATGACCCCCATAGAATAATGACCGGGAGGTCGTATTTCAACGACAAAAATGACCCCCCAGCCGTAGAAAAAATTAATTTTTTTGTAGAAAAAGAGACCTAGGGATCATTTTTTTATGTGTGCGTCCTATAAAAAAATTGCCCCCCGTTGAAAAATGACCCCTTTTCCAACAGAGTGCATGATACAAAATTTATAACGGGTGATTGATGCCAAGGTTTGAACCTCAATGTTTGATATTTTTCTTTATGCCCTTTTTGACCAACACTGGACGAACGTGCAATTAAAATGCAATAAAACCGCAATACATTTACCTGCATATTTCTATCTTTTAAGCCTATTGTGTTCTCAACACAGATTGAAAATCGCGAAATGGCTACTATTGGTTATAACTGTTAACGCAGTTTCCCTTTACGACTGTCTTCCATTTGTTTCATATTTGGATATTTGACTGATTATAGACATTCATAGCTAAATAACAGAGAAGCGGGATGTTCTGACTTTTCATTGTTAAACATGTCTCCCAAAGTAATCAGCATGCTTTGAGTAAGATCAACTTAAAAAAAAATAAATGAAAAATCTTCTTAAAAATGAAGGGTAAAAAAAAAAGAATGAGATAAGTTTTCAGAAATAAATACGGAAAGTTATGCAATGTAATATATATGTATATTTTGAATGACATAAAAAGTCGTGCAAATGAGGTATTAGAGAGGTTGAAATGACGTAATAACTCGTGCGAACGACATACTGAAAAAATGGTAAAGATAAAAAGGGCATAACGAAGAGTGATGATTTTGAAATATCCACAAGCAATATAATTTTGTAAACAGGGCATAAAAAAGGACCCCCGAAAATTGCAGAGGTGGGATCAGGTGCCTAGAAACAGTAAGCATCTCCTGTTGCCCCGTCACATCCGCCGTGAACGCTATGAATAAATCAGGTAAACGGGACATTCCGTTGTCGAATTTAGTATAAAAACAAGGGCCAACCAATTGACCCAATAACAGGTTATATTTGTTGACAGGGTCATTGATACGACCATTGAATCTACGAAATGCTGACTTTAAAGGAGGTTGTTGAAATCCCTGTAACATCAACTTACATGCATCTGTCAGTAGCCTGCCTCAATTTAAAAATTGTTCGTGCTCTTGGGTATCGAATAAGTTGGTAGACGTAAACATTATATGCAAATGAATAAATAAGGAAAATTGACAATAGAAAAGGCTGAAGTCATCCCGTTTGTCAGACAATTTAGTTGTTAGTTGGTCTTTATCGTCTATAGTCTGTAGAACGTCCAAATATGAAGCAGACATGACAAACATAAGAAGGACATAAAATTTCTGCATGTCTGATATATATACAATCTTATAATGTGCATTCGATTTTATTTATAAACAGTGGTCTACTCTATGGGAATATCTTTTCAAGTTTATAGAAGTAATACAGGAGAATCCCAGTAAAATGTACATCCAAGTCTTCTGAGAATAGGATACATACATGTAAGAGGAATATTCTTTAATCCACTTTAAAACAGTGATACATTTGTCAAATCAATATGGAAACATTTTCAATACAGTGTATATTGAAGTAGATTAATGTTTTCAATTTATAATTAAAGACAGACTATCTTATTGACCTTCAAGGTGAATACATGTATAAAGATTTATTTTTCCTACATTGAACTAAAAATAGATTGAAAACAATTCTGAAAGGTTATTTCACCTGCGTCTGAATTCTATTCAAGTGAACATAATATTCAGGCACAAAGAATCGGAGAAGAGGGAGGGATTGTTCCCCTTTTTCTGAGTGTAAATTTTAGCAATTTCTAATTTGAAAATGTTCATTGAAAGTCTTGTATCCACCCCCTCTTTCTTATACAGTATAGTTTAAAAATCTCTCCTACTTGAGTGAACAAGATGAACATAACATTCCGGAACATAGAATCAGGGATGGGGTGTCCACCTCCTTCAATTTCCATGAACGTTTTTTTTTTATTTTTCGCTTGAAAATTGTCATTGCAAGTCTGGATGTCCTACCCCCAACTTTTTGATACAGTAGAGTAAAAGAAAATCCCACTTACATCAATAAACTTTTTGAGGGGTTCATCAAAGATATTTTTAACTAAAAGTATTTTTTGCCTCTTATAATGCACCATTTCCCCTTTCGATGCTATGCCTGACATTTATTTTTTTTCTTCATTGCACCAAAACTAGATTTCAAATGTAAAATTAATACTGGTTATGCTTATGTTAACTCCTATTCTTTCACTGTGTTTGGTTAGGACTTGAGCAAATGTAAACAAGAAACTTGGCATGTCTGCTTAATCAGTTTGTATCAATTTAATCGTTGAATCATATAATAAAAAAAATATTGCTGTTTTTTTCTGTCAGGACGATCAGTGATTTTCCACCATCGAAAAAACAAAGCTCTCCTCGCCCTTTGAACTCGATAAATCTTTAACTCCACTAGAATCTGAATCATTGAATTGAACTTAAAAACATCAATGATTGTATAATGTAATGAGATCAATATACCATCGATTTATTCCCAATGAAGCTCAAGTGAGCATTTTGGCCAACAGGTCTCTTGATTTATTATTTTTATTTTAGCCCCTAAAAGTTTCAACTTCAATCCGCTTTAATTCACAAGGGGTCATTATTCTACGGGGGTCATTTTTCTTCACGTGGGGTATGCAGGTTTTTAGGGTGAAGACACTTTTTCTACGGGCAAAAGGGTCATTTTTCGACATCGAATAATGACCGGGGGTCATTTTTCGCCGTTAAATAATGACGGGGGTCATTATTCGACGTCGAAAAATGACCCCGGTCATTATTCTATGGGAATCATTATTCGTCTTTACACCGGCGCGAAGCCCCATAGTTCTTGTACTCAAGAATTCTCAAAAATTAAATTCATTTCTTAATAAATGAGTACTTTCGTCAAGTCGAAGAAGGAAACACTTGAGTTCCATTCAGATAATTTTGAAAGTAAATTGGGGGTATATGACATAAATAAAATTCTTTAAATCCTTCTGTGAAATTGTATTTTACACATGGTAGATCATTGGGTCGGTTTAGCTGAGTTTCTTCTTTAGATCAGCGACATGATTAAAAAATAATTATAACTTCTATTGACTTTTTTTTTTAGAATTACATATTCTGGACTTAGAATAATGAGTCCACCAACGACTGCTGCCCGTTATAAAATGTTAACTCATGAAAAGAGAAAGCCGTGGAATATATCTATTATATATATTGATTTGGTGAAGATGAGCCTACTACTCAAAATGTTGAAACACATACTCATTTAGGAATAAGATTACAGCAGGATGGTAATTGGAGATCCCACATACTTGATATTCATGCTAAAGCCTGTAATCGATTAAATATTTTAAGAATGTTAAAGCACACTCTTAAGAGGGATGCTTTGATAAAAATATATTTTGCTTTTATTTCGTCCTCTTCTTGAATACTCAGACATTGTATGGGAAAATTGTACTGATAGAGATGCAAAATTACTCGAAGATGTTCAAGTTGCAGCTGCACAAATGATAACGGTCTTAAGAATTAATTCACCAAGATCAAATCTTTATGAAGATCTTGGCTTGGATACACTTGAAATAAGAAGAAAAATACATAAACTAGTGTTATTTTATAAAACAGTGTATGGATTAGCTCCCCAGTATTTGCAAGATTTATTACAACAATGTATTCTACCACAATTCTTATCCCTTAAGGAATCCGGACAATTTTACATTTCATATTCCACAAGCCAAAACGACTTTTTATTTATGAAAAGTTTCCTTCCTTCAACTATAAGACTGTGGAATGATTTACCTTTTAATATTCGAAATCTTCCTACACTTTCATCATTCAAGACTGCCATAAAAAGTATATACCGCTTAAAACCTAAGAAATATTACAACTATGGAAGTCGTAAAATGAATATATTGCATTGTCATTTGCGAAATAATGCTAGTAATTTGAATGCTGGTTTATTTAATCATTTTGAAGGGAAGATCAAAGTTGTGACATTTGCGGGTATAGTTCCAAAACATCATTTCACTTTTTTATGAAATGTCCAAAATATTGTGTGCAAAGGCAGAACCTTTTGCAAAACTTTAATACTTTGGAGTTACCAATGCCTTTATCCTTAGAACTTATTTTGAATGGAGACAATAACCTTACTTACAACCAAAATATTGCAGTATTTTATTTTGTTCATGAATTTATTACATCTACAAAGAGATTTACATGATATTGTCTCTCTTTTTGTCAAACCACAGAACCAACATCTATTTTTGTGTTCTTATTAACTTTCACATTTATACCTGTATTATTCTTATTAGTCATATATGTTAAACATATATTGTATCATCAGATCACGTAGAATTAATTTTCTACTATTTATTTTGACTTTTTTCCCCATAAATTTCTTTTGAATATACACATGTATACATGTATAATTATTTTTTCAATGATATTTAACTAATATTTACTTGTACATGTATGACTTTGACCTTTTATTATGGAGAGGACTTATGTAGGCTGTAGACATTGCCTGCTGTCAAAATATTGTTAAGATTAATATATATATATATATATATATATATATATATATATATATATATATATATATATAACATTAAACAAAACACATCTAATTCTGAAGTCGTTTTATTATATTTCAGGATTGCAATGTTGTGGACTACAGGGCGGAGAATGCGTAAAGATGGAGTAAATAGTGTGTCATAAAATTATTTCCTTCAAGATGTATGCCTTCTATACCAAGATATGAGTTGGAAAACAATGAATATTTCATTTCATAAGATCTGAATTTCATGTATTTGTACAACTCTTCTCGCGATTTTGTAGCAAAATGACATACGATAAGATGTTTAATTTTTTTTTTTTGCAATGAAACACTAGAACATACAGTATTGCCCTTTTTTGTCCGTCATTCCGTCATTCTTCAGCCTTTCCTTCTTGCCATGCTGGTAAAAATGAATTGATTTTTTGATATATCTTTGTATATTGATGCCTTACCAATCACGTTCGACTTTCATGCTGAATGGAAGATTTTCAAAAATGGTAATGCCCTTAAATTTCGAAAATTTCTAATAGGTCCTTGTATTCATTCCATATGTTTGAACGTCTTAGTTACTTAGTTATCTAAAATACACTCGTGGGCTTGCTTGATGGCCTTCCTCTTGAAAATTGTGTTTTTAGCCATTTTCCCCACCATAAATTCTCAATCTTTGCTATTCAATTATGAAGAAGAAGCCGACAAATGTAAATCGGAAAGTCATTTTTACAGAGACAATGGTAAGCTCAGGAGTCTCGTGAGAGAACAAAATGACATTTTCAAGAAGATGGTTCGATTTGGAAAAGTTTTAGAAGAAATTAGGAGTCAGATCACTATGCTAGAGAGCAGAAGTACCGGTAAATCACTTTTTCTATGATGGCATATTTCTGCCCTCTACTTGTCAGATAATTAGGTAGGCTTTTCAGATCCTCTAGTTGTCTTGTCAGATAAATATGTCGACTTGTCAGATCTTTTTGTTAACATGTCACTTATTTGCGCGTTTAAAAATTCAACATGAAAATGTGTCCATGCCCAGCTTAGGCAATCGGTTGACAGCATATTTTTCTGAAAAGTTGACAAAAGTATCTGACAGGTCAACATAAACATCTTACAAATCTACATAATGAACTGACAAATCTATATATTATCTAAAAAGTCAACATAATTTTTGACAAGTCAACATAATATTCTACAAGTCAACATCATTATCTGTCAAGTCGACATAATATCTGACAAGCCGACTTGTCAGAAAGTGATGTCGACTTCTCAGATAATGATTTCGACTTGTCAGAAAAGTAAATTTAGATATCAGAAAATTATGTCGACTTGCCGGGTATTATGATGACAAACAGATGTCATTAGGGGCTTTAACATGCTGTAATACAAGATAACGAGTTCTTGAGTTGTGATGATTTTTATCTGACAAGTCAACATAATCAACTGACAAGTCGACATACTCATCTGATAAGTGGTGGCAGAAATAAGCCACCATACTTTTTCATAGTTGAAAAAATAGTCCACTTGATAAGACAAACACCAAATTTGGCGTGAAGGTTCCCTGTCTAGGACCTGAATAGGAAATATTGTTGGCCATTCAAGTTTCGGCCATTTTCAAAATGGCCGCCCTGTTTTTAAAGATGGCGTTATTTCTTATATTCCATATTAAGCAATTTCATTTCTTTTTTCAAACATTTTATAAACCTTTGAAATATTCAACCAAAATTTGCTCAAATTAAGATGAATAAAGTGATATTACACTTATATATCCAGTGAGCATGCGCTAAAGTGCTGTTTTATAGTACTAGTAAGACCAAATCTTAAGAGTAGTTACAGTTGCATAGAGCAGTACAAAGTAACTCTACCTAAAACATTTACGGTTACCAAAACTAGTAGGTCTACACCTATGTAAGTATTTCTTGGCATGACGCTGTCATTGGCGTAAAAAATGGGACCCAAGCTCCACCTTTTTTATGCATTACTTTAAAGGTGAAGGTAAAATTTGCGACTCTCATGTCGGCTGCCTTGTAGCAACAGCAAATGATAAAACGCCGCTTAATGATAGGAATATCATTAAGCGTTGCAAATGCGACGCTTAATGCCATAAATTATTGCATTAATAGTTAGGATTCTCAACCACTAATGCTAAATCGCCGCTTAATGAAAGAATTATATCATTAAGCGGTTGAGAATTCCAACTGTTAATGCAATCATTTATGACATTAAGCGTTGCATTGCCACGCTTAATGATATTTCTTTCATTAAGCGGCGTTTTACCATTAGCGGTTCCTAAACTGCCTCCATGAATTCTCTGCATCCAAGACTTTATGAGCAGAAGTGTATCAAGGGAACCCTGTTTATGGTAACGTTGTCAAGAAAAACAGATTTCCTGTTGGTGTAGAATATTGTAATTTTGGCCTTCTCTGAGGTTGCTGTAGATCAACATCTGTCATCTTAGCATTGCAAAAACCTGCATTCTTTTGCTTTCGTTAACTTTTTACTTCAGTTCACCTGTCTTGTTACTACAAGGTAAGAAAATTGATTGACTTCTTGTATGGCATCTTCTTCCAATTACTACATTTCCTCCTTTCCTGGTCATAACTCTCCTTAACTTTATATCTTTAGCCTCCCCATTTTGGATGTTTTGTCTTGTCTCTCATGTCTGTTAGATTGTGAGATAGAAGTGAAAGGTCTTCTGCAAAGTCCAGGCTGTAAACCGGAGGGGGGGGGGGCTGATTTCCCCTTGCACTTTTCTAACCATAAAGTTGACAAATATCAGGAATAGTGTTGGTAATAGGGGACAACCTGGTAAAACCCGGGTTTTTCAGTTTTACAATAAATGATTCTATCATTCAAAATTCTTTTGTGAATTATTTGTACAAGTACTTTTGACTTCTTACAATGTCTTTATCATGATTCGATTTAAACTGGGATTTCAAAATATCTTAGTAATTCCTTAAAGGGTTTTTATCACGTCTCAAAATTTTTTGATATGACAAAGTTTACATGCTATTCAAATCATATATTTAAAAATCTTTGCTAGAAAATTAATATTTTTGATGTTTCAGCGATTCAAAGTTTGAATTTCTCAATATACATATTTTGATCGCCGATGTTACGCGCCATTGCTCTGACGTCATAGGTGTCAGTACTGGTCAAGCGAAGTACTTATTGTGTATACAAAAGGCTCATTTGTTGTGACTATTAAACCTGTTAGAAAATAATTAAGAGATAATTGGATAATTGACAGCTAGTAAGGTATAATTAATGGCTTTAGGATGCACAAATGTGCACAAGAAAGGTTTTAGGAAAAATGTTTTGTCCACATTTCCTGGACTTGGTCGAGAGATGTTCTGCAAATGGGATAGCGTTTATCTCCATTCAGAACAATCGTTTATGCCCGATCGATCAGGATTTTTTTTCTGTCCTATAAAATATTTTAAGGAAAGATACCTTTAAAAAAATAATAATAAATGACAAACACGCATTTTTTAAAAGTCGCACTGAATCTAGTGGGAATGTTGTGAACTTCGAAATGGCGTACGGCGCCATTGAAGAAGTGTCTTTTCTAGAACATGATATTCACTGCTGGAACAGATAAAAGATATACAGAATTTATTTATTTATGATTAAATAAAATAATAATGAAGGAGAATTTAAAATTCCCATATTTATAAATGCTTACGAAGTTAAACTTTAGTAATTCGTTCTATTTAGTCAAAGTCCCGAGTTGTCAACGGCTTCGTCTTCGGTGACCTCTCCGATTGTCGGCATATTTTCTGATTATTTCTCTCCGCTAGACGTTCATACATAAAAGATTGACCGTCCATAACCAAAGGAATATAGTCAATGTCAAAATTTCAACCTGCCATATTGTGTATTCTATTTATTTAGCGTAAAAATCAATTCAATATATTTTTTCTTACGATAAGCTTTACAAGTTCTAATTGACCATTGACACCTATGACGTTTCAGTACCACGTGACCCCTATCTAATTAGTGGAGATTTTCTTCGAGAACCCTATTTTACGTGCGTTTTATCGTCTAATTACGGCCGTTTTCAACATTATTTCAGAAATTAAACAATAATTATATGTTTCAAGAATATAATAGTGTTTCGTTTTTTAAGAAATTTAGATACGTGATAAAAACCCTTTAAAACAATGTCTATTAATGATATCAAACGGATTTCATGTTGTTGGTGAATATTCTAACTTTGGCATTCTATGACGTTTCTGTAGACTTCAGTGCTGATCGTAGCTTTGTAAAAGGCTGCATTCCTTTGCTTTAGATTTATGATACTACTAAAACAAGAAAAAAAAAATGATTGACTTCTTTATCACCTTCTTCGAATATTCAATTCCTCCACTTTTGGTCAGGTCTCTCATTTTTCTTGGTATAGATCTTGAGCTTCTTTCTCCATGTTTCATCTGTTGTATCCTGTCTCTTATTATGCCTGTTAGAGTGTGAGATAAAATGAAGGTTCTTCTACAAAGCCTAGGTCTGATATTCTCTAACCGAGGGTGACTGAATTCCTTTTTCACTTTTGTGAAATAATCTTGTTACCTTGCCGACAAATTTCAAGAATAGTGTTGGTATATAGGGGCAGCCATGATTTACTCAAGTTTTTACAATAAGTGATGCAATAAATGATCCCATCAGCCAAAGTTATTTTATGAATTATTGTACTATTGACTTCGTACAGTGTCTTTTCATGTTGTCGAACTTAACAGCGATTTCATAATGTTTTAGTAGTTCCCCTAATTGTTTTGATGATATCAAACGATTTTTTCAAAATCGTTGAAGTTGATGCAAAGTGGTTATTGCCATTCTGTTTATTGTTCAATAGAAGCTTTTTGGTCCTTGCAAATTCTAATCAATCTAAATCTGGTTCCTTCAACTCTTAATACTTGGTCTAATATAAGGCTTCTTCACTTTTTGCAGAGATTTAGATCTCCCTTCTTTGGTTTATGTAGTTATACAATCAGTCCCTTCTTCCACTAATTAGGAATTTTCTCTGCTTTTCATACTTTGTGTGACAGTCTACACATATATTCCTCTTTTTCTTGCCATACACGTATGGTCTTCAATGCCTCAGTTAGTATTTCGTCAATTCCTGCTGTTTTTTTTTTCTATATTGAAAAGATTTAACACTAGTAGCTGTTGTCTCTTCCTTTTCGCTTCTTCAAGTTTTTTTTCATTCAGCAGGTCTTCTCCAAGGTAAATTGTATTGGTCCTCGATAGTTTGGTCAATTTAGTACTTCTTTAATGTTTTTTTTTCTTCATATATTTAGTTGTTCCTCTAGATCTAGCTTGACACATATGTATTTGACCTGCATGGCAACATCAGATCGTCTCTTTTTCAGAGTTTTTGTGATGATATGGGATATTATATGTCTTCAAATCTCCTCTATTGACTGGCAGCTCAGCTTTCTAAGCAAGCTCGAGCTCATTTATAAAGGTCCTTGTTCTTGCTTGCAGTTATGATCGACCTTTTTGTTTAGCTTCTGATATTTAGTTTGGAGCTAATGTATTTTTAATCTTGTTTTGCATCCTTGAATTGCTTTTTTCCTAAGCTTCCTGCCAATTGTTAAGTTATATCAAATCTTTAGTTTAATACATCCTCTTTTGGTTAGGATTTCAAAATTTCTTTGTCTGCATCCCATTCATTTATCTAGGTCTTCTGTGGTATCTAGACTTTGAATTAGATTTTATTGTAGGATTGACAATTTTTCTTTGATTTGTGTCTTTCTATTTTTCAACGTTTTTCATCTCCGACTTATCATGACCAGCAAGATCAGTCTGATTTTCATAAATCCATCTTGCGACCCCCATGTATCTCTTTAGATATTCATAGGAGGGAATATAAAGCCTCCGATAACAATTGCTTTTGCGTTCACGTCCCCAGATGCACTAGGGCAATTCAATCAGAAGTTCTATTGCATTCACGTCCCCAGATGCATTATGCTGATACATCATGCTTTCCCATTGCCCTCTGTCTGTTTTTACTTTCTTGATAATCTTTGCATTTATGTCACACTAAAATTTGTCGTTTTGGAATTTCTTCTCACCATATTAGTGCACGCAACTCTTGACTGAATTAAAATATAGAAACAGTATGAATGTATTGCGGAATTGAATGGCGTTTTGAAACGTCATTCATTTTTTTTATTTTACAATGCGGTGTTTTAGATGTCTTTAACAAAGGTACGTTATAATCAAAATATATCACAAAACGGCCAAAGTTTGATAAATATTACAGTAAATAGATCGTTCGTTCGCAAGTCTACGTAGTATAAAAATGCCACCATTTTGTTTCAGCGGATCCGTCTTGAAAATGGCCGAAATTGCGATGGCCAACGATGATTTTAGAAACAGTATTATCTGACAGTGCCAAATTCCATGCTTGTCTCCACGTGGAAAATATTTCAGTGAAATTTCGCTCTAAGCTGCTACACTATTTATGAAAAAAAAACATTACTTGCTCTTGCTTTTATGAATCTACCAATTCTAGAGCAATTCCGCGTACTATTAAATTCTATGATTCACAGGGTTGACTGCAGTCATTTCTCTAGCATATACTAATGAAGCAAAATAACCCAATCATATCTACTAGTACCTGAAGTTGTTTGTGTTGCGTAGTATCATCTTTACATCTTAGAAATATTCGTCAACATATACAGACAGAACATAAATGACTGCCGTCATGAGAAAAGGGCCCTTAAGGTCAAAATTTCACAAAATGACTTTTTGGTAAATTTTGATACCCTGACTTTTTCTGAATGCAAAAATACATTACCTTTAAAAATATCTTATTTTTTCACTATTTTATGACCATTTTAGTAAGGCGCATCAAAACAACGTTGACGTTATTCCATGAAGACGTAATGACGTCGCAAGCGTAAAATTCGGTTTTAAATTATTCAAATAAACTAAATGATACGTATAAACTCTAGCCGATATTTGATTTCTTCTTCCAAGTTACTAGTTTGTCAATATAAACCCTGAAGTTGCCTTTGTTCTACTATGTTTACGATTCTAGAGGCAGATCCAGTTACATGGATTTGGGAAAAGGAGGGGGGGGGGGGTAGACAGGCTCTAGAAACGGATTATGTTCATTCGAAAATAAAATGTATGTACTGTACAATTCCATACTAGGCATTCTATTTTAGCTCAACTAAAGAATATATAAAGCACTTGTACATTAAAATGTAGAAAAAAAAATCAACACAGTTCTGGAGTAAGGGAAGATCCAACCCAAACAAAACCTCGAGTTTTCTCTGTATCAGAGATGAATTTTAATGGACAAATATCACGTCATGATATGTAAAATTGTCTCCAAAAAGGTTTTTCCGTAGCACGTGAAAATCATAGATTAAAAATATTTGTTTTCTATTTTAAAGTCCAAGCGCATTTTCTTTTGTATACGCTGAAAAAGAAATTACATTTTCATTGTTCATACAATTTTGTTTCTGCGCCTGCCTTACTGATGGAGTAGAAACAGAAAATAGAAGAACAAAATCAGGTCTTAGGATTGTCTCATAAAAGTTTAACCCGTGTATGAAAATTGATACGTTTGTCAACTTATTTCTCTTTAAGTAAATCATACGTTATCAAAAGCTGTTATAAATGCCTCTGTCCATTATTTTCTTTCTTTTCTTTCTTTCTTTTTTTTTTTTTTTTTTTTTTTTTTTACCTATGCTCTCTTTGATTATTGTGAAATTTCAAATATTTTCCTCTTCTCGACGTTACTAACATTTGTACACAACAAATCAAACATTTGTAAAAGGGCCGCTACTGTAATCTCAAAATGAAGTTTCTGTAATAAATATTTCTAAATGCGATCATATATTAATTCTTACCTGCCGAACATACAAAAATGGTGGGCAATCACCTGTAAAGTTTTAGCTAATAAACGCTGAAAGGTGTGCGCGTGTGCGTGTGTATTTTTGATCCATTTCTTAATTTCATTTAATCACAAAAATCAAATTCCTTACATATTTGACAGGCATGAAGAAGCATCAGAATTTATTAAACCTCATTATAATTGTTCTATATAAGCGCTATCTGATTGGTTTCAGACAGCCAAGTGACAAGGACATAATTTTTTATGTATCCCTGTCGTCGTCATGCTTTTTGTCAACGAATTCGACTCGGGAAAATGATTTTTCTTGACTGAATAAATCCTCATATTTCTCAGACGATCATGAAATAAAAGTAGAATGCATGCTAGAAATTCATCGTTTGCAATATTTTGAGCTGGCAAATGAAATATAGTAGTACACAGAAAGAAACAAATATAAAGCTATATTTTCAATAGTTCGTCTTGTAATTCTCCGGTTGTTTATTCTAATTTCTTCGTGCAGATCAACGAGCTACAGACCAGCAGCTACAAAGTTGTATGTGAAAACCTGTCTCTCTTTTTCGCTCAAATCATTACCGGTTCTCTTATTTTTTTTCCCCAATGATGTAGATTTCTTGATCAAAGGCGGATCCAGCGGCGCCCCCCCCCCCCAAGCCCCTGTTTGAATTTTTTTTAAAAAATTTGTTTGTATTACCTTAAATCAAGGAGAAAACACCTCTTATTTGTTAAAATTCGTCAGTTTCCGGGGGAATCGCCCCCGGACCCCAGCAGGGCCTTGCTCTGCACCCGCTTGAGGCTTCAATGCAGCCCCCAGAGCCCCTGCGCCCCCTGTTATGAAATTTCTGGATCCGCCGCTGTTGATTGTCTTTGTTGAGCTTGCGGTTGATGTTAAAATTGACAATTTGAGAATTTTTATATAATTTTGAATGACACCCACGACCACTTAAGCTTGTTACTAGTACTTTTTCTATTTCTTCCAAAGGTTGTCGTCATATCGCCATTTATTCGAAGTAAATTTCTTGAAAACCTAATCTATTGTTTCTTCTGTTTCATACAATTTTTCAAGAATAAAACTACTATCGAAGTGAATGTTGTTTACTTACTTGGGGGGGGGGGGGGGGGTCCACCTTACATGTAACTGTGCTTAATTCCTAAACAAAATGCAAGTTCAATTAATTTCAAGCTGACTTTCATCAGAACAAATTAAACAAAATAGAAAAAGGTAATTGTTATCAAAGAATAATACTTTTTTCGATATTTATGATAACAATGTACTTCAACTTTTGTTAAAGCAAATACTTCGTATTATGAAATTCATCAGCAATTTTGTGCATGCTTTATTGTTTTCCAGGATCCTGTATTTTCACCGTTTATTACTTCTCCATTTGAGCTTTCTTACATGTGCAAGTAAACGATGGATACGAAAATACTGTGGAAAAGACACAAAAAACTTTGAAAACATTCGATAGTGCAAGTTTTTATGCTATGTACACATGTTTATTATGCCCGATTTCAAAATTTACATATTTACCAGAGACATACGCACATCACTTTTCTTTGATCCTTAGGCAGTATAATCAAAGGAGAGAGGGCCCCCCCCCCCCCCCCCACAAATTTTTCCCGGAGAATATTCTCATGGTGTTAATTATTTATGAAAAGGCCTTTTGCCGCATACACACCCCTTCCATTGTTGTGATAGGACAATCAAATTTCCCATATTACAGTATCTATACCTTTGGAGACTTTTTAAGTTTGTTAATTATACCCCCCCACCCCACCCCACCCCATCTCCACTTGGAAAACGACGCCACACACGTGAACTGGTCTAACTGCGCTTATTGATATGATGAGCAATGGAATAAAAATAAAATATATCATAACATTATTACAATATATTTTTCCAAATGAAAGAAGCATTTTTACTTTTAAACAACGCGTACATGTGTATGTGCATTGAGTGCCCCCTCTCTCTCTCCCTCTGAAAAAATATAAACGTATGTACAAATTACCTATCAGTACTAAGACTAATTAATACATCAATGTATAAGTCGAATATAAGCATTTTCAAATAGCTCAGTCAAAAAAAAAAAAGAAAAAAATATATATATACTAGTATATATCTCTAGCCTTGCATCATATATAGACGTCGCTTTTAATCGCTCTATCTGATAATGCGTTCAACATAACGTTTGAATTATGTTATACAGAATATTTACACAGAAACCTGAATAAATACATGTACTAAATGGTAAAAATGTTATTTATTAAAATTTTCCGCTTCGAAATTCGTATGGTTTTATTATTTTTTTTTTTTTTGCAAGCCAGGAAATCCAGTTTTATTTCATTCCATCTACACGTGTATTTCTACAAAAACGCAGTCAACAAAATTTACAATACCGCGACTTTGACGTCGTTTTCTGAGCATTGTGACGTCAAAAGATAAGGGCCCTTTTCTCATGACGGCAGTCAAATAGCTTTTATACAAATGTAGTTCATTATACATTATAGAAAAAAATACAAGAAATGAAACACTAATGGAAAAATTGCTACTAGTCCCAAAACCTACTGACAATATTTTGCAAATTAAACTGTGCGGTCGCTCATAATAAAAACTGACTTTTACTGTCAAATTTATTGTGGACACTGATAACCTTCGTGTTGTTCTAAAACGAGGCAAGTTATTAGCAAACAAGTTGATGAAACAAAGATATCAACAATTTTGTTTGACGTCATCACTTCGTAAGTAATTACCAAATTTAACCTATCATTAGGTCAGATGCTGACTGACGTTTTTCATACTAATTGTTAGGCCATTGTTTACACACTGAATTGTCTACGGGTTTTTTCCGTTTTTCCATGACATACTGCGAGTATGACCGGTCGGCAGAGATGCTCACTCCTCCATGGCACCAATTCCAACCTTTTTGTTTTTGGAGGTCCGTGTTTACTCTGCTCCCAATTTGCATTGTTTAAATAGACTTTGATCTTGAATACTGTTCTTTATCTCCATATTCCATTATAAATAGTGATAATTGCTGCATTTTTACTGTTCTTTCTTATAAAATTGATAAAATACGTAGAAAAATCGTGTTTATGCTTCTCAGAAATACTGAGATCTACTGTAGCTTTATTGATCTTTTGCAGAGAACTTGTAAAATAGTTCTGAAGTTAGATAAATGGAGGCGAATTCGAATTTGAAATTTCGAAATCATTTTAACGGATTTTGAGACAAAAATAACGAAACCTATCACTGCAAAGTTATTTTTATGCCCCCGTATTAGAAGATTCGGGGGTATATAGTTTTGCCCTGTCCGTCTGTCTCTCTGTCTACTTGTCTGTATATCTGTATGTCTCTTTGTCCGCAAAAAATTGAACATTGCCCATAACATTTGACTGGTTGGAGCTATAGCTTTCATATTTCATATGTGTATTTCTTGTGGCAAGACGTTGGGTACCAACATATTTAACCTCTTTTCCTTGCCCTTGGAGTTTGATCCACTTTTACAAGAATTTACCAAACTTTAACCGTGGCCATAACTTTAAAACAGTTAGTACTATGGTCTTCATATTACACAAGTGTATTCCTTGTGACAAGGCCTTCCTTTAGATACCAACAATTTTGATCTTTTGGACTTGACCTTGGAGTTTGAACTACTTTTCAAATACTTAACCTTGGCCATAACTTTGAACAGTTGTTGCTAGAGGTTAAATATTTCACATGTGTATTTCTTATGACAAGGCCTTCTCCTAGGTACCTCTTATTTGACCCTTTTACCTTGACCTTGGAGTTTGACTCACATTTAAAAAACTTTAACCTTGGTCGTAACCTTTGAATGGTTAGCGCTTGGGCTTTCATATTTCACAGATATATTCATTGAGACAAGTCTTTTCTTTGGGTAACAACATTTTTGCATTTCTTGACCTTGGAGTTTGACTTGCATCTGAGAACTAAAACTTTTGCCAAAAGCTGTCATATGTAGGGGGATCAGTGTTTCACAAACATATCTTGTTCCTTGAGTGATGAAATAAATAACTATTATGTCCCCTTTCAAAGAGGTTTTCTTCTTTATTTACACCAACGAATAATAAAAGCTTGTAAATATGAAGTCATTTAGTATCTTCATATTTCATTGTTATAACTTCAATTGTTCCAACTTTGGAAGGCGTTATGTGTATACGGTACTTTGCGATACTAGTGTTCTTGTTTTATAGATGTATCAAATTATGATGAAAGAAGGAATGATTTCATTGCATCATAAACAGTATTGTCAGGTCAAAATTGTAATTTGTTATTGTAGTATGAAAAACAGTGTTGATTCATTCCATTCTGTGAAATCACTAATTTTCGTAAGGATTTAATATTAGCTGTTTTTGTGGCATGACAACACCCAAAAAACAAATTCCACCACTAGTTAAAATAAACAAATATATAACAACTTTAATTTTACGCTTCCTCTACTATGCAATTCAATCCACATGAAAGAATATGTCAAACCACGAAAATTCGACTCTACAAAAAAATTTTAATTTTAAAGTTTATCAAAAGAAAAATCAATCATGATCAGTTATTTATGGCTTTATTTGTTTAATCGTATTCTCCCATAAAAACAAAATATACTCAATGCACGATTACTTAAATATGTATGGTTGAAATGCTCTCATTTACGGAGTTCTATGGAGTTATTCTCCAAAATTATGTAAGATGGATCAAAATTAATGAAAGGGCTTTTAAAGTTGGAATTTACATGTAAGGTCATAGGAAAGGTGAAAGTAAAAAATAACTGACACATTTCAATTGCTTGCTAATTTGTTTCATTTTGTAATAAGTTTGCATCAATCTATAATAATTAAAAGTAAAGTGGAAAGCCGAAGAAAAATGAGGCAAGAAAGCCAACTTTAACTTTTAAAACATCAAGAATAAAGTTTAAATTACAAAATTTAAAGTTGGAAAAACCAAGATTAAAGATGGAAAAGCAAAGATAAAAGTCGAAATTACAAATTTTAAAACTGAAAAAGCTAAATTTTAAGTTGAAGAAACCAACTTTGAAACGGGAAATATCAATTTCAAAAATTAAAATATTACGTGGCACTCATACTCTAGCTATTGAAATTTGCCTGTCTTTACAATATTATCTAGTTACTATATGATTCTTACCTGATGAGAATCCAGTAATATTTGCTTGTTTTCATTTTTTTTTTATTATTTGTGAATAAAATAAAAAGAAATTTTATTGATAAACAAGAGGAAACACTGACAATTCGCAAATCCATAAGTAAAATGAGATTTTATATTTTTACATTTTCTCTCTACTCTTTGTTTAAACATTGTTTATTAATCATAATTTTCATTCCACCTTCCTTTTCATAGCACGGTTCACGGTAGCTCAGTCGGTAGAGCGTTTGTTCCGTGATCGGGAGGTCGTGAGTTCGAATCTCGGCAGCGACTGACCTAAGTCGATAAAAAATAGGTAGCAACTGTTCCTTCGCCATGCGCTCGGCACTTTGAAGTGAAAGTTGCGGGTTCTTCGGATGAGACTTTAAAAACCGAGGCCCCGTGTCACGGCAGACGTTGGCACGATAAAGATCCCTCACTGCTCAATGGCCCTGAGTGCCGAGTAAAGGTCAAAATTTGAAGCCCTTCACCGGTATATGGTGACGTCTCTATCTGAGTGAAATATTCTCGAATGGGACGTAAAACAATATTCAATCAATCAATCCTTTTCATAGCAACCTACCATTTATCTATTTTGTTTCTTTCCACTTCAAGATTTCATTTAGGAGTTTTCTTATTCATGCGTAGGTTTTCCGTTTAAACATTTTTCTTTGGTAAAATTTCTATAAATAATCCGTGGATAACATCTTCAAAATAAGTTGTAAATTTAAAGTTATTTGACCATGTAACAAATTAATCGAAAATTAACTGATGTATAGCACGTTTTAGTGAGTATCATTAACTACAATGTGATACAAACCCTTTACAAATAAACTGAATGAATGTAATCACTCTCTCTCAAAACAAGATGCATATCTGTATGATTGTTAAAACCATATTTAACTCTTAAAAATAGATATTCACATTAGTAAAACTGTTTTGTGTTGCAAAATGGTATTACTTTTAAAAGTGGTGCTCTGCACTGAAAGTAGCCACTTCACTTCCTTGAGTAAAGACGAATCTCCGAATATTGCGTTCTTGTCACAAAGTGTTCGCAGTGATCTAAGCATTTACTTGACTGTGTTAAATAAAAGGTCAAATGATGTCACAGAAAAAAATCGTAGTGAAGTGTATTTAGGATTTAATTCGCTCAACATTGAATCACTATCCAAAAAGTATCTTATTTATAACAAATTACTCACTTTACTTACAATTTTCTTATAATATTTTAAAATCTCTTCCTATCTGACACGTTTCAGGAAATGTGCATGTGTGAGATGTCTAAGATTATATCCCATTATGAATTTTTCATAAGTTAAAAACATACTTAGAGAGAGAGAGAGAGAGAGAGAGAGAGAGAGAGAGAGAGAGAGCATGAAGTTTAGCAGTACATGAGGGTTGTATAACAGATACAATGTGTTGCACTTCATTCCGAAAAACCAATGGGTCAAAATTATGAATAAGTCAAAGTCTGAGAGTGTTCTCAGTGAAGAAAAACTAATTTCTTTCTCAAATCATTACAGCTTTGCCCAAAGACTGCAAGGCTTTACATGATATGGGTACGAGAACTTCAGATGTCTACAGTATCTATCCTTGGGATGTTCCCGATAAGAAATCAGTACAAGTCTATTGTGATATGAAAACAGCTGATGGAGGTTGGACAGTAAGTAAAGGAAGTAAAAATTGTGCCTTAAAACGACCCAGAATGATTAGCAGAGTTTACAGTAATATTTTGTAAATCTCCATTTAGTCCCTTTTCATGCCCCCTTAATTGAAGATTCCGGGGTATATAGTTTTTGCCCTGTCCGTCCGTCCGTCTACCTGTTTTTCTTTTTGTCCGCAAAAACTTTAACCTTACCAATAACTTTTGATTGGTTGGAGCTATGGCTTTCATATTTCACATGTGTAATTCTTGTGACAAAGCCTTTCTGTGGGTACCAACATATTTGACCTTTGACCTTAACCTTAGAATTTGAGCCACTTTTGCAATAATTTACTAAAGTTTGACCTTGGCCATACCTTTTGAATAGCTGGTGCTAGGAATTTCATACCTCACATATGTATTCATTGTGACAAGAATATTTCATAGATATAAATATTTTTTTACCTTTTGACCTTGACCTTTGAGTTTGAACCACATTTTAAAAACGTTAACCTTGGACATAACTTTTGAACAGTTAGTGCTATGGTCTTCATATTTCACAAGTATATTCCTGGTGACAAGGTCTTCCTTTAAATACCTACAATTTTGACCTTTTGACCTTGGAGTCTGACCTTCTTTTGAAAAACAACCTTGGCCATAACGTTTTAATAGTTGGTGCTAGGGATTTAATATTTCACATGTGTATTTCTTATAAAAAGGCCCTCCTCCGAGTAACTTTAATTAGAACCTTTGACCTCGGAGTTTGACCACATTTAAAAAAAATAGGCCCTAACTTTTGAATGGTTAGTGCTTGGGCTTTCATATTTCAAAGGTATATTCATTGAGAAAAGTCCTTTCTTTGGGTAACAATATTTTTTTATCTCTTGACCTTGGAGTTTGATTTTCATTTGAGAAACTTTAACCTTCGCCAAAAGCTGCCATACCAGGACATCAGTGTTTCACAAACACATATTGTTCTCCTTTAGAAATAAAGTTTTCAACATAGTTCCCATATCCAGATCTACCTTTTTTGGATTCAATATAGGTAAAACAACCACATATTTGAATTTACGATATATGAAATATTAAATATAGGTAATACAAAATAGAGTTGACGGCATGGTGGATTTCAGTAAGGTTGGATATGGAGATGTATTAACAAGCTATTGGATAGGTAATGTATACTGCTATACTGCACAAAAAACCAAATACATTGTGTTTCTTCCAATATATTTCTAGAATGTTTTCTAAGGAACACATGTGTTGTCACCTGCTATTGCATCATTAAAAATAAATAATTCTGTGATTGGTCAACTATTTAATTTCATGCAAGTATTATAAATCATGCATTTGCTTGAAAAAGAAAAGATCTTATCATATATTATGTAGAAAATATGATAATTCTACCCAAACAGTTAAATCAAAAAGAAAGTAAAATTGTAACTAAAAAATTTATATTGAATTATTTGATTCATACTAGATTCATTCATAAATCACTAAGATCTCTGCAATCCTCAGTTTACACCTTTGCTTTGCAGTACCAACCTATTCTGTGTAGTGTTCTTATCTCTCGATAATTCTATAACATGAAATATATGGAGATAACGAACAGTATTCAGGCTCAAAAGTCCATTAAACATTACAAAACAGGTGCAGAGCAAACACGGACCTCCAAAACATCAGAGGTGGGATCAGGTGCCATGGAGGAGTGAGCATCCCCTGCCGACCAGTCACACCCGCCGTGTGCTCCTTGTCATGATCGGGAAATAACGGAAAAATTCCTCGACAATTCAGTGTGTAAATAATGGCCTAACAATTAGTATGAAAAACGTCAGTCAGCATTTGACTCAATGATAAATTGTATTTGCTGACAAGGTCATTGTATCGACCATAGAAGTTACGAAATGATGACTTTATACAAGACTGCTGATATTCTTGTTTCATCAACTTGTTTGTCAATTATTTACCTCGTTTTAGAAATTGACCATTTAAGACCTGCAAACAAGCTTATGAAAATTTCCTAAGATTCGTCTTAAGACGTGTCTTAGGAATATATCAAGGCATGTATTTCGGATGTAAAACGAAAGCATCTTAGGAATATCTTAAGTTAAGATGTTCTTATTTCCATCCTAAGCATTTTTTTTTCTTTTTTCTACTTTTTTGTAAAACAAGTATTGCATGAAGTTCCAATTTCCATCTTATCCATGTGTGCATTTAGGGGCGGAAGGGGGGTCAGGTCCGTCCCGCCTGATTTTCTTGAAAGTGCACAGAAAACTCCCCCCCCCCCCCCACCAGCACATTTAAATCACTTTTAAAATACAGTATTTATACCTTTTGATCGAAAAGATCCTATGTCAAAAAGTCTATCGTGTTTCAGTTTTAAGTCACTCTCTACCATCGGCTCATATATTCTGAGAGAGAAACGAACGACAACTCTGCAAGGGAGATTGGTTTTAAGTGACTAAAATTTGTTGCAGGAAATGACGTCATACATGAGCTGACAAAGGAGAACAGCAGTTCACTTTACGTAAGCATTTCAGGCAAAAATGGCACCACCCTCTTTATACAGTATGACAAGTTCTCTGTATCCGGAGAAGATGACGATTACAGATTGTATATTGCTGGAAAGGCAATCGGAACATTGGGTATTTATTTTTTTTTAATGAAATTTAAATATATTAAAATATATTTCTCAAATGATAAAAAAAGAAAGTGATAATATACTTTCCACTAGGTAGTTAGGTAGTTGGACTGTAAGATAATCAAAGTAATTCAGTTACAAAGTTTCATTTCAAAATATGCATTTACAAAAAAAAACAAAAACAAAAAAAAAAACAAAAAAAAAAAAAAACAAAAAAAACTGTTTAAAGCCTTTTTTCAATATGACGTCCTTCAAATTAATTAAAATCTGGAGTGAAAAAGAACATTGTTTGAAACATGTATGATATCCAAATGTCCTTTGTTTGCTTCTATTTTATAATCAATCACAGTTTCCAGTACAAGAATGATGATTAAAAGAAAAGGAGTTAAGGTCTGACGACACGTTGCTCGAATATCTGTTTTGTATCTCTTCGTAATTAATCATAATTAAATTAATAATATTATTAATAATAATAATAAAATTAATAAATCATAATGAATTAAACAAATTAATCATAATTGTCATTGTCTTTTGATTTTCAAACTGTTTTCAAAATGTCAAAGTAGATAATTGTGATATTGGCAATGCCAGTGGTTTCCAATAGGATTATATGGTAAATGACATCCTCTGCTATCTTGCACAAATGCATGGTAAGGTACCTTAATTTTTTGTGAGGAAACTTCTTAAAGTAGCAATATTTCAGTGACAAATACTTGGAAAAAATTATATATTATTGAGGAACGTATCGTCTGACCTTAAGGACAATCTTGGATGAAAAAGTAGAAGCCCGCAAATAATTGCGGATAAAAACATTTCATGTTCTATGAGTAACAACAGTGTAAAAAAATATTACCGATTTCAACAGTGCAAACTTCGTAAGTGTGACAAAATTATTAAATACTGTAAATCCCTTTTTATTCGCGAGAACTTTATTTTCGTGTGATTGCGCGAGACACTGTACTCGCGAAAATTTCATTCTCGCGTATATTAGTATTTCGATGTTTCGTCCGTCCGTTTGTCCGTCCGTCTGTATTTCTGTCTATAAGTAACACTTTCGTTCCCGCACGATATCTCGAGAACCCTTTGAGCTTTCGCAATTAAATTTTGCATAGCAACTCCCTATGGCCTAAAGAAGAACCCTATTTATTTTTAGGTCAAAAGGTTAAAGGTCATAAATTCATAAATTCTGTCTGTGTTAACGCTTTCGTTTCCACGCGATATCTCGCGAATTCTTTGAGCTTTTGCAGTGAAATTTTACGTAACAACTCCCTCTGGCCTAAGGAAGACCCCTATTGATTTGGAGGTCAAAAGGTCAAAATTCAAGGTCTTTAATTCATAAATTCCGTCTGTGTGTAACACTTTCGTTTCCGGGCGATATCTTAAGAAGCTTTTGAGCTTTTGCAATGAAATTTTATACCATAACTCCCTATGGCCTCTCTTGCCCCTCTCAAAGTGTCCCGTCCCGTTTTTTAAATTTATTTATTGTATTAAAAGTCGCTTGGCACTATTTTTCGCACAGGGGCATGTCCAGAGTTATAACGTATAATACAGGTTGTCGGCGGACTTTATATTCTAATTACATCTATTAGAACTGTTTCGTAACGGCTAAATTAGACAACATTTATTGTGTAAAATTTTGACAATATCAAACGTGAATATGAACATTATATGTGACTTAATGTTTGCATTTAATTGGTTGTATACTCAAGTACCTCCGTGGTCTAGTGGTATGTTGCTCGCTTAGCAAGCGAGAGGCCCGGGTTTAATCCCCGGACGAGTCTCTTTTTTTATTTTTATTTTTTTTTTGGAGGGGGGGGGGATTCACTAAATGATAATATTCAACATGTGAAATGAAAAAGTTATGATGTCTGGCGTGAACAAACTCATAAAATCATTATTACAGTGTGAGAAATATTCTGTATATTAAAAAAAAATCTTCTGTACACATATTAAAGAATAAGCAATCAAATCTTTATATTCATATTGGCTTTTTTTTTAAAATTTGCTTCAATATACATGTATGCATTTAATAATTCTACAAATACAGGGGGCCGTGTGACCACCCCCCCCCCCCCCATGCGCATGCTCTTCTTTTTTTCCCTAAGCGGGGGACACAAAATCTCTGAATTAGCTTGTTTTTCATGTTTGTTTAATTCCAAAAGTAATGCACGATTCGCTGGGTTAGACGTGTGTTACGTCATTCCAAGATTTTTTAAACTGTGATGTATTTTATTCTTTATGTAATATAGTGATAATGTGAAATCTGTTATTTAGATAATCATAGTAAGCGTTTGTTACTAGATATTTAGGAGATATGTATTTTTATTTTTAGATTCGGGGGTATATAGTTTTTGCCTTGTCCGTCCGTCTGTCTGTCTGTTTGTCCGCAAAAACTTTAACATTACTCATAACTTTTGATTGGTTGGAGCTATGGCTTTCATATTTCACATGTGTATTCCTTGTGACAAGACCTTTCTTTGGGTACCATCATATATGATCTTTTGACCTTGACCTTGAAGTTTGACCCAGTTTTACAAAATTTTTCCCAAAATTTGACCCAGTTTTACAAAATTTTTCCCAACTTTAACCCTGGCCATAACTTTTGAACGGTTGTGACAAGACCTTCCTTTGGATACCAACAACTTTGACCCTTTGACTTTGATGTTTGACTTACTTTTGAACAACTTTAACCTTGGCCATAACTTTTGAACAGTTGGTGCTAGGGCTTTCAATCTTCACATATGTAAATAAATCCTTGTGACAAGCCCTTCCTTTAGATACCAACAATTATAGCCCATTGACCTTGACCTTGGAGTTTGACCTACTTTTGGAAAACTTTAACCTTGGCCATTTCTTTTGAACAGTTGGTTCTAGGGCTTTCATTCTTCACATATACAATCCTTGTGACAAGACCTTACTTACAATACCAACAACTTTGAACCTTTGACCGGGACTTTGGAGTTTGACCTACTTTTGAAAAACTTTAACCTTGGCCATATCTTTTAGTACAAATATCATTTCTGCTTGAACTTTTAGTAGGGCGTGACGATCTCGGTGATACATAATTAGCGTCTCTCAAATGGTGACCTAGATTCTCATTGGTTAAGAAATTCAGAACATTAGCAACTTAACAAGCAATGAGATGACATAAGCCACACCTCTTTACTGCAAGAAACGATGTAATTGGTTCCTTGCGTCACTCGTTGACGTCTGAACTATTTTTATTCCATGTGTATTTCACCCTTGAATGAAAAGCTGTGTAAATTTCAGTATTGATGAGCTAATCTGGCAACCAATGAGAATCTAGGTCTCTATTTGATAGACGCTAATTATGTATAGCCGAAAATATCAGGCCTTACTGAAAGTTCAAGCAGAAATGAAACGGTTGGTGCTAGGGCTTTCATATTTCACATGTGTATTTCTTGTAAGAAGGCCTTTCCTTGGGCACCATTAATTTTGACCTTGACCTTGATGTTTGACTTACTTTTGAAAAACTTTAACCTTTTCATATCTTTTCAATGGTTGCTGCTAGGGCTTTCGTAATTCACAGGTATATTCCTCTGTACAAGATCTTACTTTTGGTACCAACATATTTGATTTGCATTTGAGAATTAAAATTTAACCTTCGCTATAAGTTGCATACGGGGGGCATCAGTGTTTCACAAACACATATTGTTATTTTTTTTTTTAATGACAGTTGTTTAGCCTTGTTAATTAATTGCATACAGCGTAAGATTTATAATCTTTTTACATTGGTTTGTGAATGTCGTTGTTAAAGGTTATTATACCTTTAGAAAGGTCTGAATATCGGTTAGCAGATTGTTTAGGATATTCAATTAAACTATAAAATGCTTTCTTTTATTATTCCCGTGGCAGCAGTTGCAAAGAAAAAAAAATACTTAACCCGCGTAATTTTTTCTGCAATAGCTGCAGTTAATGCCCGTACTAACAAGCAAAGAAAGCATTTGATAATCGTATGAAATAAGATTAAGTACGAGTATATAATGTTAAATTGTATTGTTGAAATATACATCATTGTATGATTCATTGTTGGAACAGCCACTGCTCAAGAAATCTATACAAGTGGCTTGCTTACTAATTAACAACCATAAAAATGTGATAGACAATCATAATTGACTGTTAATATTATATTAAGCTTTAAAATGAATCATTTATTTGACAAAATTAAAATTTCTTGTTTTTCAGCAAAGGCAGAAAACTCTTTAAAAAATGTTTAACGTGCAAATAAATAACCGGCTTCTTATACACTATCAGTTTCGTGACTTCAAATGATTTATTTTACTTTCATCGTTTTCTAGTAGTACATATTTAACTAGATTAAGTTGATTTAAAATTGTTCAATATCCCTTAATTATACAATATTTACATACACTAAATATTATCTCCGAAAACCAGTCACGTAACTGATAACGTGATAAAATAATAATAACGTAATATAATATTATCAGTCAATTATAATTTCTATCACATTTTAAAACTCAAACTATTATATTATTTTTACAACATAGTAAGTTGTGTTATTTCCTTTATTGTACATGTAGTCAATCTTTTACTACCCCTAATAAATGATGGAAATAAATTAGTCGTTTTTGATTTACTCAAGAAAGACAAGTAGTTTCAACATATTGATGAAAGCTATTAAACTGCATCAGTATTTTTTACCATGAGCTTTCCTTTGACTTCAGTTTTCTCAAATTTGTGTTTAGCTCAGTTTTAAGAAACAAATTAAGATATCTTTATCAACTTCATTTGCTGATCTATTGAACTGCGTCAATTTTCGTTTTACCTTTACCTTTGACCTCATTGTTCTTTAAATTTGCATTTAGCTCCATTTCAAGGAAACTATTGAAGATATTCTTTTGTAAGCTTATGCACCGATACATGACTTAGTGAGAATTTTACCTTTACCTTCCAATGACCTTTAACTCTACTTTTATTGGGTGTAAAACTCAGTTTGAAAGAAACTATTCCAGATATTTTTATCAAACTTCATACACTGTACATTAATACAAATTTTTATGTTAATTACTAATGAACCCTGGGTGAAGCATTCATGTCCTATGGACATACTTCTAGTGTATCTAGTTTTAGATGATACTTTTTTCATCATTTATAAGGTATGTCAAATAGATCTGCTACAATGTATCTTGCTACACAAACGAGATAAGTCAGCGGCTCAAACATCTCATTAGATTGATCAAATGGGGAAGTACCTTGGTGTACTTTACATTTAGGAGACGACTTTCTTTCAAAATTACTTTCAATGCTGTTCATTAGCATGCCTTGCAATCAAAACATTTTCGTTGATTGAGAAAACCAATAATTTGAGGAGGAAACCAATAATTTGACTTTGCCTGACTGATCAGTCATTTCAAATCGATTCCCTCTAGAAAAGAATATCACATACTTCCTTATCAAATGCTAGCTAAAATCATGTAGAGTAGCATACAACAGGTGATCTCACGGAATCAGTAAGCTCTATGGAAAACCTTTTCTATTTCTGACATTCCAATTCAAAATTCAACCATATATGGAAAATCAAACTCAACACCAGTTCAAATTAACACATTGTATTTGTAATTTATGAAAATACATACATACATATAACATTACCACACAGAGCTCAACAGCAAATGTATATCTAATTTGTTTTTAGAGTTCTCCAACTCCATATTTTTAGTTCTTTTTCTGCAATATGCACATGGATCACTACGCAACACAAATGAGATAGATATCCATCACTATAGGAATGGCTGACAACTCTTCCTTTTTCCAAGAGTCATAAGAATATGTGGATAGTAGGCTTACCTGGAAATATCAAAATGGTTCAATATACGTGTATATCAATGTTTACTTCAAAATGAATATAATGCTACACCTTGGTCTGGCATCTGAAATGAAATTATTAAAACTCGCTCAGTGGGACACCGCCACCTTTTTGGAATATCAATTTGAAAACACTATATGTATTACTTTATCAGCATCAATGGTACACTAGATTTTCTTACACAAAGAAAGCAAAAACACAATAACACACAGCCTGGAATTATTAAAATGACATCTAGAGGTGCCCCCTCTCCCTCCCCATAAAAGATGAGTTTGGTACCTGCCACTCTTCCTTGTTTGGTCCTCTCAATACTTTACAATGTACATCAACACTTATCATAGCAAACAGAAAAGAGAATGTCTTACTAAAATTCCAACATACTAGATAAATTACTTTAATATTCAAATTTTATCTGCTTCATTATACTGATCCTGAAACCAATACTATGGGCTTCTCTGCTCCTTCTATGATGTTCTTCAGTGTAATATATAAAAATACTAAGATTTCTTTTCATGGTTTCCAATTTCCCCCTTGAATACGACAAAGTTATATATCACACTGTGTTACTCAATCTTATTATAACCTTGAAATGCTAACTCCTCTTCTAACAGCTGGAATTGCCTATCTACAAAATAAAAACAATATTTCATTACAATGCACAAAAGTATAACCCTCATCACAATTAAATACTTACTTCAGCATTCCAAGGAATTTCTAACCCACTGGTCATACCTTTTCTTTGCTAACTTGTTCAAACTTTAATTTAAAGGACCATTTTCCCAAAATTTACTATCTGTACTTTCAATAAAATCCAATTCATTTTCCCACTGCAATAATATTTGTTACATGTACTAGCAACTTTTGATGCTTATGTTCCTTTTAATTCTTCCATGAGCATCTAGTTACTTCCATTTCCATCATATAGGTACATATTGCTGGATTCTTTGTTGTAAAGAGATTGCTTTAAAAAACCTGAATTCTTCACAGTCAAGTACATTTTTTATTTCTAAAATTATTTGAACAACTATTTTTGGTTGTCATACATGATTTTTTGTATGTTACGTGAGCAGTTGAATTTTCCTCCACAGGTGGTTCAACTTGTGAATAAATGGTTCAACTTGTTCCCAGCTTTCAACTGACTGGTCTGACTCATTGAGATGTGTCTCAAACTCTCTCCAATACAGGATGCAAAGAAAAAAGCAATTTGTTTAGAAAATGTCAAGATTTTAATGCTAGAAAAAAAAAAACTTTCTCAGTTAATACATATTTTCTTGCATATGAATAATTCATGTCGTGTGTCATGCGAGTCCGTCATAGGTAAAAAGGGCAAAAGTCAATGTTCAGGGAGCTTATACATGTAGGAATTAAATATTAAATGCAAAAAGTCAAGAAACATTTATTACCACAAAACCCCTGTGAGAAACTCAGCAGCCTTTCCTAACTGTCTTGTTAAGGCCTACATGAAGAGAAACAGTGACATCAGAAATTTATTTCATTTCAAACTACAAAGGTTTACATAACAAACACATTACATGATAATTACATGTATATAAGGTAAATAATATGTTACAAAATGAACTTAATAAAATATATCTCTAATCTGTCAAATAGAATACATAATTCTTACTATTAATTGGCTAATTTCATTATCTTATGATGAGCATGGAAATTGGGAGGAAAATGCTGTGAAGTCTTATGGTCAAAAATCTTTTTTTTTCAGGTTATACTTATTGCAATTCAGCGGGAAAATATCTACATCTTGATTTGCACTTATCTTTGAAATTTAGAGATGAAGCTATCAGGAGCAAACTTTATCTGTAGTGTATTTTACCATTCTGTCTGGAACAAAAAAATGTCCCAAAACTTTCATAAAACTTGCATCACAGACAAACATTGTACATTGTACAATGTATGTTATATTTATTTAAATTCCACTATTTTAAACCAAAAGTTATCTTTTAGAAAAACATTTCATGGGATTAAAGATCTGAAGACATATATTAAGGGTAACTAGTTATAATTGTAACGGGGACCGTTACAGATGTTCCCCAAACGCTCCCCAACAACCTTTTGGTGTGTTATTTCCTGTAAGCTTCATTAAATAAGGCAATGAAGTATATTGGTCGTTTTTTGCATTTCACGCGCGCATGTACATGCATGTGCAGGATGACCATGTCATCTCATCTATACTATTAATGCATCTTTATATTCTCAGTATCAAAACATTTCATCAAAAAATATATAAGTTCCGGCTATATCAAGTATATTGGTCATCTTAGCATTGCACGCATGCGCACCTGCATGCATGTTCATAATGACCATGCCATTTTGTCTACACTTATAATATCTCTGTTTATTCTTAGTATGAAAGCTTTTCATAAAAAATATATATAAGTTATGGCTATGTTAAGTATATTGGTCATTTAACACATTGCACGCGCGCGCATGTGCATTCATGAGCATGATGTCCACATCATCTTGTCTACACTTTTAATATATCTGTATATTTTTAATAAAAAAATATAAAAATTACGGCTACATTAAGTATATTGGTCATTTAACACATTGCACGCGCGTGCACGTGCATGCATATGCATGCATGTGCATGATGACCATGTCATTTTGTCTACACTTTTAATATATATAAATATTTTGAGTATCAAAGCATTTCATCAAAAAGTATAAAAGTTACGAGTATATCAAGTATATTTGTTATTTTACGCTTTTCGCGTGCGCACACGTGCATGCATGTGCATGTTGACCATGTCATCTTGTTTACACTTTTAATATATCCTTATATTCTGAGTATCAAAGCATTTCATCAAAAAATATAAAAGTTACAGCTATATCAAGTATATTGGTCATTTTACGCATTGCACGCGCACGCACGTGCATGCACGTGCGCGCAAAATGACCTTGATTCCGCAAATTTACATAACATGCCTATTAACCCTAAAAAGGTTTCACCTCAATCGGATGAGTAGTTGACGAGATCACTCGCGGACAAAAAAGTACCCAGGAAGAAGAAGAAGAAGAAGAAAAATAATAATAATAATAAGAAACAGAGTAAAAACAATATGTTCCCCAACTTCGTTTGGGGAACATAATAATCTTAACTCCTATTTTTTTCTTTTATTATCATGATTTTTTCCTTAAAAATAATAAGATTTTTTACAAGCAGAAAATATTAATTTTCTTTTCAAGATGTGAATTAAAATTGGAACGTCTCTTACCTATTTCAAACTTGAAACCTTAAAATCAATGTTGTATAGCATGTATAAACAAAAATATTGTACTTTCACTTTCACTTTGGTTACCTTTAAAATATACCAAGCTAGTGTTCCCTGCCACAGAGCAATAGAGCCTCTAGCCTAGTGGCTCATACTGAAATGTAAAACATATCATATACATTCTAACATTTTCAAGTCAATCAGTATTTACAAGAATAAGATAGTTTCAGTCGTGTTCCTTTTCATGACTTCACCATAAAAATATTCTGATACTGTCAAAATGATCACGCATATAATTAACAATGGAATCTGTAAATTTCAAGCACTACAAAATAAGTTTCTTTTTTCTCAAGGTTCTCCACTCTTTCTTTCTTCAGCTTACAGTAACACAGCATCATTGTGTATTCTCCTTCTCAATGTGCACACAACTTTTCAGTACCACTACAACCTATCCCCCCGCCCTGACATACAGTAAATTATCACAGTCTCTCCTGTATAAAAGGGTGTGTCAGAGCCTGGTTGATGGAGATCCGTTTACTCGGGTCTAACATGAGGGTTGACTCCAACAGGTCCTTCAGCTGTTTGACTTTCTTCATCTGATCCTCGGGGAGGCGCTGATATCCGATCAGCTCTGCGAGGAGATCCTTACTGGCACTGATGGTACTGAGGACCGACACCTTCTCCTACAAAACAAATGTTCTCTGATCTTACCTGTCCTTGCCATACCAGATGTCACCATAGTCCACAAAAACTGATTTTGTTACAGACTTGTATATGCATCCTTTTTAATGCAACTTATTTCAATCTTAAGGTAGTGTGATCACTGACCTTACAAAATGATACCCCCCGCTCCCATACAAGTATGTTTTTGCTATGGGAAAACCCCAAATATCTGTCCGACTGAAACATAACTAGGAAGTGCACAATGGCACTACATTTTATCCAGAAATATAGGACGAGTTGCAGATAAGCAATGGGTAGCCCCAATATTATAACAAGAGGCCCAGGGGCCTCATCGCTCACCTGAGCACTGTGGCTAGGAAAAAAAGCAAAAATCAGTTTAGTATTGAAAAGCTAAAATGCATAAGTGGTCCCGATCTACCCCTAAAAGGGAGAAGGGGGTACGATTTGAACAAAATTCAATGTACACTAACTAAGGATGCTTACATATTTTTTTGACTAACTGTGACTTTCTTCCCTACAAGTTTGACCTTTCATTGTGGTCCCACCCTACCACTGGGGGTCATGATCTGAACAAACTTGAATCTACACTATCTGAAGATACTTTTTCCTATATACTCCTATGTTAAACTTTGATCGTCCATTGTGGCCCCACCCTACCCCCGAGGGTCATGATTTGAACAAACTTGAATCTTCACCACCTGAGGATGCTTTCACATAAATATGACCAATCATTGCTTTGCTGTTCTTGAGAAGAAGATTTTTAAAGATTTTCCCTATATATTCCTACATGTATGTTAAACTTTGATTGACTATTGTGGCCCCATCCTACCCCCAAGGGTCATGATTTGAACAAATTTGAATCTACATCACCTGCAGATGCTTCCATATAAATATGACCAATCATTGCTTTGCTGTTCTTGAGAAGATTTTTCCTATATACTCCTATGTTAAATTTTGATCGTCCATAGTGGCCCTACCCTACCCCGAGGGGCATGATTTGAACAAACTTGAATCTACACCACCTGAGGATGCTTCCATATAAATATGACCAATCATTGCTTTGCTGTTCTTGAGAAGAAGATTTTTGAAAATTTTTCCTATATACTCCTATGTTAAACTTTGATCGTCCATTGTGGCCCCGCCCTACCCCCGGGGGTCATGATTTGAACAAACTTAAATCTTCACCACCTGCGGATACTTTCACATAAATATAACCAATCATTGCTTTGTTGTTCTTGAGACAAAGATTTTTAAAGATTTTTCCTATATATTCCTATGTAAAACTTTGATCATCCATTGTGGCCCCACCATACCCCTGGGGGTCATGATTTAAACTTGAATCTACACTACCTGAGGATGTTTCCACATAAGTTTCATCTTTCCTGGCCCTGTGGTTCTTGAGAAGAAGATTTTAAAAAGATGCTATTAATCTTCCACTAATTTTTAATTATCTCCCTTGGAAGAGGGCATAGCCCTTCATTTGAACAAACTTGAATCCCCTTCACCTAGGGATGCTCTGTGCCAAGTTTGGTTGAAATTGGCCCAGTAGTTCTGGAGAAGATGAAATTGTGAAAAGTTTACGACAACGCCAACGACTACTACAAGAACAGACAACGGACAAATTTCGATCAGAAAAGCTCACTTGAGCCTTCTGCTCAGGTGAGCTAAAAAGAATGGCATTATTTATGTTTTGCTAATAAAGAGAAACCCCAAATATGTGTTGATAAAATATAAATTAGGAGATGCACAATGCCACCATGTAATAAAGATTTGGTGAAAGTTTCATTAACAAGGCCGAGTCTAATTCGAGTGCACATGACTTTGCGCAGCTTTTTAATTTCATGCAGTCATATGTGCGACATTACACCTTTCCCAAATATTGTGATTTTAATACAAAATTAACATTATCTGTAACCCCTATGGGTTTGAAAATGTGCTTTTACGACAATAATTAGAAAAAAAACACTGAAATGGCTCTAATAACGTCACTGTTTTCCGATTTTGTAAGCAATGCATGATGCTGAAGAATGACACATGACTCGCTTGTATGTTCAAGACATCCATGGATATTATACTAAAAACTGTTGACAGAACATCAAAAGTAACATACTAGCAATCTAAACACTGCTATTTTTTACTAAAATAATTCATCTGCGCCGATAATTCATCTGTACCGAAATATATTTATACCGCAATATGGCAATTTTAGAGTATTGGGCATTGAAAAAATAAACTTTGTAATAATTCCTAGACCAACCTAGATAGTCAACTTTCTTGAAATTTCACAATTTGATGATTTTTTTTTACAATAACTTCCATGTACTTGGCTGAAAAAGAAATCTCTAGGGCAGAAATACAAAAAATATGGGGAAAAAAATGTGATAATCTGGCACTTTTCCAACAAATTCCCATAGGGTCCTATAGTAAAATTTGACAACTTTTGAGATGGCTCCCTAAGAAATCGGGACGGTAAACATTCGATTTTTTAATATTAAAACAATAAATATAATAGTAAAAATTAATTCAAGAAAATTTACCAAAATCTCTAGGGTAGAAATAATTAGACTCAGCCTCGTTAAGTTGCAATGGTGTAAGAGGAATTGCAGATAACGGATGGTGTTAAGGACAGAAGGACATAAGGACAACACCCCTATCACCTTATACATCTCCCCAACTTTTCAAGATAGCAAATGCCATTACCATTTTCTTCCAAATCAATATTAAGTCACATTCTCCTGTCAATGTGGACAGTCACATTCTCCTGTCAATGTGGACAGCTATTACTTAAAGAAGAAAGATGAGAAAATCTTTGTGAGAAGATAACTTACCCTGTGTGTGACCTTATCCACCTCGTGGTACAGGAAGTTGTAGTTGCTGTCAAAATGTTGATCCCTAAACATACCCTTTCTGATGATTTTATTGGGGAACTTGCCCTTCAGGTCCATCATAAACTTGAGCATTTCATTGTTAGACTGTCCTGGAAACAAGATCTTGCCAGTGTACAGCTCAAATATAGTTGTTCCCACAGACCATAAGTCCACACTATGGTCATACCCCATACCAATAACTGTAAACCAAAAAAAATAGTACATACAATTTAAAAGAATAGAGAAAATAATTGATGTCCATGTAGAATCTTTCAACTATGTTTTCTTTCAAAAATGAGATGGACAGCATTAAAAAATGTGGAATTTTTAAAGTCACAGAGCATTTATTTGCACAGTGCTAGGTTCATGTTATGTATGTAACACAAAGTTAAACACTGGAATGAAAATCTGAATATGATGTTTGATCACATAAATGTACATGTATTTCTAGATAGGAATTTATATATTATGTAATATATATATAAACTTACTGATTTCGGGAGCTCTGTAGAATCGACTGACGAGGTAAGGTGTGATGTCGTTTTCTGACACATGGGATGCTGAGCCAAAGTCACACAACTTAAGCTGTAATTTACTCTCATTTACCTGCAGGTGAAAATGCATTAAAATAACAGGTTCTAAATATTACCAAAACACATTACTAATCATTCAATACATTTAATGTTATATATTTCTTTAAGCCTTCAAGGAACTTTGAAGATTTGCAAAAATCAATGACTACATTACAGTAAGAAATCCAAAACATTGGAATCACAATCATGGAATCATACACATATAACCAGCTTCCTAATATCTTTACGTTTGAATTGGATTTTGTTAACATTTTTTTTTATTACTTGACACATTGCTCTTTAATTAAATAAATGCACAAAACATGAATATGCCCTATACCAGTTGCAAAAAAAAAAAGGGAAAAAAAGAATTGAACTCTTAACATATAATACGGGTGCAATTATGAATTTTAAAACAAGTATTTTAAGAAATACCGACGAAACTTAATTTTTTCTATGAAGAGTACATTTAAAATAAAGCATGCCTATGTATAAAAGATTTTTAATTTAGTTAAGATCTTTAATTTATAGCACAATAGAATAACATAAGATCTTTAATTTATAGCACAATAGAATAACATATGATCTTTAATTTATAGCACAATAGAATATGTCCATAGATATCAACATACACAGACATGAATAATGACTGATACAGACCAGAATATTATCAGGCTTGATATCAGCATGAAGGATACTGTTCCTCTTCAGATGTTTCAGGGCCAGAAACAGCTGTTGACAGTACGATCTGACGGCCTTGACATGGAGACCTATGTCCTTCCCATACTTCTTCAATACTTCCCTCAAATTCATGCTAAAAAAAAATTGTGCATCTATAAACTTTCTGCTATTAAAAAAAAAAAACAAAAATTTTAACATTTAACATACTTGTTCATATTTATACCTGATGAAATTAGGCAAAGATGTCATTTCAATTACCATAAGGAGTTAAAAATTACAATGCAGTAACTGCACCATATTCTCGAAACATTATGATAACAGCACAGTGCATTAACTTAAAAATTAACTATATCTTACCTAAGCGATTCAAACACCAAACAAAGATGATTTTTATGGAAGAAATGTCGATATAGGCGGAGGCAGTGAAATTTATCATCAGGGTCAGCATCATTGAGCTTTCTAAGGAATTCCAGTTCCTTCAAACCAGTTTTGTGCCTTTTAACACAATGAGATATAAGCAACTTAAAATCATTTCGAGTTAGAAAATATTAAAAGAACTTGCAATTCTAATGAATAATCTTAAATATCAATTCAGCTTCACAGGAATCTGTTATTTTTCACTCAAAGCTATTTCATTCTTAATTAAAATTATGTGATTATAACATTTCCAGCCACTTCATCCCCCCCCCCCCCCCACCCAAACTTTATTTGTAAAAAAAATCATTGTCCTCTGTTGCCAATTTAATACTTATACATGTATATAGTATTAATCTTTACTACAATTTTCCCATCATGAAAATTGGTGAGAAACGAAGAGATGTTGGTTTACAATATATATGGGATTCAATTCATACTGGAGTTTTTAAAACTTACATGATTTCATTGTTCCTGATGATTTTGATGGCAGTCTCCATGTTTCCTCGAGCTTCGTCCCTGGCACGGACCACATTGCTGAACACACCTTGTCCAGTGTACCCATAAACTGAGTACCTTTTGTCCAACATCTCACCAATTCTCACCCCTACAATCAAGTATTTAATTAAACTGGTCAACATTTGATCATATGAAGTGAAGACTTAAACATGTCAGCATTTGATCATATGAAGGTTTTCATGCTTTCTGTATGATATGTGAATATAACTGTTGCATTTATTATTTTGTCTTTCCTTTAAACAAACTTTAAGTACATTATGATTTATGACTTACTGTAGTAACCCTCTGCATCATCCCAGTTGTCAATCAAAGTGGGATTCTCAACCACAGGACCAGTGAATTTCGCCACTGTACTTGGACTTCCCAACTAGAAATGATAAACAAAAATTAGCATTTTAACTTCAAAAGAACTCTTTGACATCATCAACAATATTAACATGTCAAAATATCTTATCCATATTCAATAACACCCAATCCACTGAGGCTTCATCATTCTTAGATGGCATTAAGTTGATACTGATGTGTAATGTTTCACATATACTTACAGCGTAAGCATCACTGAACATGTCTTGAGTATCTGCAAACATGTCAGTCTTCGACTTTTTCTTTTCACCATCTTTTAAAGGTGGCTCCACTGAAAAAGAAAAAATAAAGATATTTACTTCAGGTTAACTTTGTGGAAACTTTGATGATAGTTTTAGCAACATCTGCAAATGTAGACTTACTCTCTAGTTTGGTGTCTTTGCTTCCTTGATCTGCCTTAGCAGATTTCTCCTCTGGTTTTACTTTGTCATATTTCCTTTCACTGTTTTTGTCAGGACTTGCAGATTTCCTTTTGGATCTTTCTGATTCAGGACTACTTGATCCCTTTCTACCTCTGTAAGAATAAGGACTCCTGGATTTTTGACTTCCCTGGAAAGAATCTGGACTCCTCATCTTTCTCCTATTTCTGCGAGAGTCTTGACTTCTGGACCCTTTCTTATATTTATAGGCCTCTTCCTCAGAATCTGAACTGGAGCTTGAACTGCTGTCAGAACTGGAACTTCTGGAAGAAGAGCGATACCTTGATCTGGAGCGTGACTCTGATCGTGACCTTGACTTTGACCTGGAGAATGACCTTGACCTGGATGGAGATGGGGAGGGTGACTGGGGGCCAGAAGGTAATGGTTCAGGTGAAGGTGGCTTAGGTGAAGGTGCAGATGTCATGCTGTCTTCTCCTTCATTCTTCAAACGCTAAAAAAGGAAGGTTAAAATTTGCTTGACATTATGCAAAAAAATGGTATACTTTATGTGAAAGTCAGACAGTGTCTCAGTCAATTTAAGGTACCGTATTTGGCTGAATATAATACGCACTTTTTCCCCAAAATAATTTTCTGTGAGAAAGGGGTGCGTATTTTACACCCCAATGGGATTTTGATAGGTTTTTCTTTCATGTGAAACATGGCTATCATACGCACATACCGTAGTATTACCTAGAGACTTATGCAATTTCTTGCTGTTTATCGCCGTATTTAAAACTTCGGAAAGTTATTGTTGGAATGTAGGCTTGTTAAAAATGTTATATTTATAACCTTTTGATAGTTAAATTAAATTTAAAAGCAAGTTAAAATTAATTTGAGCTGCATGTTCATCGTCTCTGTGTAGGCCGCCATTAACGATGTTATTTATAGATGTTCATACATTCCTTTGCCACGTGCTTCCGTAATCATAGTACACATGTACCTAATCTGTCAGACACCGGTCAAAAAAAGTAATAAGTCATTTTTTAATGAAATACAATAAAATAACATTTATTTTAGGTTTTAAATAACTCGGTGAAAATTCATTTCAACGTAAACACCCCTCTATACGTCCCAATGAATGGAACCCAATGCTGTGAATACGTGCGCTTGTCACTTGATAATTACCCCTCAACACCCCTCCAGGCAATTAAATTGTTTACCAACTCCAAAGCATTGTTTTTACAGTTAGAGCACTGATTATTTACTGCCCTTATTAATGGCTTTGATTATTTTCTTTGCTAAAAATCGGGGGTTGGTTTATGATCTTTTGTATGTGATTACGACACATTAAACAGTTTACACGCTTGTTAAATGTAATTTTACTTTATCTTATATCGGCCTCGTGTTAAAATGATTGAGAGTTAAAAAAGGAAATATGAAGTAGGTTGAAACTTAAGTGTTATCATTTACCCCTGCTCTGTAGAAAATAAGATATCCACGAAGATTACCTCGATGTATGAAGACATATATCCCACCTTCGTACATCATTTTTCACAGCTTTGGAGGTGTGTTGATAACTTTACACGCTTGTTCAATTTTGATTTTATTTTTATAACATCAGCTATTTATTTAATTAATTAATTTCAAGTTCAGAAGAGGAAAATCGTAGTCTATGAATACTTTGATGTTGCAATCTCGCTTGCCCTGTTAAATTTATGTAATTTTCAACATGATTACCTTAAACTAAAAATAAATAATACAAATGTTAAACTCGCAACAATATCGCGTGCTTTGTTGAAATAAAATTATTTCTACAAAGAATAGTATACGGCGACGTATAATTTCAATATCACCGTATGTTAAAAAAAATTAATAATAAACTCTGTTAATACTTTAATGCGACATTATCTCGTGCTTTGTTAAAAATAAATAATTTCTCCAGATTGCCACGATATGGAAAGTCAAGATTAAGAAATAAAAACGCATTTGAATAAAATATCGTGTTCTGTAAATTTTCGGCACTTTATCTCCGCGCCGATTTTCATAGCAAATTACCGCGATTTTCAAAAGTTCAGAACACCGCTTGGTAAAATTTTTTGCTGCGTATAATACAACCGAACTGCGTTTTTTTCCCAGTTTCAGGCTCAAAAAGGGGGGTGCGTATTTTACACCAATGCGTATTATATTCGGCCAAATACGGTAGTTTAAAAGAACAGACCTGTAAAAGGGCTTCTCTTTGCTTTCTTCTCTTTTCTATCAAAGTATCTTCATCATCATCATCATCATCTGGTATGTCAATATTAACCCTGAAAAGAGAAATCATAAATAAAAGGAACTAGTAACAAGAGGTCCACAGGTCACCATTCTCACTTGAGCTACGTTGGCTCTGTTGGCCTTCAGAATATTTTTCCTGTTTATTACAAGGTAAAACTTTGATCCCCAATTTTAACCTTACATTTACTCTGAGGGCAATGAACTGCCCAAACCTGCATCTTCACTTCATTTGGGATTCTAGACTACGGCCCTGATGTTCTTGAGGGAAAAAGGTAGAGATACTATATAGTATATCAATACAACTTCCTGTTACTCTGTTATTTTACAGAAAAAGATTTTTAAATTTTTTTCACACCTACTGCCATAAACAACTTTGACCTGCCACTATGATCTCACCCTACACAATCTAGGGGGCCAAACTAGAATTTTCACATACTGGATATGCTGGTATATTAATATTACTAACTGTAGCCCTTTTATTCTAAAATTAAAGACAATTTAAAGATTTTACACATATATATTTATACAAATATTCCACCCCTTTTGTGGCCTCATCCTAGTGTCCTGGTACCCATGATCTGAACAATTTTTTTAAAAAAAGACTTACTCCTCATCTGAGTCCTGGTGTAGAGCCATACCCTCAGACAAGCTGCCTTTGAATTTATCCTCCTCCCTCCTTCTGCGTTCTCTGGATCTACTTCTCCTGCTTCTTCTTCTGTCCCTTGATCTACTTCTGTCATGTCGCCTATAAAAAAGTTTCTATTAGCCAGTACAAAAGAGAAAAGAATTAATTTGTACTTTATCAAAAAAAAATCCTGAAACTTGATTGCAATAAGGCATTGATTATCAGAAACTGTGTTTCTAAAATAAAACCTACCCTCTTTCAGTTGACCTACGTCTTGGAGATCTTCTGTCTCTATCCCTTCTGTCATCTCTTAATCTTCTGTCATCATCATCTCGTCTTCCTCTTTCCTCATCCTCTCGTCTTCTCCTCTCTTCCTCAATACGCCGTTCTTCCCTAAACTTCTCTCTAGAACTCATTCCCTCTTTTACTCTGTCTGCATCTCTGGACCTCTCAGAGCTGAAATTGTATAAGATGTGAAAATGCCATAATTTTTTTTACATATCTATAAATATTCAGTTTATTGACATCATCATGTTGGCATACAGTCAAAATAAGAAATCAAATGACAGATAACAGAAAAAAAATATAAAAATATAAGAAAGTTTTAACAAATAAAGTAAATTTACCTTCTCTGAACTGGAGATCGACTTCTTCTCTCTCTGCCAATATCCCTGCTTCTCTCCCTACTGAGGGAGGCTCTTCTATCTCTTGATCTTTGCTCCCTCTCTCTGGAAATGTGTTCCCTGTCCCTAGCTCTGTGCTCTGTATACTCTCTCTCTCTAGAACGATTATCTCTCATCTCCCTTTCTCTAGACCTTCGTTGTCTTTCACTGCTCCGTTCTTTCCTTCTTCGTTCATCCCTTCTGACTGCATCTTCAGACTCAGATGTTCTTCTTCTGTCTTTTTCTCTACGATCAGAATCCCTCCTACTCTTCTCTGACTTTCTGTTTTCTTTAGACAGACTGCTATGAGGTCTTAAAGGGGGCATTTTACGAGTTGCCTCTGTCACAGACACAATCTCACAGTCCGAGTCCCCGCTCTCTTCTTGGACCTTTTGCTTCTCTCTTTTTTCTGCTTCTTCTTCAGCTCTCTTTTTTTCCTTGATGATATTTTGTAAAATATTCCATTCTTGTTTTTTCTTTTTCTCTTTTTGTGTTTCTTCATAATCAACCTCTCCTTCTTCCTCTGAATCAGACCCTGCATATCCCTGTGCTATCAAATCCATAGGATTTGAATTGATTATGTTCCCATTGCTTTCTGACTGTAGAACCTCTTTTAAAGCTTCTCTTGCAGCTTCTAGCTTCTCTAAATCAACAGAGTCATCAATTTTCATTTTTTTAGATGTACGTCCTTCTTTTTCACTTCGACTTGATTTGCTCTTCTTCTTTTTGTGCTTATGCTTTTTCTTTTCATCTCTCTTTTCACTCTTGGAATGTTTATGTTTGTTTTTGCTTTTGTGTTTGTGTTTATGTTTTTTCTTCTCCTTTGTAATTTGAAAGTCTGATTCTACCTCTTCTTCTATTTCGATATCCTCCTCCACTTCTGGAACATTAGCATCACTCTCAGAGGTCTCATCCTCACTACAATGGATCAATAGATATGGCTATCAAAAATGATATTATGTCTTTTGAAGGAGGACATTCAATTTATAAAGAACAAGGTACGATTTCAATACAAATCTTGCCCTATGTTTTTCTTAAAAATGAAAGTGATGTAAAAAATTAAAACCCATGCTTCCTGAATCATTGGAATTCCACGCTGAAAGAGCATACAAATCATTTTTCTCACATGACCTTCTAAGTGCTAATTGTGACGTCATAAACTTGTGCAATTTCCCTTATTTTCTTTAAAAGTTGCAGAAGACATCAATTTTCAATGGAATTTTCCTTCAGATAATATTGTCCACAGGCATCGCCCACAAAGATTTGGAAATATGTGATTTTTCAAAGAATTTTACGCAACATATCCGAAAATTTAAGTGGGCGACGGCTGTGGACACTATTTTCTTAAGGAAAATAATCCCTTAATACAGTCATTTTGAGGGTTTTTTCTGTTTAAAACTAAGAAATGTAACAAATTAATGATGCCATATTTCCAGAACGGTCCTCCTTCATGCCATATTCTTTCATGATTTATCACGGTCATTTAATCAACTCTTATTGAAGCCAATTTCAACACTTTTTGGAAAACATTATTTTTTAAACGCATAATAAAGCTAAAACTGTACCTACTTCTTTGCTTGATTTAAAATACATGTAACAGTTATCAGAAATCATCTAATCCGGAATGTTTTGCCATATCATATAATAAAATAACCCTTGAAATGAGTCATTTTGAGGCTTTTTCTGTTTAAAATAGAAAAATGCATCAAATTAAAGATGTCATATTTCCAAAATGGTACTTCTTCTTGGCCTTTTCTTTCCTGATTTATCACAGTCATATACTCAACTAATATTTAAGCCAGTTTCAAAACTTTTTGAAAACATTAAATTTTCAGGGCACAATAAAGCTAAAATCATACCTTCTTCTTTATAGCTCAGATTAGTTGTTTCTTCTTAACCATTAACAATGTCATCATAACAAGTCAACATTAAAAGTCAAATATAAGATTGAAGCAAAATATCAGATTGTCTTGATTGTGCATGTTTGTTCAAATACTCAAATTTTCAATTTTTCATAATTTTCTTGCATTTAAATTAATAATTAAAGTAGAAATATATTTATTGCATAAACTTTCAAATTTTCAAATTGATTCATATAATTATGTGTCTTAGTATTGTATACTTGTGTACCAAGTCTTACTAAAATTGGACCAAAACTGTAGGAGGAGTATGGTTTTGAAAGAATTTCACAGAAATTTTTATTTTTTTTAACAACCATGGCAACACTGTTTGATGAAATTAAAACTGATACACTGAATTACATATCCTATTAAAGTGTACTTGCAGGCCTTTCAAAATCAAAATGACGGTGCCTGAATTTTACCTGGCTGAAATCGTGATTGTAGCAGCAAAAATATCTGATGCAGAAAAATTTTATAACCTATTTAAAATTGCTATCACAAGGTACCTCCCAATTTTGTAAAAGTACCACCTGTTTCCAGCCTGTACTTGTGTACCAAGTCTTACTGAAATTTGACCAAAACTGTCGAAGGAGCAGCATTTTGAAAAATTGTTTACAGATGGGACAGACAGACAGACAGACAGATGAAGGATGGACACACTGCTATCGCATAAGCTCTTCTGGTCTCTGACCAGTAGAGCTAAAAATGAGGTTTGGGGCCTTTTTGTTCCCAAAATTGAAATATTATCATGATTATATATTAAAAAATTTAGTTTAAAACTTCATTTTTTTAAAAAAGTTTTAAACTCGTTTTCTGAGAACATTCAGTAAATAGTTGTTTATTCCATGAAAAATTGACAAAAATAATTGTCAACGAAGTGTAGGGCTGCCACGAATCAGAAAATTTTCGAATCGATTTGGTTCAAACAAAAACCTCAATTTTCAAATAATTTCGATTCGATTATAAGAAATAGAACCTTTTTTATTTTTGTATAAATTTTGTAATGTTTGATAATTCAAAATAAATAATGAAACACCTGAACACACTTTCATTACATTGATTAAGATAATATGGAATGTAAAGCCAAAAAAAAAAAAAAAAAAGAAAGGAAATACCTAATGTTCTAATTACAAAGTATGAACCAAGAATCAAATGTCTGAAATTCAAATTATTAAAATACTGGTTATTAGTTTTAAAAGAGAAAACATGCATACAAATCTTTCAAACAAAACTTCCATGATTGCATATGCTAAACATAAAAGTATTGGTGCTTTGCTTACAAAAGCTATTTTATATAGAAATTACTGTTTGGATCCCTGATTTTTGATTCACCAATACGATATCAAACTGCCGAAACACATTGCTGTAGTAACAATACAGTCAATAATTAATTTCACATTCAAAACGTTGTCAATATTAAAAAGAAATACAAAATTTCGCAGCACAGTGTCAGGTCCTCTAAATTCAGAATTGTGTGGCTGATAAGTGTGGCCTAAATGCACTAATCTTCTGTGCCATCTTTCTGTAGAAAATGGAAGTAGTACCCTAGTTAGAATAATCTAACTGTCTCTCGGGATAACTGGGTCGGTATGACATTTACCATTTTAACGATAGAACATTCTATCTAGTTGTCCCTGACTTCTTCGAGGGCACTTTCGTGTTTTTGTTTACATTAAATGATTTGCCATCATTTCTTCTGATTAACCAATCAGAATGCACCTAACAACAGCAGATGTTAGTTTGAAAAAATCAAACCTGAATCGAATCGAAATCCGGGAAAAGCTTACCAAATCAAACCAAAAGATTTTGATTCGCGGTTAACCGATAATTTGGTTAATCATGGCAGCCCTAACAAAGTGTGTATGATGCATTCTTAGTGCTGTTTCTTTCAAACTAAGTCAGTTTCTAAGTCAATATAAGCATACAAATGTGATGTTGGTAAAACAAATAGATCTTGCAAAAATACATAAATCTCTACATGCTTTAGTGTCTATAATTGAATGGTTCATTCAGCTGAATTCATTTATTTATTTCAAAGAGTCAGACTGTATCTCTAATAATAGTATACTAAGCTCAATCTCTCAGATAGTAGTTAAGGATAACCCAGATCTCCCAGGCAAGTACGAGACAAACCCTAATCAGTCAGATAGTGTGCAAGGACTACGTAACCCCAATCTTTCGGATGCATGCAAGACTAACCCTAATCAGTCTAATACTTGTGCCAGGACTAACCTCAGTCTCTTAGGTGGGTGCAAAACTAACCCTTATCAGTCAAATCAGACAAGTGACATAATTCTTACGACACAGTGCAATGAGCATGCAGATCTTGCGAATCTAAAGACCAAAGTAGTCTACCCAACCAAAATTGATGAATTCTTACGTAAGTTGATTTTCCCAATTTCTCCCAAAACGTTTATTTTCCAAATATAATGGTCATGGCTCCTGTACCCAAAAGTAATGAGACAGCCCTGTATCATTTCCTTCCATTATTGGGGAAATAGATGGAATGGATAAAATAAAATGACCTTGCTTTTAAAGCATTGTGTCCAACTGACCAACCCATTAAAAACAAGCATATAACATCCACAACTGGGACAACAGAATTTTTCAGTCAACTTATTAATTACAAAGGTTCACATAAAAACATAATAGATATATCTGATGAAAGCTATACATGTAGTATATGAACAGCTGATAAATTGAAGTGGGTCTTTTTATTTATTTTTTTAATTCATTGTAAGAGGGATTGGCCCACAATTTGGTCGTGTAACATACGTTACTATCAATACTTTATAAGCCGGAAATAAGCTGCTGGAAGTGAAATAAAAAGTGCTGAAGAACGAAATGTACTAAATTTTAGCTTTCTGTTTGCAAAATTATAAGCTATATAAATTCATTGGAATATTACACCACACCTGAACCATGAAATTTCACAAAGTTTAAAAATCAACAGAAATAGTCGTGTAAATAGATTGTCCTTAATATATAAAGTACAAAGTCAATACCTTAACTTCCCATTGTGATAGTCAGTCGCCATTTTATTTTTTCGTTTGCAAGTCGTGGTAGATAATGCTAATTACATCAAAAGAGAGATTTGTGCTAATTTGATAGTAGTTCTAAATTAGAATACTGTATTTATATACAAAGTACATAAAATACTGTACTTATATACAAATTACAAAGCTTTCATTTTAACAACAAATTTTATCGATAAATAAAATCTTGATATTTTTTATATTAATTAAATGTGGAGAATATTCTTATATTCAATAAATATAAATATACTTTAGTTTCTTTATGAAATTCTTAAAATATAATCTATATATTTATTTATTATTAGCAAACAGAATTCATAGTCAAATTCGATCTTTCTCTATTTCTTTCCTCTCTTTTCTCCTTTTGCATTCTTTTCTGTTTTTAGCCATGACAACTATGACGTCATAAAGGAAGTTGACTCCATAGTCTGACAGACCCAAATAAAAAGAAGTCACCTGTCGTTGTTTACATTTGTATAACAACAAAGTCTTGAAGAAGGAAGATGAAATTCAAGTTTAGAGAAGAGCACACTTTTGGTAATATGATATCTGTTTTATTTTTACGTTTATTTAGGGTATAAAACCTTTAAATCGTGAATTACTGGTCTGGTTTTGGTTTGTTTTGAGACACTTATCTTCTATAGGTCTTTGCCCTAAATGGCCTTATGTCATAAGTAATTGGCTAATATTCATCTGATCGCTACCACTGTGAATCATGCCTTTTTTGACAATATAATGTTTAAGTAAAAGATATTCATAATAAGATTATTATTAGCTAATTATTAATAAAACGTACACTATAGTTGTTATATTTACAAGTAATTTGTTCCCCAAAAGTATAGATTTATTATTTATTTTTAATTGTCTCTAAACTTTGTGTGTGTATTTGGACTCAAACCATTTTAAAAAATTTTATGATGCTGAAGTGCTGAAGCTGTGTATGCTAAGCTGTTGATAATTTATTGCTCGTATGCAGTGTTTCATAGTCACAATTTTTACCAAAGTCTTATTATGCTATCATACAAACAAAGGTCAGAGCTATCTGTGGCAATTAATCTTGAATAAAACTATATGTATCAGCGTGCATGTATAAAATTACATTTAGATGATAATTAGGCTTAGTACTCATTCAGTATAGGCAACAAGACATCAAACATAAATTAATTTATTATTTTTTTTTTTTTTACTTTGACTTTATATCAGATTGCATCAGAGAGAGAGTAGCTATTCAAGATTTTTATATTCATGCCCAATGATATTATTCCCTATGAAACTAATATATAAAATTTTATACAGAGGTTATAGAATGTATTAACCAGAGATGTAATTTATCATTTTTGAAATTTCTTTTAAAGTTTAAAAAGGCTATAAGTTGGAAGAGCTGTGAATATTACATGTGATAAAGAAAGTCAGTGAAATTCATCATGTTTATAAAGAAGAAAGAATTTTTGTTACAATATTTGTTTTTAAAAAGTGTGAAAGTAAAATTACATAAATTATAACCAGTTGAATAGCAGTGCATATTTAAGCAACAGCAATTATAGTTACATTATATACAATTATTCTCTATTGATTATTACATTGTATACAAAAAAATTGAGAAAACTACCCGTACTAACGTTTACTAGTGTACTGTAATAAATTTGCAGACTATAGTGATATCATTGACATTTGTTAACACAGCATTCATTTCAGTCAGCCTTATTTTTAAGCTTTAGGACGTAGAACATTATGTAACACTTCAACAATAGAATAATTAAAAAATTAAGGCAATTGTGTCTTCGTACAGGGAGTTTAATAAAACAGTTTTAGATTACAATAAGACACTGAATAGGAGCCTGATTTGGATTATATTAAGGCTATATAAACAAAGAGATATTCTCATGATGTAGACTAAGGATCCAAATGTTTGTGTTTATTTCATATTATGTAAGTATAATTCACTTCATGTTAACAACAGTGATGTGTACAGCATTTGATTGAATATTCAGGTGTCATGATCAAGATGATGTATATGTTGTACATGTATTAAATAATGTACATACATATATATCCTAGCTGTGTAACAAGTATAGCTGGTAATTACATGTACTTACAAGCTATCTATTCCATTTCTTCTTTTAATGTGGACAGACTTGCATGCCTTTTCAATCCTGAGGTTAGATATATTGCAAAATTGGAGACATTTTTAGCTCACCTGAGCTGAAAGCTCAAGTGAGCTTTTCTGATCACATTTTGTCCGGCGTCCGTCAGAGCTGTCCCTGTCTGTCTGTAAACTTTTCACATTTTCAACTTCTTCTCAAGAACCACTGGGCCAAATTCAACCAAACTTGCCACAAAGCAACCTTGGGTAAAGGGGATTCAAGTTTGTTCAAATGAAGGGCCACGCCCTCTTTCAAGGGGAGATAATTAGGAATTAGTGAAAAAATAATGGCATCATTTAAAAATCTTCTTCTCAAGAACCACTGGGCCAGGAAAGATGAAACTTATGTGGAAACATCCTCAGGTAGTGTAGATTCAAGTTTGTTCAAATCATGACCCCCGGGGGTAGGGTGGGGCCACAATGGGGGATCCAAGTTTTACATAGAAATATATAGGAAAATATCTTTAAAAATCTTCTTCTTAAGAACAGCAAAGCCATGATTGGTCATATTTTTATGGAAGCATCCTCAGGTAGTGTAGATTCAAGTTTGTTCAAATCATGACCCCCGGGGGTAGGGTGGGGCCACAATGGGGGATCCAAGTTTTACATAGAAATATATAGGAAAATGTCTTTAAAAATCTTCTTCTTAAGAACAGTAAAGCCAAGATTGGTCATATTTATATGGAAGCATCCTCAGGTAATGTAGATTCAAGTTTTTTCAAATCATGACCCCCGGGGTTAGGGTGGGGCCACAATGGGGGATCCAAGTTTTACATAGAAATATATAGGAAAATATCTTTAAAAATCTTCTTCTTAAGAACAGCAGAGGCATGATTGGTCATATTTATATGGAAGCATCCTCAGGTAGTGTAGATTCAAGTTTGTTCAAATCATGACCCCCGGGGGTAGGGTGGGGCCACAATGGGGGATCCAAGTTTTACATAGATATATATAGGAAAATATTCTTCTAAAAATCTTCTTCTTAAGAACAGCAGAGGCATGATTGGTCATATTTATATGGAAGCATCCTCAGGTAGTGTAGATTCAAGTTTGTTCAAATCATGACCCCCGGGGGTAGGGTGGGGCCACAACGGGGGATCCAAGTTTAACATAGAAATATATAGGAAAATATCTCTAAAAATCTTCTTCTTAAAAACAGTAAAGCCATGATTGGTCATATTTATATGGAAGCATCCTCAGTTAGTGAAGATTCAAATTTGCTTAAATCATAACCCCCGGGGGTAGGGTGGGGCCACAATTAAGGATCCAAGTTTTACATAGAAATATATAGGAAAATATCTCTAAAATCTTCTTAAAAACAGTAAAGCCATGATTGGTCATATTTATATGGAAGCATCCTCAGTTAGTGAAGATTCAAGTTTGTTCAAATAATAACCCCCGGGGTAGGGTGGGGCCACAATTGGGGATCAAAGTTTTACATACAAATATATAGGAAAATATCGTTAAAAATCTTCTTCTTAAGAACAGTAAAGCCATGATTGGTCATATTTATATGGAAGCATCCTCAGATAGTGAAGATTCAAGTTTGTTCAAATCATTACCCTGGGGATAGGTTGGGGCCACAATGGGTGATCAAAGTTTACAGAGGAATATATAGGAAAAAGTCTTTTTCTCAAGAACAGAAAAGCCATGATTAGTCAAATTGATATGGAGGCATCTTTGGGTAGTGTAGAATGAAATTTGTTCAAATGAGGGCCCCGGGGGTAGGGTGGGGCCACAATGGGGGATCAAATTTTTACAAATGAATATATGGGAAAAAAATCTGCTGCTCAAGAACAACAAAGCCATTTGTTATATTGATATGAAAGCATCATCAGGTAGTTTAAAATTCAACACCCCCCTCCCTGTAAACTTTTCAATACTGTACTGATTTTTGCTTTTTTTCCTAGCCAATGTGCTCAGGTGAGCGATGTGGCCCATGGGCCTCTTGTTTCTTTATGAAAACAAAAACCAGTGAGAACTTCTTTAGCACTCTGTATTAAGGATTTAAGTGGTATGATTGTAGTTTAGTGCAACCTGAAATTTATTTTCAAATTGGATGGGGTTGAGAAAGGACCCAAGAACAGGGTGTATTTGGTGTGAAATCTCTGTAGGAATCGGAAGTGTACAAATTATTCATAGTTTAATGTCCAGTCAAGCAGATGATTTGTCGGCTGACCACAACTGGACAGACTTTACAAAAGCTACACAGAAAAATGTTACATTACAATGAAATATGTTGTCAAAAAATTGTAATATTTAAGTCTGCTTTTCTTAACATAGGTACATTTCACATATTTAAATTGCATTCGCTCTTGGTGCAAGAGGATCAAAATATAAATTTATTCTAAATTTGTAATAAATCAGTAAATAAAATCAAACTGAGAAATGACTAGAGAGTTTGTTAAAAAAATAAATAAGTGCTCCAAATGAGGATCTGGATCGAACCAATAAAACATATAGATTCCTCACTGTCATGGAAGAACATATCACTGCTCTATCATTCCAACATAATGAGAATTTTAAAATGATAATGAAGCAGAGCATTTACACAATGTGATTTTTTTTGTGAAAAAAAATTAATTATGAACCCTGGGTCTTCTCTCCGTTTATTACAAATGTTTGCTCGCTTCTTCAAGTTTAGTAAATAACGTTTTAAAACAAAATGATCAAGAGATAGCAAATTTATAGAAAAACATGGCTGTTTGAAAATATTACATTTTTTACCAAATGAGTGAAATGACTCATCTAGCCATATTTCGTAACATATTTTAGCATGTCAAAACACAATATCGGGAAACTATTTCTCTTTCCTTTATCATAGGCATTAGGCAACCTGGTTGTCATCAATTGAATGCTAAAATATCACATGTCTGATCAATAAGATCTTCACTTTTCAAGTGTGCCCAAATTCCTGCTGAATCTAAATCAAATATGCCTTATTCTTTTTGGGACACAGAATAATAGTTAAATGTTAAGCTTACTGTATGTGTACTTGAAAAAGCAGACGTTAAATTTTAGCGGCTTTGGCGTGAACAACAATGAGCTAATTTATGAATACCGCTAAGAAATCATTTATATATATACAATACATGGCATGGATATTTTAAGTGCTAATTCATGATTACGCCAACAACTCAATACCCAGCGATTGGGCTAAATTTTGAATACGCCACTTTATGTACACATACAGTATTTGGTTAAGCCTCCTGGAGTTATAGCAATTCATCATTGTGGACTCTAGAAATCTAATTGTTGATGTATTAGTTTAAAAGAAAACTGTTTTTTTAATCATTTGTAATTCCAAAATATGAATGATTTTTGAACATAGAATTTTACAAATGAATAATATTCTTTTTTTTTTTTTTAGAGCAGAGACAGGCAGAATCAACAAAGATCAGAGACAAATACCCTGAAAGAATTCCTGTAATTATTTAAGACACATTGTATAATTTGCTTGTCAAACATAAATTTAAAGGAATTATTAGAAATGCAGTATGTGGTGTACCACATGGTTTTAGTACATAATTTAGAAAGAGCAATAAGCCAGACTTAATTCATATATAACAGAGATGAATATCTTTAACATGTTTAACAAGTATACATTTATTTAATAGTATAGGTCGATCAGTGTTATGTTAGTGTAGTACACAATATGTAGAATTTTATTTTAACAAGTACACATTTATTATTTTAATAGTATAGGTCAATGTTAATTTAGTTGTAGTACATGATAATGTAGAATGTACATTGTATACTTAGTTTATTGCATAATTAAAGTTTATTATAAAAGTGTAAATGAAATTTTATAAAAGTTTAAATTTCCAAAACTCTAGTATTGTTCTTTAATAAAATTTCAGAGATCTTTAAAACTTGAAATAACTGGTTTGCCTCTATGAAATAGGTCATCGTAGAGAAAGATCCGAAGTCACAGATTCAGGACATAGATAAACGGAAGTTTCTGGTTCCCAATGATATCTCTGTGGCTCAGTTTATGTGGATTATTAGAAAGAGGATTCAGCTCCCGTCAGAGAAAGCTATATTTCTGTTTGTAGGCAAGGTCTTACCCCAGTCCAGGTATGTATAGTAACAAACCAGGTAGTTATAAAACATACAACATCAAATGTTAAGATTCATAAAAAAATCATTAAAATTTATAAATTATAAGTTACTGTATATATTGAATTTTCATGCCTGCATGCTTTATTTTCTCAAATGTAATAGCATCCAAGAGATCATCACAAAATAGCCATGATAACTTTTTTCAACTGTCCATCCAACAAACCCTTTAAAGCAGCAAGAGGCTGATGCTACGTATTTTTCTCAAAAATATTTATGCTTGGATACAATATCTCTTAACCATTTTTGCTGTTAAAATGTGCTGTTAATGATAACTCTTAACTAAATCTGTTAAAGATTGCCTAAGTATTTGTGTCAGAATACATTAAAAATAGTGTCTATAGATTTAAAAATTGTTACGAATAAATGTATAATGATGTTAATTAATTTAGTAAAGACAAAAAAATCTTGACAAAAAAGACACATATTCTATATGAATGCATAAATAATCTATTAATATCATTAGAAACATTATTTTTCTAGATCTTTTTCTACATTAGAATTTGTTTTAAAAGTATGTGTAATTGATATTTTCTTTATTCCAGTGCAAGTATGGGTCAGGTGTATGAAGAACACAAGGACGAAGATGGCTTTCTTTATATTGCATACAGTGGAGAGAATACATTTGGAATGTGAACTCTTGATACATCAGCAAAATTTTCCATTATGACATTGTTTCCTATTTAATTTTTTTTTTCATTTCATGATTCATTTACATCATTTTACAAATATGATATAAAAATAAGCTAATTATTCCACAAATATTAATGGTAATGTCAGTCACTCATATTTAATTGGAATTTATTTTCTTCAGCAGACATTCTGGTTTTTCAATATTTTTTTTTTTTTTTTTTTTTTGAAATTCAAACTTGAATTATAATTAGATTTTAATTCCGAAAGTAACTGTTTTTTTTTTTTTTTTTTTGGTTTTTTTGGTTTTTTTTAAGGGAAATATTATTATAAATGTCTTCAATCTCAACATGATGAATTGAAAGTTCTTAGTAGTGTACGTGTCATTTGGTACTAGGTTGTACAATATTGTAAATATTCACATCCAGCTTTATTATACGAATCAATCAATACAACAAAACAGAATTTTTATTTTCGTATTAATACAATGTTTGACCATTTTATAGGGCATATCTGATTTAAAGTCTGTTTAAGTGAAAAACAGTAAATACTTTTTTTTTACTTAAATGGCCTCTTTTCCATGAAAATTTTTAAAATTGTCAATAAGAAATTTTTGAATAATTGTGATCATTGAAGAAAGTTTAAAAATCATGCTATAGATATAAAAAGGGGGGTTTTGATTTGAATCAAATTAAATTTTAATGTACTGGTACATATATGCTAATTAAAACCACAGACCTCTCTATTATTAATTTATATTTCCGATCTAGTTTACATTACTTATTATTTGTGTCTGTGATATCGTGTATGCGGTAACATTTATTATTTGAAATACAGATTGGGAAACATTCAAACTGTTGGTGTTAATATGCTATTTCCACATTTTGTGTTTTATGTTGATTATTTTCCTTCTGTCACTCTAAATGTTTGAAAATGCTTGATAAAATAAACCAGCTCACCATCTGCAACAAATTACATTGGTTTTTATCAGCTATTTGTTCTAGACAACATTGTTTTTTCAGTCTTGATTGAATTTATTAAGAAAGAAATTAAATTAACATGACCTTATAATGTATAACTTGAGATCAAATTCTTTTATCTCCCATTGTATTCAAAGAAAGATAATTATATTTGGCATGCATTTTGTGTTTTTATACATGATAATATGAATAAAAATATACAAAATAAAAATTTTGTTCAGTTTCTCTTAAATCAAATGCAGTTTTCTCCCTTTAATGCCATTCTTTTGTTTTCGTGTAAAACTGCATGTGTCTGGACATTAATTTTGTTAACTTGTACATTTAAGACATCAAATTGTATTCTGCTTTCCTGGGGGCTCATGAAAGAAAATATTGGATTTATCTGGTATATGAATATACAGTGGTCTAGATATTCGTACGACTTAATTACTCTGGCACAAAGTGTTGTGTCCAGAATTTCCTCGATATTAACTTTAAAACAGCTGTTGTCACTTGTGACTGTTGAAGTACATGTATAAAGACCATGTCGCCTTGTATAGACGGTTTGTTCCCTTTTTTGGAAGATCCATTGTTCCGTAAATTTTATTTTATTTAAGTAAATTTTATCGGAGGCAAAAAACGAAATAAAACGTAAAGTTGAAATCCTAGCCATGAATGATGAAACTTTTTTTTTTACTGATCGACTTGCTCAGTTGCAGATAAAAAATTCCAACTCCTGTGGTATAATATATACATCTTCAATAGTAGCAAGGACCTATATACTACACTTAGTATATAGGTCCCTGATAGTAATCACAAGTGAAATAATACTACATGTTATATATGTGTGAAATTCATGACTTTGGGGCGGGAGGGGGGGGGGGGGGAGGGGTTTAACAGTGGAAATTATTGGGGGACATCAATAGCAGTGCAATGTAAGTGATGGATACAGACTTCTTTTTTTAATGGTGTTCATGCTAAGATGTCTTGAGACTATGCTATCACAATCTTTGTTATTATCTCCTAGTTCTCATGATTCACTGCATGCAGTGATATTTAAGTTAATTGGATATCTTTATACAATTTCAAAAAAAAGAGGGAGTCTTTTCAGTTTGCATCAAAAATGTTTGTTAAAGGGCAAACCTACAGCAAGCACAATAATTTACATGTCAGAGTTCCGGAAACTGGTCGAAGTTCATGGAAACCAATATTACTGATTATGTTTTGGATTCTCCAAATTGGCAAAAACCCACAGTGGCAATTCTATTGGTCTTGCTTGTCTTAGGTAAAAGAAGGGAGACTGGTCAGGGGTCTCTGATGGTGGGATCTCTGGTTTTAGCCTTAATATAGCTTTTTTGCAGAAAGAAAATACCCTTAGGTGTTAATACATATAAATACATGTAAGAACACACAAATCCAATTTGAAAAAAATACAGTTATTAATTTTGTTTATTTAGTTATTCATTTTGGTTTTATTAATTAAAATATTAATTGATTGTACCAGTAACTAAAAAATAGAATTAGATATCATTTTAGTAAGATTTTCTATTTTAAAACAGTCTAAAACCAAAACCAAAAAAAAGCCAGACACTTTTTAGATTTACTGGACTCATTCAAACTTTAATGGGGATGCATGATGAACTCCATAATTTTTGGAACTCTATCTGCATTAAAACACAAATTATAACCGGTACAGAAATGATAGACAATCTATTTTGTATTGTCAGTTCAGGTATCAAAACTGCATGTAAAAAATTGCTTTAATTTACAGAATTTAGAGGATGTAACTGAGTTGAAAACACAAGGAAGATGGAATATGATGAAAAATTTGCAGACAAGATGGCTGATTTATGTTACAAGAAATATCAGTCATTGCCAAAGAAAGGGAAGCCTCAGAAAGGAAAAGAGTGGACATCGTTATCCTGTGTAGTTATAACAAGTAAGGAAAAAATAAACAACAAATCCATATACTTATAACAAGTAAGAAAAAAACTACCATCAATGATTGACCTATAAATCCTGTATAATAGTTATAACAAGTGAGAATAAAATTCCAGCAGTGGTTTGTTGTCCAAAAATTTATGATGAATTTTAATCTACAAGTTACCATCTCTAATTTGAAAGGATACTTGAAATATATACAGTACATGTACATAAATTGACGTATTCAAAATTTAGCACAATCACTAGGTATTGAGTGGTTGGTGTAATCATGAATTAGTGTTACACACATCCGCGCCATGTATTTTATTTATTTATGATTTATTAATGGTATTCATGAATTAGCGCAATGCTGGCCACGCCGAAGCTGCTAAAATATGAAGCCCGCTTATTTAAGTAACATACAGTATATATATATATTTTTTTTAACTTTCGACAAAAATCTTGATTTTAGCCCATTGCAGAGTTGTCTGAGAAGAATACTATAAATCACCAAATTTTCATGACATTATAGGTTTTTGTTTTTTTTGAGCGAGACAAAATTTTCCCGAATTCTGGTTACTGTTTACATAATCTTTGCTCATAAAAATATACGTGAGAATGAAATATTCATAAGGAGACTGTCTTGCGTATTTAGGTGAAAATTTAGTTCTCACAAAGAATAATAAGTGATTTATAGTAAACAGTAACTCTGCATAGGAGATTACTTGCACACGTACATTTTTTTCTTCAGAAAATCAGGAAATGAGAGTTGTCTCCCTTGGTACAGGGACAAAGTGTATTGGGAAGAGTAAATTAAGCCCCAATGGTAAGTTTCAAAAGTTAAGCTTCAATGATAAGTTATAAGAGTTAAGCTTAAGTGGTAAGTTTAAAACAAAAGTTAAGCCCTAGTAAGTTAAAAAAAATTAAAGCCTCAATAAGTTACAAAAGTTAAGCTCCAATGGGAAGTTAAAAAATTAAACCTCAATGATTAAACTTATGAAAGTTAAGCCCAAATAGAAAGTTTATAGAAAAGTTAAGCCCAAATGGTAAGTTTAAAAAGTTAAGCCTCAATGATAAGTTGTAAAAGTTAAGCCCCAATTGGCAAGTTTTACAAAAAAAAAAGTTAAGCTCCCATGTTAATTATGAAAAGTTAAGCTTCAATTGTTAGTTAGATATGCATGGTAATAAAGCTGTTGAATCAAGCTGAGGTGATATGTATATTTAAGAAATGAATTTAATTTTTGAAGATTCATGAGGACAGGAATTACGACGCTTCACACCGGCATATTTCATGAAGCACGTTAGCCCTTCATGATAAATATGCCAGCGTGAAGCTTCGTAGTTCATGTACCTCATGAATTTTCAAAAATTAAATTCATTTCTTATATTTACATTATTTTCTGATGAGTTACCACAAATTACGCCATTCAACAGTCATTTTTAAAGCAAAACAGTTTGCACTATAGTTTTGACGTCAAGTATGGTATTATGACGTAACAATGGAGATATTCATCCTCATCCATAGTAGTTCATGAGAAAATGAGAAAATGAACTGTCTTCTAATTTGCAAAGAATCTTAAGGAAAAATATTTGGAAATGTAAATATAAAAGCATATCAAAACTTAAAAATTCTGTATAGGCAGCTCTGAACTTATTTCGTTGTATTTTTTTCTCTCTCCATCAATTCTTTTTTTTTTTTTACCAAGATGTATTCTGTGTGAATTTTTGTCGGACCAATAATTCTTATTTGACACATGACCAAACTTAAATAATGATATAAAAGTGTTGTTTGACCTCACTATTGAATGAATGATGTTCAGTTTAACATGTACCAGAAATTCTGTAATAAAATTTAGTTAGTTTGAATTTTTAAACTAGAATTTTAAGTTAATGTCATAACACTCTTTTTCTAGGTGATACAGTAAACGACAGCCATGGAGAAATTTTAGCAAGGAGAGCCTTTCTAAGGTATCATTTTGAATGTGTAGTTTGAAGCAAATGATATTTTCAGAAGTATGATAGAAAAAAAAATCAGGAAAACCTCTCTCTTCCAGATATTTATATGCTGAATTGACGGAAGCCTATAGTGGTAGAAAGAGTGAGATTTTTACTGCCCCAGACATGATGTCCAACAAGTGTGAACTTAAACCAGATGTGCATTTCCATCTCTTCTCCAGTCACACCCCATGTAAATATTTTTTTAAGTAAAACACAACTTACTAAGGCTTGACATGTCTATTTTTGAGGTTTTCTGAAAATTTTAATTGACTTATCATTTCTCACAGTGTTGAAAGTTAACAATGGCAGCTCGTTTTTACAGGAGCACTGAAAATTATACACTGAACATGTATACATGTATCTGATAGATCACAATGCTTTTTAGCTCACCTCAGCAAAGTTGAGCATATGCTATACCCCCTGATTTGGCATCATCTTCCTGATTAGTTGTAGAAGCAGGTCTTAGTCCCTAGTAAATATAAGCACTTTCTGGACCAATCTTGCATGGATTATGCACAATGGGATGTACACTACCAGACTTGCTTCAGATGCAGGATCTCAACCTATATTTCCCTGATGAGAGACCTGGTTAAAGTTTTTGGAGCAGGTTAAAGTTTTTGGAGCAAGTTAATTTTAGGAGGTACTCATTACCAAGTAATTGTAAGCCCTACCTGGACCAAATTTGCATGAATGATGCATACAAGGATTTGAATGCTGAATCTTACCTACATTTTCCAGATATCAAGTTTATGGAGCAGTTTCATTCTAAAGTAACTGTAAGCCCTACCTGGACCAAACTTGCATAGATGATGCATCTTGGGAACACTAGCACACTTGCTTTGAATGCTGGATCTGACCTACATTTATGAAAGAATGTTTACTCCCAAGTAACTATAAACTTTATAGTGACCAGACTTGCATAGGTGATGCAACAAAGGATGCACATTGCAGATGTGCTTTGGATGCTGGATCTGACTTACATTTTCCTAGTGAATGGAACAGGTTAAATTTTCCAAGCTGGTCCATTCCGAAGTAATTATAAACCATATGGTGACTGAACTAGCATTGTTGATACATGTTACTAGGGATGCATACAACCAGATTTGGAAACTGGATCTGACTTAAATTTATAGGGTGATTAAACAGTAAAAGTTTTTGAAGCAGGTCCATTTTCAAGTATCTACAGATCCTACCTGGACCAAACTTGTAAAGGAGTTGTATCTAGAGATGCACACTACCAGAACATTTGTTTGCTGTGAAACCTTGCATTAAAATACTTATAGATAACATTCATTGAGGTGACCTTTGTAATCTTTAATTACAAATCATATGTTTTTCTTCAAGGCGGTGATGCTTCAATTTTCCCCAAAGATGAATTGTCTAGGAGAGAAGAAGTTGACTGGGATTCCTTTTGTTGGCAGTATGGTAGGAAGAGGAAACTAGATACAGAGAGTGACACCATGTCCAAATGTCCTAAACTAGACAATTCAGATAGCAGTTCACTGTGTGAAAGCAGTATGTCAGCAGCCGGGGACATTAAAGCGAGTCCTTTAGATAAAGTCAGAGATATGGATCAGAGAAATTCAAATAACAAAGATGAGAAAAAAATTCAGTCCAAAAGTTCTGATTGTGCATTTATAAGTAACATGTCTTTAGAGCATTCTGTGAAAGGAAACCAGAGTGAGGAACCTCAATCATCCAAGCATCCTGTCCAATCAGAGAGCCTAAAACAGAACGACCAGTATTCTGAGCATTTTATTGGATCAGAATCTCCAAAACATAATGTGCAATCTCAGTGTAAAGACAATTTTGAGTGTAATGAAAAATTTCAGGACAATCAGAGCAGCTCAAAGGGAAATAACCAAATCCAAAATAGACTGCCGGATATTTTTAGGACAGGAGCAAAGCCTGTTGCTGGGGGAGGGGAGGATCCACTCGGGGAGGGTTCAGAATACCACTCGGTTGGTCTTTTTAGAATTAAGCCTGGCAGGGGGGAGAGGACTCTGTCCATGAGCTGCAGTGACAAAATAGCGAGGTGGAATGTCCTGGGATGTCAAGGGGCATTACTCTGTCATTTTCTTCAAAAGCCAGTGTATTTTTCTTCTATTATAATTGGAAGGTAGAGAATCACATCATTTTTTGCAAGAATAGAGGATTGTATCAACAAGTCATTATAGATTTATCTGCAAATATTTACATTTCCAATATCTTTGTCTGAGACAAAATTAAAAATTGTAAAAATACTTTATTTCTACATAAATCTACTGGTTCATCGATAGGCGCGGTTAAAAAAAAAATCACGTGCGGTGCGGGGCGGGACAAATAGAGACAGAAGCGGGGCTATTAGCACGGGAATTTGCAGAATCAGGAGCATGTAAATATAAGGAATAACTGTCAAATTTTTTGGATTCATGACGATGATCAATCGATTGGCTTGCGTGATAATTTTATGCATAAACGCCTTCGGCGTTTATGCAAATTATCACGCAAGCCACTCGATTGATCACATCATGAATCCAAAAAATAAGACAGTTATTCCTTAAATATCCAATGACTTGGAACTGAAAATGAAAAGTTCATGATTTTTTGACAGATGTCCATTCAACCAAAAAGCAATAACGAGGGCAGTAATAGAAAGATCAGAGGGTATTAAAGACCTACCAGAAGATTTTCTTGTCACAAAACCAGCCATTCTACAGTCAAACAAGGTGTTTATTGATGGGAAGGCCTGTGTAGAGAAACAGTCTAAAGGAAAAGTTGTTCCCTCTTCAGCAGGTCTGGATTTTAAAAAAGATGCTGCACCAATGTTACATTTTTTTTAAAAATAAACTTAAGTAAACCTTTATTGCCCAGTATTTTAAAAATGTATTTAAGTAAAAAGATGGAGGACATAACCTGGATCAATGTGTTTGTATTAAGATGATATTTTTCCCCCTTGAGATGCCTTTGTTACTTGTAGCTATTATATGGTGCGATTCCATGGAAACACCTGAAGTTATTAATGAAGGCAAACCACAAGGCCTTACAAAAAAGGACTGTCTTAAAGATCCAGTGAAAGCAAGGTATAAAATCTAGCAGTTTTATCTGTTGGTCTAAGAATGTACTGTACTGTATACTTCATATGCCTTAAGTAGGTTATACATATTGGATCCAGTAATGTTGACTAAAGCATAATTGTATGTTCACCAAATTCTCATCACATTAACTTTTATGAATGTATCCAAGTTTAGCTCTTTGAGGGCAGACAGGGGTACATGTAGTGCTTTGTTAACAAGGAATGTTTGTAAACATACATGTAATAAATCTGTCACAAGATTTTCCAAGCTCATTTTACAAAGTTAAGGACAAGGAAAAGTACGAGATAATTTCTGTGCTACAACTTTTCGAGATTACTTCAAATTTTTTATTGGCAAACAGGAAAGTAAAAAATTTTGTTGGGCCCCAAATCAGAGGCAGCAGTTCAGATGCTTTTATATCATATATAGGAAGCATTACTCATGATGCTCAGGTTATTATTAATTATAAGGCCCTTTGATGATACAAGGAATGCTGCATTGTATCTATGATGTTCCATTAAGTTTGAGTCTTAGCTTATAGTGAAAATTAATTCTTTCTTACAATTCATGGTTTCAGGAGCAAGATATGCAGCAGGGAGTTGTTCAATTGCTTTGTCAGACTTTTGAAGTCTGTTCAAATAGAGAATCTTCCTCACATTAAAAATAGGTAACCTCTTTTCTTTTCTGCTGTATTTAAAGCCATTAACCACTAACCATCAAGATTTTAACGTAAAGGCTCTTTCTAAAAGATACCAGAAACAAACTTATGGTCAGTAAGCAGGATTTGCATTTACTGTGGAATCATTTTAATTTATGGGGTTTAGTTTTTGTGGAACATTGAAAATTTACAGGACTGTTTTAAAGGATGTACCAGTAATTTTGTGGTTAAACATACATACACAGAGCTTGTACTGGTAATTCAATATTCATTGTGATTATAAATTTATGAGTAAGTGGTGCCAACAAAAATTGAACCCCATGATAAGAAATGATCCCATAGTAGACTATATGCAGCTGTTATTAGCTCACCTGAGCCAAAGGCTCAAGTGAGCTTTTCTGATCAAAATTTGTCCGTTGTCCGTCGTCGTTGGCGTTGTTGTTGTAAACTTTTCACAATTTCATCTTCTTCTCCAGAACTACTTGGCCAATTTCAACTTAACTTGACACAGAGTATCCTTGGGTGAAGGGGATTCAAGTCTCTTCAAATGAAGGGCTTTGCCTTCTTCCAAGGGGAGATAATTATGAATTCATGAAAAATTAATGGCATCATTTAAAAATCTTCTTCTCAAGAACCACTGTGCTTGAAAATATGAAACTTATGTGGAATCATTGTGAGGTAGTGTAGATTCAAGTTTGTTCACTTAATGAACCCCAGGGGTATGGTTGGGCCGCAATGGGTGATCAATGTTTTATATAAGAATACTTAAGAAAAATCTTTAAAAATCTTCTTCTTAAGAACAGCAAAGCCATTATTGGTCATATTTATATGCAAGCATCCTCAGGTAGTGTAGATTTAAGTTTGTTCAAATCATGACCCCCGTGGTAGGGTGGGACCAAAATGGGTGATCAATGTTTTACATAGGAATACATAGGAAAAATTAGCAACAGCCATTTTGTGTCATATTTATTCAAAAGCATCCTTAGTAAGTGGAGATTCAAGTAAGTTCAAATCATAACCCCCCTTCCCTTTTATATTTAAACTTTTCAAGACTGAACCGATTCCTGCTTTTTCCTAGCCAAAGTGCTCAGGTGAGCGATGTGGCCCCTTGGCCTCTCGTACATCAAAACCCACTATATCAGTGAGATGCCCAGGTTGCATAATGAAGAACTTATGCGCAGAAATCAACTTTTTTTTCCAGTACTAGAACACCACATGCCAATTATTTAGACTGGAAGATGGCCTCGGAAAATTATCAAAGAACCTGGCAGAAACTCAAAGCATGCTACAATTCCTGGAGCCAGAAACCAGAGGAACTTTTGAAATTCTACTCTGATGTTAGTTAGCAGTATCTGAAAATCTGTGAGGTGATAAAATTTAAATGACAATGGGGAAACTTTTGGCAATCCTGGATCCACTGCATTATCTTAACTTGTTCTACTAAACAGTTCCTCCTTCCCTCTGATTGGACCTTATATGTGCATTAAACAAGGACTGCCTTCATACTTTTGTCCAAGTCTTGAGCAAGGTCCACTGATTACAAGTTAAAGTCCCTCACAATGTTTTATTTACCCTTGATAATTTGTAATGATTAAAGAAAACAAGATCTACTTCACCCTACTTTTATTGAAAAATGTGTCTACATAAAATATGGCAGGATTTGTCTGTGATGTTGAATAAAAAAAGATGTGTACATGTTTATCAAACTGAGACACTCCTAATATGTGGCGTCCTGGTGAAAGGGTCAAATGAAAGGTCAGATTACAAAATGGCTGACTAGTTTTTCTGGCAACACAGATGAGATTTTGACAGATGATGACAATTATTGCCCACTGCCCCTAACAACAAAGGACTAAAGAAATTTCACAACTAAATACTAACTCTTACATTGAACAAACTCTAACCAAGCTTATTACTTCTAAATTATTGCAAAAATCAATGAAAGCACCATAACATGTCTGTTATTACAAACAGAATGTTAGATTTCTGTTGAATAATACTGCATCAATAAATTTTTACTACATTCAGAGCTATAGAATAACAACACATCACACCTGCCCTTGTACACACGATCAACAACGTAACAAAAATAGCATAAAATCTGAAATAAATAAAAATTTGTTCATTTTATACATTCATTTTCTTTTACTTTCTACAAGTAAATTGATATAAAATCTGCACCATGGTGAACTTTTACCTCTCTTATGATAAAAAGCATTTCAAAAATTGATCAAAGCATAAAATACATGTATCACATTCAGTGAATCTTAAAATCTGAACTTAGAACAAAAATCTCTGAGATTCAATAACAAGAAGCTGAGTACAGTTAAAGAATTAACAAACGCATCACAGAATATAAAGAGTCATTTGGAGAGTAGATAACCTTGTAGGATTCCTGCAACTAAATAAAAATTTATCACAGACATTCATTCACCATGTTAAACCACATTACATCAAACCACATCACCTAACCTAAAAATTGGTCAACACTGGGTGATGAGTATGTTCATTTTGAAAAAAAATTAAACCACAACTTCAAAAAAAAAAACTTTACAGTCCAAACAGTATAAAATTACCCTTGTTCTTCAAAACTCCAGTTCGTTTTCTTTTTATGTCAATCTAAAAGGGGGTACTGAAATAACCATATAGTAAATAATTTTTTATGATTACATATTTAAATACATGTATATTAAACATAATTTTGAAAATGTTTAGTAAAACTTCATAGGAAAATGTGTATTTAACAGTAGAGTAACCGCCTTTTACCCTGTGTCTGTAAAAATTAAATGAAGACAAATAACTTGTAATGAAATAAATAATCTCTTTTCATGGATTACTTAACATTGTGAGTCAAATTATGGATGGAAGATGCAGGTTTGAATAAAATGAGGGACTTCTGAGATGAAAGTTGAATTGAAAGACTTGAATGAACGGGACAACTCCTTCTATAGAGACAGTTTGATGTTGACTAAACCTTCACACAGTATAAATAACCAAACAGCAATCAAATATAGGAAATACACATGGGTAATAAATATAAATACACTGAACATTAGTAGTGTGGTCAATACATGGATAGTCTAATATACATCAAAAATTTTAGTTCACTAGGGATACGTTTGACATCTATTACTTGAAACTATACAGGGCCAAAAGTTGATAATTTATACAAAGTTATTATATATTGACTTTTCTTAAAGAGTGGTCTTTAATCAATGTAGTTTCCAAGCACTGGCTGTTTTATCCAGAGTTATGTACCCTTTGACGTCCATTACACTGCATCCGAGAAGGAGTTCACCATATCTATCTCATCAGAATTCAGTCCACTTTTCAGAGTACGTCGCACTACAATTAGAAACTCGGTGTCATTCATATCTACTGTATAAAACTTATAAACATGAACATATTTACATTGAAGACAGTTAACAACACATATACTAAAATTCTTCAATGCATTTAAGAGATGAATTTTCTAAAATAAAGTTTTCCCATGCTTTCAATCTAATGAACACTCAATTGTACATTAATAAACTGACATATCATTTTCACATCTGTTTATATACATTTATATGCAATGGGTAGAGTGAAGACAGGCATAATAAATGCTTGTTATGAAACACATTGTGAATGTTAATTGTACGTCTTTAATACTGGTATTCATTGCTGCCTTATTTTTAGCAGTGCCACTCAACAATTAAATAAGAAAATCTATAAACAGAAAACAACACAATTTTTCATAGCTAAAACAGTCCAATTTACTTTACATGGCCATAAATATACTTTACATAATGAAACTAATACAAGTATTAGATTTAAAAAATATTTCAGACAAAATGCAAAACTAACAACTAGCAACCCAAATTCAGTTCTCATACCATTCCTCATGCCGTTTTTGTCGATCATTTAAATACATGCTGTCTCTTTGGAGCTTTTTAGGAATTTTTTAAAACAATTTTAAATGGGTATAGTTTTTGACCAAGTATTTGGTCAGTCAAAATGTATACTGAATTTCTTTCATTGCTCAACGTTACTGTACGTAGCTTTTTAAATTTTGTGCAACTTCAGGTTATGTGATCAGAATCTAGAAATAGTGAAATATTAAATGCGTATATAAGGTTTTTTGTTTAGCTAAAATAAACTCTAGGAGATTTTAATATCACACATCCAAACTTTAGGTCACTACATAGGAAAATATCTACCAGTTTCTGCATCCCAAACATCATTCCACCCTGAAAATTGGTTTGTTACGATGTCTTACAATGAACCGATTTAATTTATTTCAATTGCTTCACATAGAATTTCTTTTTACCAAACAACAAGCACCATCACCTTGTGATTTTAAGGTTTATCTTACCAGTCTCTGAATTCAGATATATAGGACTTCCTACAGAAACAGAGACATCTACTAATTATTTAGATCATTTAAGGGTCACATGTTAGAGTTGGGAGAATTCAAGAGACATTTTATAAATAAACTTGGTTCTAACAAAAAATCAACGAATGTTTTAATGCTTTCAGATAGATAATCCTTACTATTTCATCTTTGCCAGAATAGTTCTAATTTCTCTACAGTTTCTGCATATTTTTACAAATGAAACTACAGTGACTAGAAAGTAATTCATTACTTAAACTAATACACTACAAAACAAAAATAATCAAACCAGCTCACTGAAAGCATCAATACATTTGAAATAACGGAACACAGAAACTTGTTTAAACTGAGCACGAGCAAACAGCTGGCTGTGACAATGAGATTACCTAAATGTGTTCAGTGTCACTATCCCAAACTGAAAACAAAGCCAATGACAGTATATAAACATTACTAATGGACGATATCAGGTGATGATAACCAAGTCTTTACCTAATGGACATGACAACATGAGAGATGTATTAAATACAATTTGAACTTTTTTTTTGTTTTGACTCAGATGAAAAGTTGATCAAATGAACATGATACAGATTAGTAGATTCTGTAGACAAACTGTGGTTCCTCTATCTAGTATTCATTTTCTACTTCTCTTCTCAACAACATGCAGTGTATCCATTTATCCTTCAATCTTGTTAAATGCAAAAGGTGCAGCTTAAAGTTAGCATACATAAATATTAAAAGGCTTTTCTTGGATACTTTAAAAAATAAGAAATTAATCATCTTGTTATAATAACCATATAGCTTGGTCTACAGGACTGTATTTACATATCTAAATGCATTTAAATTCATATGATCTATGTTTTTTTCAATTTTCTTAAGTTGTATCAGATATTTTAGATAGAATGTTTTTGAAAAAATCTTAGTTGCAATAAAATTTCATGCATGTGAGCAAAGCTCAAATCTTGTATATTGGCTTGTTGAGAAAGCAGACCACCTCATCAACTGAACCTATTCAGGCACATGAGAAAGCAGATTCATAATAAAATGGTCTAGGAACATGATAAAGCAATAATATAAAATATTTCTTGCTGGGATTCCTGAAGGATATCACTAAGTTCAAGGTATTTATGGGCTTTTTTTTTTTAAATTTGCTAATAAAATCTTGGCACCACCAGTTGTAGAAGTTTATTTTCTCAAAATTCTGAAAAAGCAGTATTTCTCTCTTATTAGAAAGCGCTTAAATTGTTATGTTGTACAGGTTAGAGTTTCTGCTCCTGATTACGGTATGCATAAATGATATAAAGGGATTTTACTTATTGATCCTCCTCCTTTGATATGCGAGTTCGGTAGATATTGCTGTTGACAATTTCAGACAGCAAATCACTCCATTCGGCTGTGTTAAACAAGATTTAATTGGAGGTAAAGATGTCATTTATCAGAAAGGCTGCATAGCCATCATGGTTAATGAAACTGTTATCATATTGAAAATAACACAGCTTTTCTGAAAGGAAACTAACAGGCAAAAAAAAGGTTGTTTTTTCATTCAGACTCTCAAGTCAATCATAATTCAATAATGCAATAAAACAAATAAAATCATTTGGAAAATTTTAAGTCCTTCTTCATCGTCCATGAACTTTGCATAAATTGAATGTTCCAAAATATACATTGATTCCTATTGTATGTGCATTAATGCATACATAATTTTTAAAATCTTTTGAGCGCAATTCCATGGAGATGAAGAGTACTTCTCTGAACACTGCACTCGAAGCCTGTCTGACCTCATAACTTAAGTCAGGGGCACCGAAGGGGCAATCTTTACCTGAGCAGGACACTTAATACATTTCTAAAAGTCTGGGGTCTAAAACTGGAACGGCTGGAATTACAGAGGCAATATTCATGACGATATTCAAAACCTATCTGATTTTCTACTGATTGACATACCTTCAGGTACTCATTTGTAAATATAAAGTGTGGCTTTCATACCATTGGATGTAAGAATATTTCAGTCATTTATTCTACAATTATTCAAATTAATCAATGAATTTAAGAACCAATGATGGACACAATGATACATACAAGATTTTCGATGTCTGCTTGCTCGTTTTCTCTCCCTGGGGGCTCTACTTGATGCTGCAGTTGCTGTTCTCACACACGCCTCTAAAATCTCGTCATCTCCAGTGTCATACATCTCCGAGTCTGTGGTAACACACCCTCGAGATGATGAAAACTTGGAATCAACTGAAAAAAGAACAAGACATTTTCATTTACATAATATTGAAAATACAATTATGGAATCTAAGCATTCTATAATTGCATCCAGTACATATTTTAAAATTCACTCTATTGTTAAAATAACACTAAATGGAAATCGTTGATAATCCCTTACGTGGTCCTGATCTTCGACTGCGACTTTTCAGCCCCGGAAGACCCCTATCATCACAACTTGTGTAGCCATTGGACAGAAGTTTGTGCAAGTTAGCATGGTCCTCGCTCATGTTCCCATCGTCCTTAGACCGACTTCGTGAAAAGTTGGCCGTCTAAACACAAAAAATGGAATAATTAGAATCTTGTAATTATTAAAATTTATTTCTTTCAATCACTCACTTCAAATATAAGCACAAAAGAAGTTCACGTTTCTTCTCAACATACATCAACAATCATTTTTCCCCTTGTCTTCTTTCTTTCTCTCTGATTTGCCTTCTTTGCCAATTGCTGCAGTACTTTCTCTCTTGTTGTTCTGTATTCCAGTGCAAATTCACTCACAATTTTACAAAATGAGTTCACTTTCATGTCTTTAGCAAAATGTACAGGAATTCCCATGTATAGGAGCAGTTTATGATAACGATTGATCACCCGCCTGAACACAATCTCTAGAATCATGATCCTCTGTGCTGCATCAGCTAGGAACTCAGATAACCTGTTCAAAATTATTACCACATTCATAACTTAATAATAATTTTTTATAAATCTTAAATAAGGACATATTTTATCAACTAAAACATAAACACAGTATTCCATACTTGTACAATCTCTCTTTAAAATAGAATGAAAAAAGAGGTTTTAAAAGATATTTTAGACACCATCATCAATGAGAAATATTACATTGAAACCTAGCCCCTTCTTTTAAGAACTACTTTGATTTGAGGTTGAAGTAGGAGTCACCCTTGTGTTTAGCCATTTCACAAAATAGATCCCCCACATATTCTGAAACTTGGCCCTTTATAATAAGACATACATTGTCTTGAGGCTGAATATGGATCAACCCTCATTTTTAGCTATAGTACAATACAGATCTTAGACATTACCGTAAATCTGGAAATTTTTACGTCGATTTATTTTTGCGAATCTGGGTCAAAAAGATGTTGATTAATTTTTACGTTTTAAAATTTTGCGAATTGTCATTCACGTTCAAAATAAAAAGCACTTAAAATTTTCATAACAGTTTATAAGTTACGAATGTGCAATGAATTTTGCATGTACATGCCATCTCCTTTCTTTCGTTGGATTGCATTATACACAAGACTATGTTCTCCGGTAAGATTCTGTCGTGCTAGGGATTTGTTGTTAGATAAAACAACTGGACTTTCTTTCTTGGAGAATTAATTTAAAAGAGACCTACTGCCTGTCAAACCATCCGGCGATATTGAATGTAGTTATTTTCATGGGTAATTTTCTTGTAGTATAAACAGATTTCTTAAAATGACCATTGCTTACGAACACTTGTTCACCGGGTTAAAAAAAGCTGTCAGCAAAATTTTTAGTTATATTATTTGTTGTTGATTTATTTTTAAGAAAAATATTTTTGCGAATGCAATGCAAGCGCAAATTTGCTAAAAATTTATCTACAGTAAAAATTTCCAGATTTACGGTATACTGAAACTAAGACATACTTTGACTTGAAGTTGGAGGTGGAACTCCCCCCTTAAACTGTGTTTAGCTATAGCACAATACAGATGTTCAACATTATACTGAAGCTAAGGCATACTTTGACTTGAAGTTGGAGGTGGACCTCCCCTCATGTTTAGCTAAAGTACAATACAGATCTTACACACAAAACTGAAGCTATGACATACTTTGACTTGAGGTTGGAGGTGGATCCCCCCTCGTGTTTAGCTATTGCACGTAAGTGATCCCAGGATGCCTTACAGTCTCCCTTTAACTTCTCCAGCTTGCGCTCCAACTCATCCCAATCTACCTGTAAAATGTAATTCAACTTAGTCACACACTGTTAAGGTTAGAGAAAATTCATGGTATTATAAACTTCATTTGAGAGAGCTGAATGGGTCTTCCAGAACAATTGCCAATTCCTCTTCACTGAAAAAGGCAAGTCACTGATTCTATTTATGATTAAAGGACTCTGTGTCTTGCATGACTTACCATAGAACAGCAAGCCAGTTATTTGGGGGAATGTTTGCTAAAAAAAGTGGACCAATGATTTTGTCTGTGAGTAAAGATTAGGTAAGAAATGGGTTTAGCATCTCTAGGGACCAGTATCAAAGCACGGATCTGCTGTGCTGTAGAATGGTTAAACATCCTAGAATTGTACACAAGTGCTCCTGTCTATAATTACAGGTATGTTTTTTAGACAGGGATTACATACCCTAGAACAGCGAGCCAGTGCCCCTATCTCGGAATACAGGTCTGTTGTGTCAGGGTATTGTTCGATGATGATGGCACACAAATGATGGAGTAAAGAGTGTTTGTGAACAGTATCTTTAACTTCTGGAATTTTTGCCAAGTATTCAATACTGAATCCCCTGGCCTGAAATAAATGAATATAATTTTTTTTAAATATAACTTTTTTAAAATATAAAGTTAGAAGTTTACATAAACTACTTCTTAATAAAACAAAACTCACCTGAGCACCATTAAGGAAGTTTCCAATTGTTAATATCACAGACAAAATACATTTAAATGTTTTATTCTTTTTCAGTTCATCAATGCCTTTTTTCAAATCACAAAGTGGATCAGATATTTCCTGCAAAAAAAAAAGAAGTCATTATCATGTTCTGTATCTTCGACCACAACTTATTAAATATTTCAATTTTTTTTCATTTAAGATCTGTGGATTCATATTTGTCTTTTTTTTTATCATAATATATTGGACTTACTGTTTCTATAATGAACTCACCGTTTCTATAGTTTCATAGTCAAGTTTGAAGAGCCAAAGAGAGAGTCGAGCCTGCAACTCGCTAATGGAGGATAGAGTGAGAAGGAACTGCTCAGCGGTTCCCAACGGGATATCTGGGTTAGCCATCTGGGCCTCCAAAATGTTTGTCTTTTCCTCTGCTGTTGGGATCATTCCAGTGAGAATTTTCTGAAAAGGAAACGAGTGTTATAAGTTCATGAAAGTAGCATGGCAATTTTCCTATTACATGTATCTCCTATCATATTTTCTGATTGTGTCTATAGATAAAATATAAATTTCTACATATCTATCTGACTTCCACTGGTAAGGTCATAATTGCATGATTATAAAGAATCCAAATAGATGTTTTTCTTCTGGAATAGTAAGTTCCACAATAACATTACTTCTGTTCAAAGAACAATGTGCTCCTATTACCTCTATGCCTTCTCTGTTCATGATGGCATTATCCATTTTCAAAATGGCCGCCTTGATAGTTCTGGGTGGCGGCAGCACTGTAAGACCAATGTTTATGGCATTTGATCGTTTGGCATCTAGCACAGTGATTTCTTTCTTGCCTGTTGTTTCCTGACGCTAAAATTATTCAAAATTAAATTTAGAGTTTATCAAAATTTAAACACATTAAGAACATAAATTTTGATTTATATAACTTTCGCCTTTTCTTTAACCAAATCATTATAAAATTCATAAAATGTCATGAGAAAAAGCTTTATCAATATTTATGACATGAAAGAAACAGTAGTTTTTTAAACAACTTTCTGAATACTCTTCTTTAATCAGAAAAAAATTTACAGATATTAGAGGAGACTCAAGAGTTTGGATACATGTAGATTAAGAGAATTAAGAGCTGAGAAACAATATGGAGAGGTGCTTAAAGATAAGGCAATTAAATTTCAGGTACAGCTTTATCTATATAACATAAAGTGCTCAGGACTCAGAGTAATTACTGTGATGTTTAAAAAAGAGGACACTTGGGGAAGGCTCTAAACTGGTACATAATATAATGAGTGAAATACAGTAATATTTCATTAATCATTAAAAGGTTGAGTAAGAGTTATAAGTTGAAGAAATTAGTATTTAAACAGTTATTAGTAATACATGAATTAAAGAGACAAGCAAAATGAGTGTTATGAAAGATGTTTGGATAAGTATAGCATTTATTTTATTTAGTATATCAATTCTAGAGTACATGTATATGAAACAAAAACAAGGGACAAGGCCTTGTGAAAATATCGGAGAGGAACAATTCCAGTGAAAGGACCCAACACCTGATGATAGTGCTGTTTTATACAGAGATTTATTAATGAGATCTACAGAATATTATGGGAAATAATTTTTGAGAATTTTACTTGATTCTTTTATTTTTCCTTACCGATTCCTGTGCGTGTTAACAAACACGCCAATACACATGCACAATTAGCCAACAACATTATAGAACCATGGAATGTGTGTCAGCGATGAGTTAGCACAGCATGAAATAGAAAGACAATAAAATCCAACATCAGTGCATGTACAGCAAAATATTCAAAGCTTCACACAAGAGTGATACTAGTATTGAGACCCAATTCTTCAATAAGCCTTTCGTCATTTATCTTTTTTTTTAAAAATATATGTATATTGCAAGATACATTAATAATACATCTAACCATTTATTTATAAGTTCATTTTAGTCTACAAATTAGTAAACAACATCTAATAATTATGCAAATTTATACATTCTTGTAAATGACCATATCTTATAAAATTGTTATTTTGTTGATATTCTTTCTAAAGAATGGAGTATGTACATTTACATGGTAAATTTCATTATATAAATTAATATCTACCTTTTTGATTACTTTATATGAAAATGGTTAATGCAAAACAACAAAGACTGAGCAGTGTTCCCTAGCTTAAGCCTCTAACATTATAAAACTGACCTTTTTGTTGATTTCACTGCTCCTGGTCTCAAACAGGTGCTCTAGTTTATCTGGATCCACCTTCACATTCACAATGTCCTTCCAGATTGTTTCTCCTTTGGTAGAAGGATGAGGTGCTTCTGGCTGAACAGTCCTCCAGTGAAGTTTTATAGTCTTTTTCACTTTCTTCAGATTTGCCCCTGGAGCTGGTGGAAGGTTTACCTTTGGTAGATCATGTATTGGGGATACCCCAGGGGGAGGGGGTGGGGGAGGAATTCCTCCTAGAGGAGGAGGTGGTGGAGGAGGAGCTTCAAAGGGTGGTGGAGGGGGTGGGGGTATTCCACCAATGGGTGGTGGGGGAGGTGGGGGTACCATCCCTGGTATCCCTGGGGGAGGAGGAGGACCCAATGCCAGATTAAATGCCACTTTAGGAGGTGAAAACACATCCTCATCCTCAGAATCCTTGAGATCAGTAAAATCAACATCCTTAATTTTCAAAGGTCTGTGTAATTTTTGTAATAATTTATCCCACTGTATGTCACTTTCTGTCTTTTTCACTTCAACTGGTGCGGCTGGTTCCGTTTTTTTCACAGATGTTTGTTGTTGAAGACCCTCTTTGGCACGACTGATTAACCCTGACTTATCTCCTACTGGTGCCTGCTTTTCTTTTGACTCAGTTACACCTGGCCCACTGGAGAATTTGTCAATATGATCTTTGAGTCTGTTATCTTTTTCTTCAATTGTCTCTATGGGTTTGGGAGGCATAAGAGAATTTCCTATGAGTCCCTGCTCCAGAGTTTCCTTTCTCTGGGTAAGGCTAGTGTCCCCCCTAATGGAGGGGTGCCTTTTAAGGACCCCTGGTTCTGGTATCTCTTCTTCTTCATGTTCTTTCTCCTTTTGTTTTTTCATGTACATCAGCCAGCGACTATTACTAGACATGTCCTGTGGCAGCCCATTCTCCTCCAACATACCGTTCTGATTCTGATTGAGCGTGTCATTGATTTCGTTATTTCTAGAGTCCAGATTGTTTTGTTGACTGTGAGATGCTTCATCATTGCTGTTGTAGCCAGATTCTTTAGAGATTGTGTCCTCAGGTTTCTGTGGTTGTAATAAAGGCTTCTGTTGTCCTCGTCTTTTGTCATGAACTAAAATTATACAATTAACAGTGAGTGGCTGAAATATTGTTAAAATCCAAAGCAATATACATGTATAACAAACTTCATCATCTTTTAGGTGGCTTGAACAGAAATATGTAGTTGAATATCAATTAACATTTCTTACAATTCCATTGAATAAAGCTCTGAAAATATCAATCTGGCCATGCAGATCTTAGAATACAAGTATTTCAGATCATGCAGAGTATGAATTGATTGTCAGTGCATGCTTATGCTTATTATAAAGTACATGATAAGAAAGGGGTATTAGGAAATATATACAGGGTATAATTTTATTCAGGTTGAATTTTTAAAATTGTGAAATAAAATAGAAAGTTTGTGCATATACAAATGTAAGTCTCATTTTAATCAAATCAGTTTACTTAGATACAAATATGTTCATGATTATATTAATATTTTTGTCTTGCAAGATAAAAAACTAGCTATTCTCTACTGTAGATCCATATAACACTAAATCTATGTCTTCTATCTCTACATTTTCTACACTCTTACCCCTTGAATGGTCATTTGTTTCTACATCACTGAGAGAGCTCAGTGACGAGTATTTAGACTCAATCTCCACAGGGTGTGAGTTACTATCACATGACCCCGTGCTGGAAGTGCTGGCCACAGAAGCACGATCATGCTCAATGTCATGGTAACGGTCTGAGACACGTTGCCGTGCTCGCTCCATTTCCTGTTCCTTAAGAAAGGAACGCTGGCGCTCTCTACGTTGTTGACGTGTCCTTGGTACATCTGTTGGGAGGACATGCGTTGTTAGTAGGTCAAAGTTCACAGCAAATAAAAATCAAACTGAGGCCATAAATCCAAAAACAATCCAAATGTTTTACTTGAAAATTCAATGTTTTCATGCCACCTAAGACTGTGCAGGGCAGAAACTTGTGGGCAATAAAAATTTAATATATATATATATATGATTTGCTTCCCAATCAGTCTGAAATATAATAATATAATACACCCTTGACTAGCACAACACATTTCACCAGAAATAAGAATGTGCTTCTACACTTGCAAGACAAAGAACAATATAAGATGCATTTGTGATATGGAATACAAGGGGTGGGATATTTTGGAAGAATATATCTTTCTGCTCTGCCTTATTAACTGAAAGCAAGAATGAAGGATCCAAGCAAGTTAGATAATTCTAGTTTTCTGTTTGATTTTACAAGATATCTATGTAAGGGAATATTTCTGATGCCCCCTCCCCCCTTTCCCCTGATTTATCACAACACTAACTCGGAGATTTTACTTATATATCAAACAGAAAACTAAAGTGGTGCAAATAAGGAATAAAAAGATTTGTTCTGCCATCAAAAGTGTTTCAAGGCTCAGATAATATATGTGAAGAACACTTGGTAAGCTGTGAAAACCCTAAATTTACTTACTAGTGTTGACTTCAAATGCTGGGTCTAAAAACAGACATTCACAAAATAAACCATGCATACTACTAATCAACTAAAAACACAGAGATCTACTTCAACACTGAAAATAAAACTGGGAATGTGACCCTGTAGTACATATACAGAGAGAGACTATATTTCCAGAAGTGATTAAGATCAGGTTTGGTTTTACACAACATTCATTCTTTACACTGACACGGCAGTACTCAAACTTACAGGAAGACTGGCGACACGCTGGATCTTTCTCTGCTGAACCATTAACCTGTTTCTGAGATGGGGAGAGTAATTTGTCCGGGGGTCGTACTTCCTCCATGTTCTGTTGGAGTTCCTCAAACTTCTTCATCCTCAGCTGTTGATCTGGAAGCTGGTCATGTTGTTCATGTTCTTCTGGGACAAGCTGGCATCTCCTGTGAAATGTTAGCTCCAAGTTAACTACTAATACATGTTAAAACACATCCTAAATTGATTTTAATTTCAACTAATTCTAGAAGATTGAAGCACTACATGAATCCACTTAGTTTATGTCCAACAGACTATTGATATCACTTCAGATATTTGTATTCATCATTCATAGTAAAAGTAAGCATATAATAAAATAAGATACAAACTCTTTCTGTTTTTCTTTTCGAAGTTTGTATTCTTCGGCAGGTTGAAGTTCCGGCACACTTCTTGATTTCGCCAGTCTGTTGGGACCTGTTCCAAGAGAAAATCGCCGGCTCTTTCTACCCATTTCTCCCTCTGATTTTATTCTTGGTGTTCTCCTTAGAAAGGAATGACATGTGTTTATAACTGTCATCATCCATTTTATAAAACAGAATATACACGTATCATGAAATATATTTACAGTGCTATAATTTGTGTAACAAATGTTTACAAAACTTTCCTTGAATTATATAGTCAGAAGTAGAAGAGTTACCTAAGGTTTTCGACCTGAGATTGACTGCCATCATCTTCCCCATCCTCAGCTTTTAAAGCAGCCTAAAAAAAAAAAAAAAAAAATTCAATCATCACTTGCTGCTGAAGTTGACTTATGCTTGTAAATCTTTTCTTCATTGTTACAAATGTTACCTCATAGATCTGGAATTGTGTAAGGAGGTCAAGGTCAGCTCCATTTTTGTTCATCTGTCTCTGTGTGACCCTTTCCATTCCAAGCTCTTCTAGAGCATCAGTGACATCGTAGAACGTGTCCTGGTCTGGGATGGCATTTAGAACCTAGAACAATGTTTTCTAAAGTGTTTAAACAAATTTGGAATACAATGTAACAGCAAATACTGAAGTAAATAAATGGGGGTGGGGATTCCCTAGTTGAAAGAAGCAGAAAAAGTTGTCAAAATTTTGGTTTGCAAACATATTGTAAAATTGCAATTATAATCATATGACAATCTAATATAATTGATTTTTTTCCCCACATAATTTGCAATTTTTCTTCCACCCTGTTAATGCATTTTATGTTAGACTGACTTTGTTGACAAGGGTCATAGCATAGGTCAAGAGTTCAGTGTCTCCTCCCTCTTTTTCATCCAGGATCCCCATTATGTTGGACCAGAGCTTTACACCTGATAATGAAACACAAAAGTTAATGTGATACTGAAAAGTTTTTTTTTTAACTCATGATTTATTTCTGGCTCTCAGAGTTATCTTTCTTTGAATCTCTTAAAACATTTGAGCAAATCTATTAAAGCATAAACAAATCTGAACACTTATTTTATTGCTAATTTATTGCTTACTTCACTGCCTATTTATACAATCGAACAATAACAAAAAGGTGCTTGAGGCTCTCAGTTACACTTTGAATAAATTATAAGAAAGTAGGCCTATATTCATTGCTTGGTATAAAAATATATCCCTTTAATGACTTGCTCTAATTGAACATTTTTTTAAAATTCTTGGGAAAAATAAAAAAGGGAACATAATATTGTTATCAACATCATGTCAAATCAACATCTCAAGGTTTCTTTTGTAAGATGCTAGATAGTAATCTAAATATGTAACCTGGTTTCAATGAGCCATGAAATTGACCCACAGGTCAAAACTGGATATGTGTACGAAGTCTTTTCTCGAGCTACTCTTCAACGTACTAACACAGAACCTGACACTGTTTATAGCTGTCCAACACGCAAATCTACAGTGTCAATGAACAATTCTGTTCATTCATATTGTACTTTTAACAGGGGGGTTCAGATTTCTTGTATAAATGAATTCATGACTTCCTGTAGTTAATAATTAGCAATTACATGCACTAATTAATAATGACGTTTCAATTCTCTTCTCATATAAAAGAGAGGACAACTGGATCACATTTTTTTTTTATTTGGAACTAGGGAATGGTTCATGTATTATATTGAAAGTCATGGTTAATCCATATGTTTTCAAAGTATTAATCAATTAATACTTGCACTTGACAGTCTATATTTACAGTACTGCACAGAATATGAATGACTTTCACCAGGAAAACATTTCTACACAACCAAGAAAAAAAAAACAACTTAAAATTCCAAGAAAATGAAACTTCCTTAACACAGAAATCAAGAATTTAGTTAAATGTCAAAGCTGCCTTAACAGATATTACTGGGTAGGGAGAAACAACGACTACCCACTTATTATTACATTCTCTCTCCAGCTCATTGTGGAGATAATACTAAGTGTCCACTTTACCTCGTTTGGTGTCCACTGCATTGACCGCTGAGATGAGAATTTCTGTATTGGACTCTGTATATTCCACAAACACCAATAATAACTTCAGAGAAGTCTTCACAACTAGACGAAACTGGAAGACATTATCATCTGTTATATTCTTATGTCTAAAGAATGATCATCAAACAGCATAACTTATTCCTTTGTGTAACAGCTTAGACTTTCCTCAGAACTTAATCAATATTGGCATCAAATTTAATGATTGTGTGCAAGAACAAAGGAAAAAAGCTACCAACCTTGGGGAATACTAAGACCAGTAATAATTAAATTTTGAATGAAGGGTGTATCTTTTAAATGTGATGAAGTTGAAAAGAATTTTCTATTTTTGTTTGTGGTTTGGTTTCATTTCTGTTAACCCTACAAATTTGTCACATTGGAGACATATCCAAGTGTTCTGACCATGACAGAAAGACTCCAGTTTCCAAAAGTTGAATCAGTACACACAAACTTCAGAAGTAAGGTTCTACTTAAAAACAAACCACAACTACGCAATATACTTACAGTTTACTATACAACAACGAAAAAAAATTATGAAAGACCTATTTATAAGGGAGGTTCTTGTGTTTTCCACAATTTCTCATAGTGACAATATCTCTAAAATATTTTGCTGAATTAATATTTTGGTATATATTATATGCCTTGCAAGATAAAATGATTGCACTGGAATGGACTGATGAACAAATTTATTTTCTCACTTCTAGGGGGAAAAGTGATAATTTCAAATGCTGGTTGTGTTTCATTCATTGGTTCATTCAGACATTTTATTAAAGTCTGAATTTTCAAATTTATAAAACTTAAAAATAAATATGATATTGTTTATGCAACACTGTCTGCAATGTTTCCTGCAGGGACAGTAGTACATCGTTATCTCACCTTGGACGACAGAAGTGAATACAGCCATTGTATGGTAGCTGGGTGGTTTATTACCCCATTCATCCCATCCACATACAGCATGACTTGTCCCAGAGCTGAAATGATGATTAATGCAAATAAAATTACTTAATTGGACAGAAATGAATAATGCAATAATCACATTATGCACATCTTCTAAACAACTAATCTATATTTGCATAGATTACAGCTGTTTTATGTTTGTAATGATTTATCTTAGAGTGCTAGCATGGAAGATTCATAAGTGTTTTTAGCCTACATGCATGGTTTTTTTAAGACAGTCATTGTTTTCCGAAGATTGTGCAAGACTTGTTTCACTTTTTCACAGGTAACAAAATATCTGCCATGTGAAGTCAACTTTCACCATAAAATTCTTATTAAAATAAAAATATTTTTTTACTTCCTCAATATACTTAGATCTTTTGAACCCCTTTAAATGACACTATAGATTTGGCAGTTTGAAACACCGCTGCTTGCTTTCAACATTGAGATGTCAAGATACATTCTTTTCATTACGGTGTCAATATTATCATTCATTACCTTAAAGATCTAAATATATAGGGACTATCTACTGCCATTAAGTACTTTAATCTAGGTCATGATTTTAGGCTAGAATTGTATTTTGTTTTTGTTTGAATCACAATGTACAATAATCTGTAAATAGGGCTGTGAGGAGAAATCTTTGTCTGCAATTCTAAACATTAGGCTGGTCGATTTAAACACTAACAAAGCATACTTCATTATAAAGGTATGGACTAAAGTCATGAGTAAATAGTTCCGACCTCAACAGGGCATTTTCCTTTAACAAATTCCCCTAATAAAAGCTCTCTGTTTACTTAAATCTCTTTTACATTTGCAACACTTATTTGAACCCCCTTGCAGACCCTTGTGCATTAAACCAACATAAAAATCCCTAAAATAAACTTCTAAACTTCTTTTATCTTTTGTTGCAAATGTTTGTTCACTACTGTGTTATATCTACACATACATACAACAGCTTCTTATGGGGTTTACAATTTAATTCTCTCCAGGTGGTACATGTGTTATACTTAGCACCTACTTCCTATTATGATATATGAATTCTCAAGGTAACGTAACCAGCAAGTGTTAAATTCTGTTTGTGACACTTTCAGCATATTGATTTCAATGTTATTTCATAAGGTTCACACAGCAAGTGTTAACTACTATTTTCTGACAATTAAATAACATGTATGTTTAACTTCAAGGTTCCGCTGTTCAAGCTGATGTAAAATACATGCCCCCTTTCCCCCTCCCTGAAGTTGTGCTCAAACTATCTCTGAATTTTCACTATTTAGCCGATGTCATCCTGGTACATGCATTAGGATTGGGTTGATACAAGTATCCAGCAACAAATCAAGATGGGTGTCAATACACATTTTATGATATTTTTCAATTCAATTACTTAGGCCTTTTGCCAAAAATAGTCACTTTCTTCTCTAGTAACTTCAAATAATAAAAAAAAGAAAAAATCTTAAATTTTATATTTTCCTTTTCACTGGAAATGATATCTTTGAGAAAGCAAGTAGTACAAGGTAATAGTGATCTAAACATAATAAATTCCTTGTATTTGATTATCACAAAAAAATCATAAAATATTTGATGCTTAACTGTGTGTATTAACACAGATATTGTATGGTTTCTGACATCTACCTCTGAGTATATAGTTCTGGTAATTCTGGTCCGCCTCAGATCCCACCTTGATGAGGCAATCCAGGCCATCATTGTTCACAAACTCATGGACCAAGTCCTTGTCATCCTAAAACACAGCACCAAAGATCAGTAAAAAACAAACAAAGTAACTGCACACATTAATTAAATAGGTAGATATTGTTTCAATTTTACCTGAAAGATTTGTTTTAATGAAAACAGTGCACGCCTCAGTTCTCTTCCATGGGAATTCAGAAGTTTTTCTACAAAAATAATAAAACATCACCGATATAATAGAAGAACATTACTGATATAGTGACCTGTCATTAATATTTAGCAAACTAGCATCAAAAAAAAGAAATCTAGTTCTTGGTTTTAATGGAGGGAATGACCATGCACATACTGATATAATTATGTATATATAATACAAAGAAAATGCTAGATAAGCAACATTGTATATTACTACAACACTTTTAATTTTAGTTCATTGCACTAATATAGGTGACCCTAATATATAAAATAATTAATAGGTTTCATCAAAGTGTCATTTTTTTTTTAATACTTCGGAAACTTGGTAGGGTGTAAGTGTAGATCTTCAAAGAAAAACATGATAAGTGTTCCAGAAGACTCCTATATGGCAGAGTGTGGTAATGGCAGAGGATTACAGATAAATCCTCACTCTACTGGCACCGGCTTAAGTTTGAACATTTGTGAAGGAAGTGACTCATAACTTCAATATACTTTTTATATACTTTATTACACCTTATATCACTATACACCTGCACGTTTCTTTAACTGCTCTCTGACTGCTATTATCCTTAGGTACAAGATTATTTTGGTGCTCTGATGTAATATGCATGTGAAATCTATAGAGCATTAAATCAAGCAAAAAATAAATCTTGTGCTCTGTAAGAAATAGAGTGACACTTTACCTGTGTCTGAACAAACTTCAGTGATATTTGAATATTTTCAGATGATCTTGACAATTATCTATAAGAGTGTGAGTTAAAGCCAATAGTAAACATACACTAATGTTCTATCTCCCACTTCATCATCGCCAGGTAAACATATAGGTATATAAAACCGTTAAGACATGACCCCTCAGTAAACAGAAGAGAAAATATAGCAAGTAACCACAAATTGTTGAAGGAACATTGTTCTCTAGTAAAATTCCCACCTTTAAAGGATTAAAGTACCCCCCTGACTACTTATAATCCCCAAATCTTATCATCTTATAAGGACCAATCAGTACATCAATTACTGATCAAAGATTTCTCCCCATTTCCTTACATAATTGCCACAAGACCTAAGGACTTGAATTGCTGGATAAACATTGTAACCCTTCTTAAATTGAATACACTCTTTCTGGTAAACCTTCACACAGATTTGATCCCTCTATATCTCATCCTAAGAAGATAACAAATCAATGTACATAATACATACATGGTTTGTCTCAAATATTGATGAATCTTGACCTCAAGGAGACCCCACAAATTTTCACCACAAACCAGCAAATGAAATGAAATGCCAATAATGTAAATATGTCCCATTATTCAGACAATAAATTATCTATGTAAGATCGATAGTAAGGATGTACACATTACAGACTATAAAACTATCTGAATTGCATGTAGTTCATTTTGTAAAGAATAATTTCATTTATTTTTTTATTTGAGGTAATGAATCAAACACATGCAATTTGGCAGGTAGTTTGCTTTACAAAGTCCCTAATATCAAGTAACCTTTCCAACACAGTCACATCTTAGTGCTAGAAGGAATGCATGTCCAATATTTATTTTATCACCTCTTTAAAATACATGAGAACTGTTCTTTTTTTTTCATGACTACCTTCCAGCAACTCCATGATTAACAACTTTTGATGCTGAATTTTGCCATAATCTTACAAATCTGTGCCATACTGAGTGCGTAAATGACCTACATTGTATATCCTAAAGGGAAATAACTCAGGTGTAGGTGGTTACCTCCCCTGAGATGATTTATATTAATGACAACTTTTACATACCAGTATGTACCAAACATTAATGTTCCTTTCCTTTTAAGGTAGAAATACATCTCACTTTCCAAAATAAATAAATGTCCCTTACACCTACTTCATACAAAAAGTTTCAAATTGACTTAAAGTATCACCATTTTTTCCTCATTTGTAGACACTGATTTAAACCTGATTACATATTGCCATAGGCTTCGTTAATCCTAAATTCATGCATCATCACTTCCACAGACAGAAACTTCTTAAACAGTTTCTCTTTATGTGTTTTTTCACCTCCTGGGTTCACTGTGTATGTTGGAAATATCTAGTCCCTACTCACCCAGAAGAAGAACATAAGATATTCTTTTCGATACATCCTTTTCCTCTGAAACACTGTGATTGCTGGAATCCTTGGTGGCCTCTACAGAGATTTTACAATTTTTGGGGACATTTTCTTTACACTCCTTTTGGATCTCAGGCAAAGTTTTCAATTTATCTCTGTCCTTATAGCTTGGTTTGAAATTTTTATAATCTTCTACAGCCTTAGAAACAGAACATACTGGTCCATCCAGTCTGCAAGTTGCTGTGGATTCCTCAGTCACCATTATGGACTCATTCCTAATGTTAGAATCCTTTTTGGCCCCACACACTATCACTTCAGTGTCATTTCTTCCCATTTCCTTGCCTTCTATTACAGAATTGTCTCCACCCATTGTTTCAGAATCAGTGGAGACACAGTTTCTGCGTCTTCTGGTACGTCTAGTTAACGGGGTAACAGAGAATACATTAAGTCCTGCTGACATCTCTTTCTTTGCCTGAATCTGTGGGTAACCCATGACACAAAACATGGCCAAATGCTCCTCTAAGATTGTCCTTAGAAACCTTAAACAGTCCTTAATCACAACAAATGGAACATATCCAGTACAAAGAAGAATGAAGACTGCACTTAACTGCAGAAAGCTGAGAAACACTACCCAGATCTGCACTGTCAATGTCACCTTGATGCATCAAATGTCTGTTCTAAATTTACATAATACCCAAAGTATTACAATATTCAAATGCTCATTGCCAACACAATGGATGTCTGATTCTCTCTGACACTGAAGTGAGGAGTCCAGATACAGATTATAATTTGTAATATTTATCAGATAAAGCTTGGATATTATCGTAAGTCAGGGGCAAGGCTAGGTGGTACATGAATCACAGTACAAAATGAGTTTTTTATCAATTATGTTGATGTAACTAATTGTAGCACTTCCTGTGGTACGGGTAATGATAGGATCAGCAGGTGTCTGTTTTAAGGGTTTGGTCTTTTAATTCAATTAATTCAGCATCATATAATAATGCTTAACTGATTCTGAGACAATTTCTTTCAAAACAAAAACATTGTTAATTAGCTTAATTTCAGACAAAACCCAATGATATAAGGAAAAAATATTATTGCTAGAAAAATAAAAGGATGTCAAAGTCACATATCTATATATCTTTTATGAAATCCCAGACTTACACATAATGAAAAAATAAATTGTTTACTGAATAGATGAAAAAAACATCAACATGTTCAAAGAAACTAAATTATCATCTCATGGAAACTTCGATTTACGATTTCTCCTTTGCCTTAGATCAATGTGCTGAAAAAGCTTGGCAGGCTCCAACAGGAAGCCGCTATGATTGCTTATCAGTGTCCCATCAGTAGGAAGTCTTCCAATGATACAAGGCCTCTTATCTTTAAGGTTTATATCTTTGAAAGATTCTTCCAAGAGTTTAAATTGTGTATGAAAATAAAAATCCTCCTGATATTTTAGCAGTTTTTGTGCTATTTTTAACTTAGAGCTGCCTCTGTAAGATCTCAAAATATCTTTTTCAATTGACCAAAATTACTTCATGTGTCACTACCTCATTTAGATAAAGATGAAAATATCAATATGTTCCTTCATAAATATTTAAAATATCACTTTGTACATCTTCCCTACAATTCAAATGTTCATTATTTTCTGTGTATATATTGTAAATTTCCCCCCATAGACAGAGTATTTTCAGCTCAAGGAGAATTCAACATGCCAAATTTAAGATTTATAAGATGGGTAACAAAGCAGAAAATTAGATTACATCTGGAAAATCTTTCTGTCTGTGTTTGCTTTTCACAGACACTGACTATCACACCTCGCAACAGTAGACAGAGCCACAGATAGAGGGGCTCTCATCAAGCTCATGTTGTTAAAGCCGCCTTAATCCTGATTCTAAGTATCAGTTTTTAATTTGTGGGAGATTTAAAAGTTTATATATATTCATCACAAAAGTAATTTGAATACAACGAAAAGCTGACAGAAACGACAAGGCCATTATCTAATATCATGTCAAAATTCTTTAAAAAATCTTTTTGGGTTTGAAAATTAAAATCTTTGGGCAAATTCGTAATAATTATAGCTTTGAATTTTCCACAACTTCTGTCCCAGATGTTTTAATGGCACCGTGTAATTCATGGACTGGAGGCATGGAATGGAGTTATGGAGTGGACTTTGGAGTGGAGTTTGGAGTCAAATTTTGGAGTCTAAGATTTTTTAATTTGATTTTTGCTATTTAGAACAAAATTCTTCAGGTGACAACTCTGTAGTTTATTATATTCCCATGTTGCTATAAAGCACCAGCTATTGCAACATTTAACATAACCTCCTGTTACTAAAATTAGGTTATCTTGTTGAATCACCTTAAAACCTGCTCAAAAAAAGACAATGTTTCTTTCTACTTGTTTAAGTGGTGTCATTCATGCCCGTTTGATTTTATGTACCGGTAATTCTTTTCAAAGTATTTTTCTGCTCCTTTGGCCTGAGATTTTCCCATTGTTTAAGCAAATATATTCTTTATTGCAATACCCCCAAAATAAGAGTTACTGAATGTGAGCTTTACATTGATCAATCTTGGTATAGATATCAGATTCAATTTGTCGTACTGACGTATAGAATAAAGATACAAAATTCTTCAGGTGACAACTCTGCAGTTGTATTATATTCCCGTGTTGCTATTGGAAGTGATGCGTGTGTTCCTTGGAAAAGTGTAGATGAACATTTTAGTTTATATTTCTGTAACTTAATTAGAACTAGAAATATGTCCATAGTACATGAATACCCCGTCCAGTGTATATTAGTAATGCAACATGAAAATTTGTATTAGTGTATGAAGTTTAAAGAGAATATCTTGAAAACTTCTTTAAAATTGAAATCTAAAAAATTGGATAAAAATGATAAATTCTCACCAGATTGTGTATAAGTGTATTAAGTGCATAAGCTTACATAAAAATATCTTAAACGGTTTCTTTAAAACTAAGCAAAATGCAAATTAAAGAAAAGTGAGGTCAAGGTCACAGGAAAGTGCAAGGTTAAAAGATTTGATGCAGTTAAATAGCTCTCACTAATAAGTATCAGCATATTAAGTTTGATTAACATATCTTGAATGGTTTATTTAAAACTGAGCTAAACACTGATTTAAGAAAAATGAGGTCAAGGTCAAATAAAAGGTCATGGTCAAAAAATGTTGATGCAGTTGATAGCTCTCATCAGTATGTATTAGTATTTGAAGTTTGATGAAAATATCTTGAATTCTTTATTTAAAACTGAGCTAAACACTATTTGTAAGAAAAGTGAGATCAAGATCAAAAGAAAGGTCAAGGTCAAAAAATGTTGATGCAGTTGAAAAGGTAACATCAGTATGTATCAGCATATGAAGTTTGATTACACTATCTTGAATGGTTTCTTTAAAACTGAGCTAAACACTTATTTAAGAAAAGTAAGGTAAAGGCCAAAGGAAAGGTCAAGGTCAAAAAATGTTTGCGCAATTGGAAAGCTCTCACCAATACCTATCAACATATGAAGTTTTACAAAAAATATCTTGAATAGTTTCTTTGAAACTGAGATTTGAACTGAGCCTAAATGCAAAGCTCGACAGAAGGACGGAAGACAGACATGACAAACATTATATGGCCCGGCCATATTCATGGCAGGGTATAAAAAAACATTATGAAGTAAACTGGTGGTATGCGTTTTTAATGTTTATTTGAATTATTAATAAATATCAATTTTGACCACTTTTCATAATAATTATCAATCATATTTCTTTGTAACATCAATTAGAGCTTTTTTCACAACCAAATCTATACTTAAGAAAGACATTGTATCAGTCATACTTGAAAGCTTATGTTCTAGGAGTTGATATATTAACAAATATTCATTTAAGATATTGATTGTTAGAACAATTCAGTTGAAGATCACATTATCTATTATCTAAATCTCAGGATTGATATTATATTAATGTTAATTTTTATTTAGACAGATTAATCTTCTGGTCCAACTCTTGAAGTTAATCTTTTTCCTCAAAAATGAATAACCCATAATTATTGTACTTTAATGAATAGCATACCGATGTGAATAAGTGGGTCTGTTACAATTGCCTAACACTGCCTGCATCCTCTTGTATAAATACCTCTTGACAGATTATGTGGGACATACAGTGGCTGCACCAAATTCCCGCAAATTCTTTCAGATAAGGTCATGGGTATTAATATCACTCTCATTGTCAAAAAGTGTGTTATCTAAAACAGTGACAGTTTATTCTATGTTTTAATCAAATTTAACTGTTACATAAATAATGATCACCATAGCTTTCAACACATAATTGGAAGGTGATAAAACCCTCTGAACTAAATTTTAGCTTTCTGTCACATCTTTGTTATGTCTGCTAACACTTTTATATGTTTTTGACCACACAGCTGAACAATGTAGGTTAATATATTGTTACAAGGTTGTTTGTAGAATAAGATTGATGATTTTTCTTTCTATATAATTTACTTTAGATTTGCAACCATCAATTTTGTATCTTAAAATGTGACTTTAAAAAAAGATTATCAATAATTCACATACATTTACTTAAATAATTAAATGATATTATGATACTGTAATATGAATAAAATACATTGGTGACTCACAATTTTATCAATTAAGAAGTTAATGGGAAGGAATGCACTGTGATGCTAGTTAAGGGATGAAAATATTTATATGAACTCCTAAAGAATGCAATAATTTTAATGTATGCATGCTGTTAAGTTAATTCAACACTTGATCACATACTCCAAAATTAAATGGTCATTGTTCACGGTTTAATCAGTGAAACTGGGTGTGAGGATTCTGGCTTTTCTGTATGAGCCAGTGTAATCTTAAAGAGCTTTAACTATCAATTAGAAAACTAAAAATTTATTCAATGTTTAATAAAGATAAACTGGAGTAAAAACAATTAACACAATGCGTTCACTTGAAGTGTGGTATGACCCATAGTTGATTTGTTGTTTCTGAGGGTGAGGTAGCGACAACCCAAAGAAATGGGAGAGAGATAAGTGTGGTAATAGCTATGTCGCTTTTAATGCAAGGAAGTAAGGGAGTGATTGAAACTTTTAGTACACCATATACATGTAATAGTGGTATAAAGTGTAAAACTTATTTTAAAACTAATTGTAATTTTTTTTAATTTAACATGGAAGGTAATGAATAGGTGAGTGTATATATTGAAAAAAAAAAGCGTTCATAAAAATTGCTTTAAACACTGAACCTAAAAGCTCTTGACAGGTTTGTTAACACGTCAAATTAAACTGTATTAAAATTATCAGTAAGACCGACTATATCTGTTGATTAATTATGTTCAACAGTTTCCAAACGTTTTTAAAAAAACAGGGGTTATCTTGCAGTATCATGTCTGTCTATTCAATACTGATGTAATTTTCTCAAGTTACAAATACTTACTTAAGTTTCAGAAACTTGCATATTTTAATTAAGTCATAGTACCTATGAATTGTCAATCTATTTAGTTACAAGACATGAAACAGCCAACAAGCGTACAAAAAAGAATTAAAGACTTCCATACTAATGCAATTTCTTGAACATCTTTTTCCATTCATGTTTTTAAAAAAATATCTTAGACTCCAAAATTTGACTCCAAACTCCACTCCAAACTCCACTCCATAACTCCATTCCATGCCTCCAGTCCATAAATTACACGGTGCCTGTTTTAATAAACCTATCATAGGTAACTGCACTGAATAAAGAATGCACTTGAAAAATAGCTGTTATTCCAGGTGTATGAGTATGGATAGCAGATTTTTTAAGTGATTTATGTCAGGGAGGTATAGAAATTACATAAGATACGGGAGAAGGGCCAAAAAACTTATTGAAAGTTCCTTGGAATGGTAAACATAAGAGGGGGAAACCTGTCTGTTTATGCTGCATAGAGATGTCAGGTTGAAAATGAATGGGCAAATAAGGAAAATTTAGACCATTGACTTGTTTTACAACCCCCGAAACATGAAAAGCAAGTTAGCGCTAAAGTTATGTGTAGGGTTAATAGACACCAACAGAAAGCATAAATAAAATGAATCAGTCATAGGAAAACATCCTGTATGATAACATGAAGCAGGACTGATGTAATTATAATGATGCTATAATAAACATTATATATATAGCATCTCCTACCTCAGAAACTGGAAAAATAGGATATTACAATGTACTTAATAAAAAAAAACAAAATATACCTACCTATGACTGCATGTACTCGTACAGTTAGCTGTGTCCTCAATATCAAAGCATTTTTCCTCCTAAAAAACAATTAAATATCGATGAATAAAAATATTAATATATGTAATATTCATTACTAAATGTATTAGAGGAAAACTCATTAAATCACTATTACCAGTACTATAAATATAAAGAAATATGTGTAGTACACACTGAAAATACATTTATATATATAGTCAAATACATTGTTATCTTGAACTTGATGAGACCGAGAAAAAACTTCAAGATATCTAAGGATACAAGATATCAAGGGTAATATACTTAAAGAATAAGTGTTTGGGACTTCCAAATTAATTCGACATATCCATGGTATTTGAGATATCAGTGTTAGAGATACTGAGGTTCAACTGTACATGACCAGAATATACTAGATGACTTACATTCATAATCGTTTTATTTCATACTAATATAAAAATTAAGCACTGAGTTCAAGTTTGAAAAAAAATACAACTCAGATATAATAAATAATCTCTATAATCTATATGTGTGTACACATCTGTTTATACATTTATATGAGACATGCTATAAATATATGACCACTGAACAACTAAAACCTGTCACAGAAGTTTATGTTTTGTTTACATCCAAGACAAGTTAGATCTCCTGTCTAGACTGACATTACATATCAACCACCTATTGGAACATGGGGCTCTTTAAAATAAATATTGTTGTAGGATCAAACAAAATATTTTTAGAACTCTTATTTTGAAAGTGAAAATTCTTCACATCCACAAAAGTACAGGGTAAGCAATAAATCTAGAGTATCTCCCTATACAAATACTTCAATATAAACAAATTAAATTGAGGAAGTTTTCAAATGAATTTAAATGTCTTTTTAAGAGGAGTTGTTTAAATTGAAAAGAAATAAATGGCTTGTAAAACAAGTATGTGTCAGTGTTAGAGATAGGGATTTTTATCAGTGATGGACAGGATAGAGAAATCACTGTCACGATTTTAGCAACCTTGTTCCAATGTGTAAAAGCTATACCTCATAGAATCTCCTCTAAATGTGGGTGGTTTTAACGATCCATTGAAATGACAAATGTTTATGTATCTTTTAATATGCTAATAAAGTTATAAGAACATCATATCAAACTACATACACATTCACAACACTTTGAAGAACCCTAAAAAAAAATGCATGGCCAAATCAATATATACATGTATTTTCATGGGGCAACATATTTATTTTACCTGTTGTAAAAATGTTTGTTTAATCAAAGGGAGTTGTGAAAAAAAACTATGTAGGTGGCAGGTTGACTGGCTGTTTAAAGAATGATTCAACATTTCATTTTCTTCCAGTGTACTAATATACACCCACAGAAAAAGTTTTAACACACAACCAATAAACGGTGATTTTAATTACAACTGCATATATAGCACATGAACCCTGTGGAATAATGCACTATACTTATATAAGATCTAGCTAAAAAAGTTTATATAGAGAACGTCTTTCTCTCAATACAGAGACCATAATTAAAGTGCCATCTACTGAATAGACATGCAGTGATTGATAATTCAAAGATAGATAATAGGTCTACGTAAAAGTGGAGTGAACTACTAAATCTCCCATTGTCAGCAGTCTTATGTCTTGTATTGAGACTCAAAACCTGTGTATCTCAGATCAGGTACAGAGATAAAGCTATTGAACATAAACTGTATACCCTCTCTACTTTACAAGTGTTAATAAAAGTCTGAATAATTTCTGTGATAATATGCTTCCTAACAGACAGTGTATGGTTCTGTACGATAATTGATCATGCTGGTTTGTTTTATGCTAATAAGTCCTGTCCAGGTTTGATTAAGATGTGATTACAGGTAAACATGTCTACTGCATTTCCTGACACGAGTACATACCGAAGAATGCTGGAACGTTTTCTTGGAAAAGTTAAGTCAGAAGAATACTTAAGGTTTTGGCTTCTAAATGAAAAATAAGGAATTTCCATCATATATTGTGAAAAGTGGTCCATCATGTGCAATATTATGTAATGAAAATGTGGTGTCAAGTACGTCATTGCTGTTTAATATGTATGATAATTATATAGAACATTAGTAGGTGGATTGCCACAGATACTCTGAATCTTACACTTAATGCATGATCACAGTTTTCCTTTCTGACACATGCCCAAAAATATGGACATTCCATGTATCTATAATGTAAACTGTTAAACTTTTTCTTAGAAGAAAGCCCTCAACTGAGCCAGTGTATATATATATGTAAAGAATGCATGGTTATATGTTGTATAAATCACCCAGCTCCCCTGAAGACAACACGATAAACACCAGGAGATGTGAAACCTTTCAACAAAATACTTCTGATCTGTCAAACAAACACTCAAAAATTGTATGCAAGTCTCTCTTGAATTCTTTACGACCTACACAGTCTGCACACTGGCCTCTGACAATATCTACCATACAATGCCAGAAATGAGAAACCTTTTGTTTAGTTCCGGTATTCAAAACTTTATCTATATTGAAATCAATACATTGCACTTTTGTCTGAAACCATTGTCTAGCATGAGTCTTTTCTATTTTTGATTTTGAAATTTTAAATATATATGATTTTTTGCCACCGTTAATTACTTAAATCTCTAAATTAAGGGAAAGATGATTATTCTTAGCTGAAAGACAAGATTGGAGCCAGTATTTCTTTTAAACCATGTCATTATGTGTTTGATGTTTTGAAGGTTATTCAACCAAGAAAGCAGTTATACTGATAAAAAAGATATAGTTTCAAAAGCAGATCCTTCACCTAATCCTGGCAATATTAACTGAATCAGGCGGCCAGCAGAGACTTTGGCAGCTGTAGCTACCTAGGATCAGATAATGTTGCTGCAGCTACCACAGAAAAAAAAAATCCATGGCCCTTCTGCAAAAACTACATAGCATGTTATCTATGACCTTGAAAATTAAATTAAATGAAACCATTTCATTTTCAGACTCAATAAACTTCTTTAAATGTTTAAAAGATCTGCTGTCCAGCATATTTGAACCTTAATTTTCCTAGCTTTGGGTGTTCTTGATTAACCTTTGGTCATCATTTCGCTAGTTCTGGGTGTTCTTGGTGAACCTCTGGACAAAGTTATAGCTTTGTTGACTGATGTGTGAACTTGAGTATGGTGTGTATATAGCTGTCCTTGACTACATGCCAGGATCTGGTTAGCCAACTCAGCAGTCTAGAATCTGCTGTCTCCTCTTGTCATATCCGCTCAGGGAGATACTGTCTTTGAAATCTTATGACCACAGACAATGGCTCATCCACAAAATATGTGGTGAATACTTGTATGTATATATCGCGTGCCAAGCAGTAGGCTATATTTACAAAGAGTAACAGAGTACTCATTTCCTTCAGTTTCACTGATATTATGGTGACATCTTAAGCACTTGAGTTATCACGGATGAGAATGCTTGAAAGCCATCAAGTGTTTATATGCTCATTGATATAGATAAAAATACATTTAACAAACAGAACTATGTCAAATTAATAAATTGAATGGAGAGTCAATATCCGACACTTGAGATCATCCCTGTAGCATGAATTAACCGCAATCATTTAAAGGTTATAATGCTTTACAGCAGTTCAGGTAGGTTTGTGGGTATATGAACTTGGTACAAAACAACATGTTACCCCCCTATTCTGTGTCGGATTATCTAGGCATCTAATAAAAGTAACAATGTAATAAATCGGAACAAAGCACCCAAGTAATTAGCATACCTGAGCAAAATCAGACCACACTGTATCAGTAAAATTGAATAGATGTTACTGGGGTAGACTAACTTTATGACTTGGCACTTTAACTTCTTGTTTTGTTCCAGAGATGGGTCACAAAGCAATGTAAACCTTTCCATCATATAACTGTCATGAAACGTTTACTAATTTACCTGGTAATTTCTGAATTTTACTATCTTTAACACTTTATTTGAAAGCCTTTAGATTGATCTTACTGTGAAGTTACATTTAAAATTTAAAGATGAGCAGATAGACACATTTTTCAAGAACCCGTTGTTCTTTTCTGGTGAAGAAACTTTCATTACCCTCCCTTTCCAAACTTTTAAATTCTTCTTTGTATACTATAATTAAAAATATTGTTAACTGACATATGAAACATACCAGATTAACACATCCCCCCTCCCTTCTCAGTCAATGACCCAAAACTCAAGAATTACTTTTACTTGGGATGAATTGGTTATCATCAAGCAGTTTTCAGATGTACAATATTTTTAGAACAGACTTGGCAAACAGTCCATCATTTTCTTGAGAGACTTTTCTTGAAATAACACAGCTATTTGTATCTAAATTAGGATCCCACCCTATTCATTTCTTTTCAATGTATAATTACCTTATCATATAGTACTAAATTATTAATAATTTAGAAAACAAATTTCAATTCAATGATTGTGTAAAGAGTCTAGATACAAATTTCCCTCTTTCTGAGTGCTGGTTCAGTACAAGAAATATATCTTCATTTTTTTTAAGTAAAATGAAACTAAATTCCAATTCACTGGTCTTCGATCATTGCAGGACCAAAGCAAAATCTATGAGATGTTTTCTTCCATCATATAAAGGTATTTCATTCTTTTACAACGGATTTAGAAATTTCCTAAAGACAACTCCCACTTACTGGTCCTGAAATCCTTCTAAATCATCTTGTTGCTCATCTATGGTGGATTCCAGGTCCAAATAGGTTCCATAATCTCCCTGAGTTCCATTGTGATATCTGTAGATCTGAAGGGCACAGTCTTCTAACTGTTTAAAAAAAAAATTAAAAGTATATAATAGTGCCTCAACTTTAGGGTAATATAACAGTATGTACAGAGCATGCTATCAACAACAATTGCTTAACATATCATTTTATTACTAACTGATCTCAAAGTATTAAAACAAAATGTTCAAACAACATTACTTCAATCAAAATATAAAGACAGACTGCCTTTAGGGAATGAAACTAAAACCAAAACCTCAGAATTAATCTGATATAAATTTTATGTCATCTTACTAGGAGTTTTATAAGAATTTTGTACATTCTGAACTTCCAAACCATTCCTGGGGCTAAACACTAACTGACAGTCCACAATGACCATATCAGTTGTCAAATCAAGTAACTCCGACACATAAAAGATTTGATGATTTTCTAAAATATCATGCTGTACAAATTATTGACTTAAATTTTCTTGAACAAAATAACCACTTTAACACTTGTCAGACTTATTATTCAGTTGTCGTTCAATGACAAGTAATCATGGCAATATTGTCCTTCTACTGTAGCTGTCAATATTACGAATATCTGTAGAACTGTACATCTTCAACATTTTAACATATTTAATACTTATAAAATGATATAAAGATTTTAATATACAATTAAATATCAAATCTCAAAAAGAATTATTTTTAAAAAATATGGTAAGCTGTTAAACAATGACTAAGGTAAATTTTAAAAAATAAAGAACTATCAAAATATGAATGGATGAAATAAGAATTCTTTTTTTTACAAGACAGTATCAGTTATAATAAGAAAATATGTACAATGTATTTTAATATATTTCAAAAGTTACATTTCATTAGAAAAGGAAACACCTCGGTACAATGATATGCATTTATGTCTGCGTTTGTTTACACTTCACAACCACAGCGATCACATGAAAAAATGTTAACTTACTTTATGTGGCGCTTCAAGAAGTCTATGTACACCGCCAATTTGATTAATCAAAGGAACATTAATATGGAATGTAAAAGTTGGTGGACGAGTCGGCTCTGGAAAATTTGTACTCGAAAAAGGATCGGTATCATCCAAATACTGTACTCGACTCGCGAAGGTCGCCATACTTTTTGATATGATTGCTTGATCTTCAAGATATTGACCCTTAACCCATGTATTCCTACGCGTATTCCCAGGTGAGAAATTTCAATTTCCTTGCCACACTAGCTGAACGCTCTAGTTTTTTAAAAGAAACATTAAACATCTAGGCCCGTTAACAATTAATGTGCTATTTTCTTTTTTAATGCAACGAAAGTATATGTACAACACAAATACCGCCTTCCTTGTGACCAATCAATATTGGAATTTTTTTTTCAAGTTGAAAGCAATTAATTAATGATTCAGACTGAACTACGAGTTGATTCTTAATTATTTATCATTTTTAAATTTCTAAATAAATAGATGTAAATATAAGAAGCGTGTTAAGAAATCAAAGATATTTTGTTTAACTTTTTTTTCATCGAGTTTGATATTATCCTTAAATTACTGAGCATGCAGTGTATACATTTTCTTCAATTAGTTGATAAAAATACAGTAGTCTATAAATATATATATATATATATATATATATATATATATATATATATATATATATATATATATATATATATATATATATATATATATATATATAAGAATCTTTTATCATCCAGTCTAAAAAAAATCCAAACTAAAATGAAGATTATCTTCTCCTTCATAATTTTTTTTTTTAAATTAAGATCCATGAATCCGTGCACTTTCTCCATTTATTAATTTTATTACACTGCATATATCGTCATATTCTTTAGGACTACACATGTATAGAGAGAGAGAGAGAGAGAGAGAGAGAGAGAGAGAGAGAGAGAGCAATAAAAAAAATCATGTGAACTTTGTGGTATTTTTAAAACACACACCTCCCTTGCAATGATAACAGAGTTACCTCGCCTACACCTTTTGCATTGGTGAAGATTCGCAGAGTCGTGCAAGAGGTATTTGGATATATCCCCATTTTCACCATTAAATCTTTTCGACATTATGAGAGCAAAATTTTAACTCTGAGCTATTATAAAATAGTATTATTAATTATAATTTTACTCAAAAACAGAAATATAATTTTAGGTTTGGAAAAGTTTTTTTTCCCTCCGCGGCGATGAGTGAAAAAGTCGATTTATAATTTAGCTGGAATCAATTTATTGAAGTATTCAAAGGTTGATGATTTAAGTCATATATGGTGTATTTTTGATAAGTTCGAATTCAGACTAACTAAAATTAAAAAGATCTTTCTATTTGTTTTATTACTTTATATAAAGATAAGACTTTCCTGTAAAATACACAATTTAAATCAATCGCGTTTCATAGATATTACATGTAGAAATTTAAAACAATAACCGATTTGCCGACTCCGCATTTAAATATCAGACACAGTTTAAAGTTAATTTAACTATAGAAACGTGGGGTTATTCAAGTTCAAAATCGGTGAAAATTATAATTTGAACATAAACAACAAATTTAATGTTCATCTACACTTAAGCTCCTATTTTTTTTTTTTTTTTTTTTTAGCTCAGATACGCCATATACAGCATTATTATTATTATTTTTTTTTGGCTAAGAATGATTAATGAAACGCAAAAGAAAAAATATATATACAGTGTACTATAAGGTTACATTTGATAAATGTGAGCATAATCATACAGTGTATATATACTAACTCGTAAAGCATATATTGAGCTTGAACCAAAAAAAGTTTGAAAAATACATGATTTAGTATACATGTAGGTAATAAATTTCAAAGTAATCTGAACATTAAAATGGCTAATATATGACTGCACTCAAGATCATATATAGCTTTGGTAAAAAATTAATAAAAAGCAAGAAGTTTCCAGGCTATCTTCTGAACATTAAAATAGTTATGCAAGATCAAATATGTAAAGTTATTTCATGCGCCCACACTAGCTAAATACTAAAAATCTACGAGATTTAATTCAATCAAATAAAAATAAGGATTATCTTACTTTCTGTGTGTCTACTCCTAAGTATTCCAGCAGCTGATTGGCTGTCGTGAATCCCCGGAAGTGAAGTTCATCTTCCGGATTGGTAACTCCCGGTACCCTAATGACCTTCGACTGAGGTGGCTTGTAACACAAGTTCAGAATGTCACTGATGGTAACTGATCCTTTGTTGTTTTTCAAAATGTTGCCCATCTGCTGGGCCGCTGCCGAGGGCAGTCCCCGTGTTCTTTGAGGAGACATTGGTGATTCTGGTGTGGAACTCGTCGGTGGCGCCCCTAAGCTTTGAACGGTTTGTGGTTCCTCTATATCCACTAGTTTCTCTTCTATAAAATAGATTTGTATGAACAACAAAACTTCTTGAGAACAAGAATGATTATGAATAACAAGACACGAAACCACTTAAAATATTTTAAGACAACAGTCAAGCCATTCAACAAAACTACAATCTATTATGAAAAAAAAAGCGATGTAGCATACTTAGAATGAAAGTGGTGGGAACAAAGTGACTGGTCTCGAGCTACCCACAAAGCGAAATAGATACACCAATGTTTCTACAGCTGTGACAACTTGTCTGTCTAAGTTGTTCAATTCTGATGCACAACAAACAAAGGAAGCATTAACCGTCATTACTCATACTGCGCAGATTACTGAAGATTACAAAGTTATGACAGAGATGGGCACAATTACAAGATATTTCCAGGATCATGCGAAGGTAAAAAATATATAAATAAAATAAAATAAAGGAAAATCAACGAAAACCACGTAAAATGATAAATAAATGTACTATAGATTATGAATCTAAAAACTAGTGTAATGCAAGCAGATCAGGCAAGTGAAGTCGTCTTCAAGATATAATCTTTGTGTAAAAATAATTGTTACGCTACAATGTCTACAGAAAAGGGAATGTCTAAAATCAATTGTGACAGTAATTACATATTATTTTAAGGGAAACCGAAATAACGGAGGAATAAATCAGAGGTAGAGGTTTGGAAGGGATCTTCAGAAACTCTGTTTCTAATGTTCTACGCTGTACCAAAGTCATATTTTGTCGACGCCATCACTTTATGCGAATGACGCTAAGTTACCTGACGACTTTGGCTGTAAGGGATGAGGATGATCAGGAACTGGTGTATCCATCAAGTTTTGTGGTCTTTTAACCATTACTTCATCAAGATTTTTACTGTCTGCGTTATAATCCCCAGACTGATTTATTTTGCCTTTTTTAGAGCCATCCTCGCTATCACCTAAAATATTGTCGATATCCATGTTTGCCCCAATAAAACCACTTTTTGTTCGCTTTGCCTGCTGTGGTTTGCGGCTTGACTGTTCAGTACCTGTTTCATTGGCACCCGAGACCAGGTCTGGTAACCCTGACTCTTTTTTCATACCTTGTTGGTTAGGTGATCTTGGCGAAGGTGTTGCTCTAGTTTCGTTAGAAATAACCGAAGAAGATGAAGTTCCTTTCCGCAAATGTCCATCATCCGGTACCACAGAGTTCATTGAGGGGATGGAAGACGAGTTGCTCATGTGAGCCAGACTTTCATTGGACACACCCAGACTTTTTGGACGATTGTATGCATTGACTCTGTCATCAAGTACATTGTCATCCGACCCTTGCCTGCTGTAAGGTTGTCGATCATCCAGGTTGTCATCGCGCGAATTATTCCTGCTTATTTGTCGTCTTTTAGCATATTGAAATCGATTAGGCGAATCCTCACGATTGAAACCATAATGAGAACTATCACTTGCCTGGCCACGGTCACTTTGATGTCCATCTCGGCGCGGCTTTCTCTCATCTAATGTATCTTCTCGCGAACCTTCCCTTCTAATTCGTCGACTCTCATACGATGATTGACGAGAATGTCGACGATTAGGAGAATCATCTCTGGAAAATGCATCGGAAGAACTACCAGATTTACGATTGTTTTGGGCCGGAGGATTCAAACCTCTAGAATCGCTTCTTCTTGACCTCATATTAGAATCGCCATCTGCTTCATCATCCAGATCTATAGATCTGTTAAGATTTGATTTTCGGTAGCTTTTATTTTTCAGTCTATGTTCCTGTCCATTGTCGTTTGTAAAGACATTGTCATTTTGGTCACTTCTTAATCTTCCACGCCTCCCTCTCCTTGGAGGTGGAGACTCCTCGCGAGATGGCGAGGGCTCACGCACTGACCTTCGCCCGCGAATTCGATCGGGTGACACATCACGACTAGAAAGGTCCCTTTCGGAGTATTTAGAAGATTTCGAGGGAGGGTAATCATGCGCAGAGAAGTACTCACCAGAATCACTTCTTGGAAACCCAGGCTCTAAGTTTCTGACGGGACCACTTGGTGCAGGATGAGCGTCCCGTGAGTAAGGATCTTGCATCGGTAGCTGTTGTTTCCACTGGTGAACTTTTTCAATACTGTCACGAAGGGAAAGGTTTTCCGGTGTTAAAGGGGCGTCGGCGTCCACGGGATCATCCAATAACTCCCTGCTTCCATGTCGTCTGCGACGTTGCACAGGAGGTTGTGAATCTACGGGAGAATGGACTATTATATCGGGCTCCCCGGGGTTATCTAGCAGTTCCCGACTGCTATGTCGTTTCCGTCTTGGTGTCTCGTCTAAAATACTCTCCCTTGAAGAAGAACGGTTATAATCTGGTCTGGAATCTCTATTTAAATCCCTTTGTCTAAATCGGGGACTGGGTGGTTCTTCCATATTTACTTCATTGGGTGATTTAGGAGTACTCGTTCTAGGGGCTCTTCTCCTTCTAGGGACAGGGGCTTCGTCTTCGGAATCTGCAACAGATTTTGGCGTTTCAACATCACCATACACTGCTTTTCTCCACGATCTCTCTCCTGGCACATCGGCCACAGTTGCTTCTTTTTCACGATAAGAATATCTATTCGGTTTGTTGCCGTCATCATTATAACCAGGTGACATGGGATTCGAAAATTTGTCTCTGAACTTGTAAAATGCTTCTCCAGCTCCACTTCCACCCCCTCCGTCCTCCATCATGGCTAAAGCTGCTAATGCTGCCTTTTCGCGCATGTCTACTCCGGCACTTCCTGCATTACTACCGGCAGAACCACGTCTTCCCCGTCTTGGAGACGGTGGCTCGAGAGTTTGCGTTGCACAGTCAACAACGTTTGTTGATGTTCGACCACGAAATCGACCATCTCGTCGGAATTCACGACTCTGAGGACGTAATCTTTTTGTCTTTGCTATGCTGTTTGATTTTCCACGCCTGTATGGCTTTATATCGCGACGCGTTCCCCCCTCTGGAGGCGGAGAAGTTCCCCGAGAGATAAGATATCGTCCTTTGAATCCATCTTTCTCAGCTTCTGGAGCACTGTCATCTGTATCACTTTCGGAGGTAACTAACTCTTTTCGAGGAGGTGGGACATTACCGTAATCACGAGAGCGCCGACGCCCATATGGATCGTAGTCTGCCTCGGACGCTCTTGCTTGTTGTCTTTCGTATTTCCGTGAAACTGGTGGAGAAGCTTCAGAGGTGTATGTTGAGTATGACGGTGATGCACTTCCACTGTACTCGTACCTTGACGACCTGTTACTTACAGGAGAACTTTCTCTACTGGCCCCTCCATAACTCCGTCCTGAGCGAAGTGAAGAATTATCATATGATCCGAATGATCTTGTGCTTCCTCCGTAGTCAGAGAGGTAGCCAGATCTATTGCTGTACGGATCAGAGTTTGCACTTCTTGTGGAATGCTTATCATATCCGTATGGATTGTCCCTTCCAACGGAAGGGGCACGATTGCTGTTAAGTGGTGAATACATGTCCTGTCTCGAGGAGCGGTTTTCTCCAGTTGAGAACCGTTGGATCCTCTCCTGGACGGGACTGCTGTATAGCCCGCCTCCTCCACCGTATGATGAATATCTGTTGCTGCTGCTGTTGTATGGACTAGATCCACTGTATGAATAACGATTGGATGGCTGGTAATTTGGTGAAGAGTAATTTTTGGATGAAGACCCGTATGATGGACTTAGATAGTTGCTACTTCCTGTTCCGAATTTACTGGGTGAACCATATCCTTTACTTGTTCCCATGTTATCGTAAGACTGAAAAGGAAATAAAAGATGCATTTAAAATTTTAAATGATACATTTTAAGGACTTTTAAATGATTGATGTACGGATAAATTCTTATATACTTGCAACGATGCCAACGAGTGAACACATGCATACATTCATTATAAACGTTTGTTTTCCTTATAGTCATACGTCTAGCTTCTAACACTTATTTTCGTGTAATGATTGATGCTTTCTGCGTGTTAATTTTCTGAAATGACCGGAACATTGTCGAACCTTGGCAATCCATTTCAACTGATTTCTCATCATCGGATAGAACAATACAAAGTAAACCTTCAACATCGTTATCAATAAAGAAAGTGCTTGAACAGTTTCGAACCATAACTATTATGACTGTTTGATAAAAGAGTTGAATGTCCATATCAGAGAAAATAAAGCTTTATAAATGTAAATGTCAGAAATATGACAGGAATCGATCCCCAGAACGAAATCGTGAAAAAGATAGATTGCTGGAGGTAAATGACTTTTTATGACTTACATCTTGTTTCCTCTTTGAGTGTTCGACTAATATTCGTTGTCAGGTTGGGTGATTTCAAAAGTTTATTATTCAGTGTCGCTGAAAATAGTTTTAGGAGGACCACAGTAATCGACTATTTTTACTGACCTTCGATATAAGTATATTTTTTCCATTGTGTTTAGTTAAACTTTAAGACTACGAATTCCATACCCAAGTAAAATCAATGTTCTCTTCGAAAAGATAATGTAATAATATTGAAGTACTGTTTAATTGTGATTAGATTATCTTAACAACAGTCTTCATAGAGATTGTTGTGTTTGTCTTAGATTAAGATACTTAGATTTAATTAACTTAGATTGTATTAATTGAACAATCAGCTGAAAGGCATCCAATGTTACCTTGTCTTAAAAAATCAAATTAAAAACACGTTAGTGGTAATTTAGAATGGGAGGTTGAAAGTACATATAAATCATCTTGGTTCACTTTCTATTTTAATTATCACGATGTTTTACTCGCAGATTGTAAACCATTCAAGTTTATTGATGTTTGCAGGAAAACATGGATGATTTACATGAAGAAAAATCACGCATTTTTCCAGATGACGAACCCTTCTTCCCTGCCAACGAATAGACTTATGACCGGAAGAAAGAACAGATGGGATGAAAAAAATATAATTTCTTCGTCTACTGAGAAATCCACTTTTTGTGGTTTGGTAATTATCTACAGAAGTGTCTCCTCCCAAATATGTTGATGTAGTGTACATGATGCAGCACAACGCTCGCTGCAGAAGATAAAAACTTTTTTGATATAACACATCCTTAAATTTAATTAAAATAGATTTGCAGAAAAGGGAATTAAGATTTGTAAAAATTTTTGTGATTACTAGGCCTAATACCCACTGTATTTAATTTTCACAGACAAGATAAAATCATTTATTATATATTTGTTCAATAATACAGGATTTTTGCATCCCTGATATGAACACAGGCACGCGCCCTGTATTACACACCCTGTATCAGCACCCTTTATTTTACCCTTTATCACACCCTTTATTACACCTTTCCGGAACATCTCTGTATTTTTCATTCGGAGTACCTCGGATCGTTTATAAGTATATTTAAATTGTAAATTTTCATCAGATATTTTATGCTATTCAAAATAATTATTTGTTTAATTCATAATTATTTCATTTCTTATCGCTGTATGCATTGCCTTTGGAAAAAATTAATGAGAAAGGAAATTCAACGAAAAAAAAAGAACATATTCAATTATTAAGAATTAATTTAATTTACAGGTTTATTTATGATTTTTTGGACACTATTTTCAAATATATAATAAAAACAACAATACATGACAAAATCTGTATCACATCCCATATCAACCCTCGACCAATATCAGCCCTCTGGCCTTCGGCCCTCGGGCTGATATTGGAGTCTCGGGTTGATATGGGGTGTGATACAGATTTTGCCATGTATATATTATTCTCTATGTAAATAAAACTTTGCAGCGGGCAGATAATTGATTTGAGAGTCAATAAAATCTTTAAGATTTCCTCTGAATATTGAAATTTGGTAAAGTAACAGTCCATACTTATAGAGTCGGACGTATAGCAGGTTTTGTCTCGAAATCTAACGTGTAAAGACGAAGGATAAATCACCACAAACTTCTGAGAGCTTATCTTGTCATCAGATCGGGTTTGGGATACTCATTATCAGAAGAACCGCGGGCTACACCCTCCATAATGTAACAGGGCCCCATTAGTTGTGTATCAAAATCAATCGACTACATGACAACGGGATTAAAAATAAAGATAAAAGTGTATCGTCGACGTTTGGGGGAAACTGTGATAAAGCCAATCTTTTTTATAGACGCATGTTTCTGCAAAAACACTACTTTCTTGTGCAGTCATAGACAATGCAGCTTGTTTCCAAAATCCAGAGAGAGAGAGGTGTCTTTAGTAATCAATTTCGAAAACGATGAAGTGTCTCTATCTATCAGAGGAAAAAAACAAAGTTTTGTATTCTTTAGAATTTTTATTTACTTTTAGTATAGGCTGAAGGCAAGAGTCACCCTTTGGAGTTTATTTCAATAAAATCGTGTCGCCCGCGTGGCGCAGTGGTTAGAGCGTTCGCTCTAAAGTCGCGGAGTAAGGAGTTGATCCTTACGTCGCGGGTTCGAATCCCACTGTGGGACGTGGAGACCGGTCCTTCGGATGAGACCGTATAAACCGAGGTCCCGTGTCGCAGTAGGTGTTGGCACGAAAAAGACCCCTCACTGCTCAATGGCCGTAAGTGCCGAACATAGGACAAAATTTGCAGCTCTCCACTGGCAATTGGTGGCGTCTCCATATGAGTGCAAAATTCTCGAGAGGGACGTTAAACAACAAACAAACAAAAAAACAATAAAATCGTCTTAATTTTTAAAAATTAAAATAATGATACGGCAAATTCAGTGTGCATAAGTACTAAATGTAAACAACTGATTTCCATGTACATTTTTGTCATATTGTCTTTTCACAGTGAAGCTAAAAAAAATAATAATCTACACAAATACACTCCTTGTCTAATTGTTTCTAAGATTAATTCATTTAAAAATTTACAATGACGATTGATATGAAGTATTACTTTTGAATTTGTGAGGAGGAAAATAAAAATGTACAAACTAGCCGAAAAGTTGTATAAAATTGAAAATTAAAAAACTATAAATAAATCATACCCGAAAAAGAAACTCTCCAGAAAAAAACTAGATCCAAACGGAAAAAGATGCGTCTGAATCCTACACCTTTTGCAGAAAATCTGGTTTTGTAAAACGGAGTGAAGAATGCAAATGTAAACATGCAAACTACGTTAACGTAGGTAAATAACTCTTTAAATGAATTGGAAGCACATGTGTGTGTAATTTGGTTTGACAAGATGATTGGAATTTCGTGAAACATTCTTAAGAGAATAGTCTAGGCGCGTCTTGGTGCAAGGTAATATTGTGAAGATGCTGCTTCCACAGAACGCGGGACCTGTCTTTCGTCATGTGGCGGTTTGATGGTTTTCATCAAAAGCAGGTGATCAAGAATATTGCCTTGGAACGTAAATACGAAAGCATCAATTAAGAATAACACGGACCATAGCCACTGCTGCCACATACCTGTGGAGCTGATAAATTCATGGTTGGTTATATAGTGTACCATTTGATAAGTATCCAAAATTCACAATGCAGAATAAAATAAAACAAAAATATTATAAATTAATCTCTTTTTTACATTTCCAATTTTATGTAAATCAGAAAAAAATTCAGGAAGGTAAATTTTTTATTGATTTTTATGAATTGAAATTTTATAAGAGTGAAAAATTAATTTAAAAAAAAAAATATATAAATTGTGAGTGTCAATGCGATCGAAATCATTTTGTTTTGTCATCCGATATTTCTCTTGATCTCTGGAAATAGAAGATAATTTCGAGAAAGTTATCAAATGTGTTTGAAGATTTGGCATAAACCCTTGTAGAAATAGAAAACACGTGCCATCAAACATTGACTGTTTCATCTCAGACTCGGAGCGTTAACAGTGATACCTTCTCTTGCACTCGGAATAGGTGAATATATATATATATAAATAAGTGTATTCTGCAATCTTCATTTCCTTCTAACAGACAGTCTTCATTTCCTTCTAACAGACAGAATCAACTTTTCAAAAATAGGAAGACTTTCTTAATGTTGTATATTGAGAATGACTATATAGTTCAAATGATCGGTTTAGTTGTATTTGTCTCCGCCTTTATTGGATGGTTCTAAAGTCTTTTTTACTTAAGAATTTGGAAACAATCTCTTATTTTCTTGGTAATGCCAAAGCGCATCACCTGGCATCATTTAAAGACAAATTGAAATTTGCAGTTACGTAACTACAATGTACGCTAACAAGATGGTTTATTGTATGTTTTCCAAAACAAAACATTTAAGACTCTACAAACATACCACACCAGATACATAATATTTAATGATATTTTTAAGCTGTATTTTTCAGGTTGATCAAATTTGGGGTGAAATGACTGCCTGTCATAATAAATGACGATAAATGATTATAGTTTAAGTATCAAACTTACGGATCCATGGCTTCTGCCGCTAGATACACTGCCATATCCCCGGTCATAAGACGGCTACAATAAAGAAAAATAGTCCTCAAAAACTCACAAATATATGTTGAGGGATTGCACTGAAAATGGGTAATATCTGTTGTCGGGGAAAATTCAGCGGAGGATGAAGATGTCGGGATTAATTCCTCGGGACATGATATCTACCTTGCTCCCTAGTAACGGAGCCAGATTCTGGCAGAAGATCTAAGTACGTCACGTGGGGTTCTTGAGCCAGGTATATTTTTGTTTTGCTTTCACTTGCAGATGGTAAAATGCCGACAGAAGAGAGAAATTTCTGATTAGATTCTACGGAATATGAACTTCTGTTAATTTTGCTTTTTTCAGCCTCGCTGAATATGATAAATTATTAACTTAAAAAAATTGTTTTACATATGTTTCTGTTTGGCCTGCTAGCGTTATGTAATATACCCCCTACCGAGAAAATCACTTATCGTCTGATCAGTAACATTGCTATTTCATCCTTTGTTTACTTATTTGATTCATTATGAAAATACGTTGATTCTCTCCAAAAAACTACTTGAAAATTACTTCTGTTACTCCAGTTATTTTGTAAACAGACTTTTATTTCCTCATTGGTTCGTAGATTTTTTTTTTTTTTTTTTTTTGCTTCTTCGTTTACATTTCTTTAATTAAAACATGCACTCTCCGAAGTTGCATCTCATCTGTTTACGTGGGATAAATGATTACCGAACAGGCTTCAGTCAGAAGTGGTCCATGTAGATGTTAATCATCGTCAGTGGTATGTCAATGTACATGCGTTATAGCATTGCTATTTTCTGAAGACTCAGATAGTTTGGGGATTTATCACGAGGAGGAATCGGTAAACAAGTGGCCATGGTAACATACATATGACTAACCTAACATGATTTAAAGCTCATACCCGACAACTGCATTATATTATTATATCTGGCGGTGTCACACTTGTTTTTTTGTAAAGGCTTATAAACGAGGATAATGAATGCTTATTGGTATAGTATAACTAAGCACTTGCTTTTTATTTTTATCAAACCAAATCTTAAATTCGTCGATTATTGTAAATTACTTATGTACATTGTATTACGATAGAATTTTTGATAACAAAAGTAAGTGACATTAAATTTTGTATTGGCTAATTAGCTTTTATATCAAATACTGATCGTACATTCCGTTTGAATGTAAATATTTTCAGAATATTGATTGATTTACAAAACTAATATTTCTGAAAAGATCAAACAAACAAACAAACAAACAAAACAAACAAACAAACAAATGCAAACACAACAAAACAGGAAAAAAATCTTTTAAAAATTATTCTTTCCGAATTAAAACAATTTGATTAGGGGAAAAAACATAAATAAATAATAATTAATGGTCAATTGAAAGGGATATACCTTCTGAACACCATAAGTTCATTGAACTTCATAAACACCCAATATTCTACTTTTAATCCAGTTTTGAAACAATGACAGTGAAAAGTATAATTGTTTTACTCCGACCTTATTCAATCTATACGGTTCACAATGATTATGATTTCTAACGAAATTTGACATAAAGAAGAAAATATGTTACCGTAATAAAGACAAAACAATCCACAAAATGAAAATTATCCGACATTCTCTATGATTTCACAATCAGTTTTTCAAAATTACAAAGAAGTAATTACATGTATTACCATTATCGATGATTTCAATTTTTCATCACATTTAGAAAATCTTACAGGGAGTTCTACATTTATACCCCTGTGACATCTTGAAATATTTTTGAGAAATATGTTGCAATATAATTAGATGTATGTAGATCTGTTGCTGGGAATGAAGTTTATTTGAACAACGTGTTCAGGACGGAACAAAATATCAGCACCTTAAAGGTTAAATTATAGAAAACAGGCGCTTCCAAGGTCCCGCAAAGATGCTCAGTGGGTCGTTACCCCTAAGTTTACATCTATAGTTGTAAACTGTATCCCTCCTTGCAAATAAGCATCTTTTTTTATGTTTATTGATTTCATATTAAACAAAATGCTTTGTATACTGTAATATATTTTTTTAAACAAAAGGTCTATTGCTTGAACCTGAGAATATTTATTTATTATTTAACAAGTGAGTTGTCTGGAAAAAATTATGAAGTAGAACCATATTCTTGCACATGTCGCTTTGCAAAAAGTATATCTATCTATGTACAGTAAGAACTCAGTTTATCCCGTCCATTTCCGCGATGCTTGAATTTGTATTTGGTTTGTTGAAGAATCAGAGGATGCAATATTAGCTTTCCAGGATTTGAAATGTTTTTGTGACGCTAAAGAACACAATTTTGTGAAAGCATGCGTATAACAATGGATACAAATGGTGTTGTTCATTTGAAATTCTTTGAAAACTGAGAAGATTTTTATATCATTGTAAAAAAAAAATAATAATTAATGAAGTCCAATCTTATATGTGACAGAGAAAAGAAATTTATAACCGATTGACATAGAATTTTCATATGGTAATACCTCTTGTCGTCCCCAAACATGGCTAATATGCCATAATGTAATAACGACGCACTAACTGGGATTTTTTTTTTTTTTTTTTTTTTTTTTTTTTTTTTTTTTTTTGATTTCACAAATTAGTTTGATCTCAACACGGAATGTAATAACGCAAAAAAGTAATAATCGCTGTTTATCTCCACAAAGAAATGACTTTTTTCTACTGGAATATAAAAAAAAAAAAAATAATAAAATTTCCTAATATTTCGACCCCTCTTCAATTTTTTTTTATATTAATTACGTTGTAACATTTTTGCGTCATACCAACGTCAGAAAGTTATAATTACGTTTTGCATAGATCTCAACGCAGAATGTAATAATGCTAAATGTAATAATCGTAGTTTATCTCCACATAGAAGTGCCTTTTGTACTGGAATGAGGTAAGTATAGTTTTAACCAATAAACATTTCCTATTTGTTCCCCTCTTCAAATGTATTACTACATTTTCTGTCGTTACGTTTTGCACTGAACCTGATGCTTGCATTGAACCTGATGCAAAATGTAATGTATAATGCAAAATGATATAATACATGTAAGTTGTGACCAAGATGTATTGGAATTTCGGAAGATTTCTTGTTAGATATTTCTGACTATACCTCAAAATTTTTTGGTTTCTATATCAATCAAGAAAAAAAAGCTCCTGTTAAAAAGATGCTGAACATGACATTCTTTTTTTTTTGTCCCTGTTTACAAGAACTACATTGCATTTAGCTCGGCTGCGTCTCGGGAAATACGTGCTCCCTTTTAATTTCTACCGAAAATATTATTGCTCAATTGGATGGGGGTGGGGTGGAGTAAATATAGTAATTTTTACCTATTATATGAATACTTCTAATTTAAGTTATAACAATTTGCGCTAATGCATAAATCAGTCAAAAAATAATTTTGTAATATTTGATTTAAAAAGTGAGTGATATGATCACATTTTGTGTTGATCTCGACAATAAATGTAATAACATGCTTTATATAAATCTCGAATTATTACACTTGATGCTTTTTATCTTTTCACAGGACGTGATTTCGATGAAGTTGAACCAATTAAGATAACTTGAATTTGAGCATACATGTATTTGCATATTACATGTAATATGTACAAATTGTAGCCCCGTTTCTTGATGAGATTTCAAAGAATTCTTTTTTTCTTATACCAAGTATACCATCATCTGTCTCCACCCACATTCCCTGGATGTGACATGATATGGAAAAAAATTAAAATCAACATTATGAGAACGTTTCTACATGAATTTGACAGATTTATCATGTTTTTCATCAACTTCTCGAACTTTTTTCCCTAAAATATTTTTCTTTATCATAATAATGTTTACTCATAGAAATACATCAGAAAAACAGTACATATTCGTTAAAATTTGGATCTTGTTTCTATCCTACTCTGGTCCAGAGGTGGAGGGGGGGGGGGGGTGAACATTTAAATCTATAAAAAAAAAAAAAAAAAAAAAAAAAAAAACAACTCAAGAATTAAAGCTTAATAACCTAAGATTTAAAATTTTCTTGTACAGTTTTTTTCCGAAAAAAATGTCTTTTGGAAGAGCAGTTTATTTGATTTTGAATTCTCTTTGACGCAAGGATGCTTTTTAACTTTGACCTGCATGGAGTCAATAGATTTTCAAAATTCTACATACAGTTTACACACAGATGCTCTAGGGCTTTTGATTATACAAGAAATGAAAAAAAATTCTTGCGACAAGGCCCGGAAAAAATAAATCAAAGGCCAAAAACTGTTCCGGAGTTTAGCTTTGCAAAACTAATTTGATATCTTTTAAAAGTTATAAAAATGGATCTTCTACAGCCTAGGTTTTTGGTTCACTCTATCCCCCTAAGCAAAATGTACCTAAAACCCTTGTTTAGCGAAGATGCAAAATAATTATAAAAATATCGTGCTTTAACTACCAAAATGGCAAGCAACGGAAAATCTAAATGAACTGATGAACTAAGAAAGCAGCAATTACAATATATACGGTCTATTATAACAATACTAATATTCTTTTTTTTTACAATACATATATATATTTTTCAAGTTGTCAGATTCTAAATACTTTCCGTACAGAAGTTATCTCTCTTGAGCTGTTTGCTGGCGGACCAAGTACACGTGCATGTAATCAAGCACATTCGCGCTGCCAACTTTGAGTGAGTGCCAACTACACTAACAAATTTCTGACAAACATCTGTTTTTTCTGACCTTGACCGCTGTTCTTTCAATGAAAACCATGGTTTACATTCAGTTCATGCATAAGCCATTAGACCTTCATTCGTACAAGGTCAAAGGCCTTGTATTGCCCATGACATATGGTTTTGTAGTTAATTAAACCAATGTAACCAACCCATTCAGAAATCTCCAATATCAACATTAATTAACTTCCTCATCTTTTTCCTTGCTCTCCTTTAAAATGTAGATTATTCATTGAAAATATGGAAAACCTTTTTCGAAAAATTCAAAGATTTTTCAGCAACTTCGACTGTTAATCATTTTGTTTCATCACTAGTACTTAATTTCAGTAAGTCAGAAGTATCTACCTGGATAAATATCTCAGTTTAATGTTGGCATTAAGTAAATCCCAACAGCAATATTGCATCTATTGCTAGAAACACGTGGGTGCGAGCTAGAAATAGTTCCTACTTTGACGTCAGTGGATAAGATATCAAATCTGATCAAAATTTTGAAATCATCTTTTTTTGATTATTAAATATTTGTATAAAACAAAAAGATTAAGCAAACTTTCCCGCATTATCATTTTGTTGTAACATTCTTGTAAAACATAACCAAACTCGATGGATGACAGATTGTACATAGATGACCATTTTACACCTTCAACAACAGTTACTGTACGTTTTACTTCATTTTGCTTCCTTACGTTTTAAATATCAAAAGAACTCAAAAATGTTCATCTCATATAATGACATCAAATGAAATAAACGTAGCATTTACGGCAAGATATAAACTTATGAAAAATCTACTCTGAATTATTATATTTACGGGGTATAAGAGGGTGAAAAAGATCCTCTCTACTAAGACTGAAATAAACATTTAATAAGCTGTGTTCTGTAAAGCAATTTGTTTTTCTTGTTTTCTTTACTTTTTATCACTAACACACTCCCCTGAGGAATCTCAGTAAACTCACTCCTGACTAAGATTATAAGATTGTGGAGGAGGCTGAAGATAATCGAAAGCAAATCACCAGGTCCCCTGGAGAGAGAGAGAGAGAGAGAGAATTGTCTACAACTGTTTAGTAAACTTTACAGACTTATTTCACGTCTTTATATTTCTTACCATTAAATGCTGGTAAGGATAAGGCATGCTTTATATGTTTTTTCTCCTCCCACGTATCTGGGTGTGTATTTGTACAAGAAGAATTCTATCATACAGTTTATTGACAACTAATATATGACTCACCTACATCAGCTGATGGCACGACAACAAATTGTGCATGGATGTCCAACATCAACAACCTATCTGGATCGAAGTAATTATAGTCTAAGATATATGTCAAAGTTTTCACCCTTGAATACATAGAAATGAACGCATGAAATCACGGTACACATTGTTGGAAAGAACTCAAATGAACACACATGAATACCTAGAATGGATACCCTGAATTTTGTACTATGAAGCTTTTTATTTATATTGTTTTCTGTTCTTTACCTTTAAATAAGTGTTTTGAAAATCATCTAGCATTATCTAGCATTTCTTTTTCGGATTTGGTGATGAAAATAGACAAATATTTTTTTTTCTTTTCCTGGAAGATATGAGGTTTCGCAGAATCCCCATAACCTTACTAAGAAGAAAGATAAATATGCATGAAAAGTCGTTGTATAGATTTATACACAGTGCACATAATCGAGCAGACTAATTACAAAATCTGTCCATATACATGAAATATAAAGTTCAAAAGTCCACTGACACTATACAAATAGGAGCAGAAGAAACACGGACCTCATAAAACATCAGAGGTGGGATCAGGTGCCATGGAGGAGTAAGCAATTTGAATGAAAAACGTCAGTCAAATTCGACTTAACGATAGATTTTATTTGATAACAAGGTTATTGTGCCGACCATAAAATTTGCGAAATTAATGTTGACCTTAAACGAGATTGTTGATATCCTTGTATCATCAACTTATTTGTCAATAGCTTGCCTCGTATTAGAAATTGTTCGTACGTAGAACATGCTCTTGTGTATCGAATCAACTGGGAGACATAAGCTCAATGGTATATTGCTACATAAATAAGGGAAGTTGACGATAAAAAAAGCTGAAGTCGCCACGTTTGACAAAAAGGTTAGTTGTTAGTTTGCCATAATATCTTTCTTTAGTAAAATATCCAATTATGAAACAAATGTGACAGACACTGTGGTGTCTTTTATTTCGAGTTCAAAGAGATATAAGTAGTGCTCATATTTGATTACAATTACAAGAACTAGTATATGCACAAAAATTGGAATTTCTTTTGACAGTAAAAGGAACTCTCATCCATAGACCTTTCGTAGGAACCAAAGACACCAGGGATAACTGGACATATCATGGCAAGAAAAAACGACAGACTAAAACGAAGTGGACCTGTTTCAGATCTATGCTCGACTCCCTTTTGACAACTACCAAATACGACATATTACCGCATTTCTTTAAAACAACAACAAAAGACAACAAAGCAATGGGAGTAGGAATTAATATCATCAACTATTAAAAAGAAAAAACTTCAAATCTTATATAATAAATTTTTATGATATAAATCATTCAATGTTATGCCATGAGTATAGTTTTCTGTTTTGATCATCATTTATAAAACATAGGAGAATATTAAGTATTGAATTCATGGTGTCCATTGGGCAGCAATGTGGTTTGTTTATGATACGCATTTCTACAATATGTCTGCAAATTTCAACCTTTAAGCACAAGAAGTAAAAAGCTCTACTATTTTGTATGTGTTTTCTTTTAATGCCACGGTAACATTCAACAGACATTTTTCTAGTGTAGCAAAGACTCTGGAGGAAATTTGGAAATAAACCAAAGAGACAAATATTTACCTACATCAGGAGCGATAAAAACAAAACATGCAAAATAGACAAATGTCGGCCATTCTTTTGAAGAAAGATAAGTGGAATAGTTACCTTAGTCTGGCTAGTCTGGCCATGCCAATTTGTGAGGAATAAAAATAAAATGATTGCCCTGTTAATCTGTGGGCTAACATTTATACCCAACAATGATGAGATACACTTTGACGAGGATGAAAATAATTACGTTTTATAACTTTTTGTCTATACATTCTAAACGAAGTAGAAAATCATCTGCCGCAATTAAGTCTCCTCAATGCTAATTTTTCCAAGATAAAAGACAAAAGCATTATGAATTCGTTATCAGTATGGTACAGCACGTTGTCAATTAATTACCACATTGACTAGCGCTCGGTCTGGCGTGTGATATACCGGGTAATACTGCTATTATCTGCACTCCCCTACCACTTCTTTGCCAGCTGTAATTACATCATCTGGAAACAGTTATTAATCCGGACTCATTTTGTTCTTGGGAATATATTTTACGCATTGAATTATATAGAGGTCAATTTGTGATTTGAATTACTCCTACTAAATAGTGGTGACTGGTTACTACATGTATAAGTGAGAAAGACCTGACGGACAAAACTTTCGTCACTTCAGACTTAACAAAGTTAACGAAATTAATCATATATAACACAAATATACCGTTTGGATGTCATATATGCTCTACGAAAAATTGTTGGATTAAATAATACCTCATATCAAAATTACTTCTACTTGTTTAATTTCTTGTTAAGGTGGAAGGGGTCAACAAATTACCAAACGGATTTACATCAAATTATGAAATATGTTTTTGTAGCCATAAAGTATTATTAGTTTAAAAAGAACAACAACAAAAACAAAACAAAAAAGCACACGTTCCAGCAATAATATTTAATGCAATTTCCTATAATTTTATACAGAGAACTCCTTTTCAAGGCGGTTCAAATAGTCAACAATGGCCATGACCACCCAGCCCTCTTAAGAGGTAAGCCACAAGGCCCTTAGAAAACAGCTAAGAAATTATGTATCTTCTATCAAACTTGCTCAGAAAATTTGACGTATAATTTAAAGAAAACAAAAATGAACGATTAATTGCACTATATACGAATACTCAGATAGATCCATTGGCATTAGCACTCATTGAAAGTACCAAAAGTTTATAACCGTGTACTGAACAGTCTGTTTGCTGTGTTCTCGACCCTATTTTTGACTAGAACACATCTTCGATAGTGTCTGTGACTTTTGAACGTATAAAACGTCATTCAGAATCAAGAATTTGAACAAGAAGATCATTCATGCACAGATTTCTTATGTTTAACTGATTCTTATCGTCTGACAAGCTTCAAGATTAACTCTTGTACAAAGAAAAAAAATATCGTCCTGGCTGCAACGTTCTGATGCATCATCCACAACTGCGGGCTTGTCTCGTTATACTGGCGTCCGACCGTTAATTAACGTCAGCTGACTTTATCATCGAGAAAATCATCCTTATACCATCTACTCTCCGTTTCATTACACTTTTAACTTTTTAGATAAAAGCTTATTAGGTACATATGTAGATTCCCTCAAAACATTGCTCTCAATTCATATTATTGTGATTAAAAACTTTCAGATGAGAAGTTAACCCCTCCTTTTTTAATTCACTGTCCAAGCCCAAGATTATATAAAGTGGGTACTTACCGAACTACCTAAGTCTCTGGAATAACGTCTATAAGACATGGTGAAAATTGGTCCAACGGATTAAAGGCAAAAATATATATAAAAAAAAGTCCAAGGCACTACATCTCTCGATTCTTCCAATGCATTTTCCGATCTACATGTATAACGGGGCTGAGTTCTGATCTCTAGAGACGGATTGAGTTAACCAGCCGGGGATGGCACCGGCCCAATGAATGAATCTCAGACACCAGCGCCGTATCCTTCACAACTCGCAATCAAACGCACCGAAGATATGTCTTTTAAACTTATCTATCAAAAATAGAAAATATTTGATAAGGAAAATCTTGGCGAGTCGTCAGTTGTTGATGCATCATAAGTTTTCCAATTTCTTCGCTTGGTGCTAAAGTTTATTTACACCCTAAGCAATCTGCTTAAATCCTGCTCTGGAACTGCACAGAAGGTACGAACGAAAAAACACACAATACGATGTCTGTTGTTACTGAACTGATATGCCAGACGCGTGCCAAGATAATGTTGCATTAAAACTATAAGCATTATAATCTGACACTCATTTTCTATGAATAGTGATTACTAATTAAAGTCCAATAACATTCATTGCAGTCGAGAATGTTTTCATCTCATCCGATACGGTTCACTTACTTTGAGTTTAATAAACGTATATTTGCAAAAATAACAATTTAAAAAAGATTGAAAGCGTATACGTAACTGTTGAAAAATAAGATTGATCCTGCTTACATTAAGTCCGTGCTCGAAGTATTTTCCAAACAACGCAAAAATGTACTCACTCCTTTAGAATAAGAATACAAGCGACGCAACAGATGGATTTAAGAGAGGTAAAGTGAATTATCTAATTAGCGTTTAGGTTCAAAAGAGTGCATACGAAGAAGAAGACATTCAGCAACCAAAGGATTATTAAGTGTCACGTCAATAGCCTAACCAATATTTCACAGCCTCCCCAACAAAGCATAAACATACAGGGCATAAAGTTCTTGTTTTCAATCATTCACAACTACCCTCTCTCACCTCCTTAGCGTTTAGAATATATCTATATCTCGTCCAATTGTTGGACGAAAGAAAGCGACTGTTCCATCATTAATTCTCAAGGAATAGATATCGTAGGTTAACGTACAGGTACGTCTAAACAAAAAAATGCAAATTTACGTTTGAAAGAGAACAAAAAATAGATTACTCCTAAAGTTCTGTTGAATTTTACTTCAATTTATGAAAGCTAATAACTGCTATTCAAGAATGATATGTGTAAAACCAATTGTATATACCCCAATATAATTAAGAAATGAAAATGAATACTGTTATACCTTTAATAATTGCTTCTTATATAAATCTATTCTTTAAAAAAAACCCATTTCCAATGTTTAACTAAGCGGTAAAAAAAAAATGATGTTGGACCGCAGAGTGAGATATTGGACCGCTTACGTCATACTGTGGGCGGGACCAGCTATATCTTATTTGCATTCGACAGTTATGGAATTGACCAAGTTTAAACTGCAGTGCGGACAAACGAAATTTACATTATCTCAAGCCAGTACAAGATACATGTAAGTAAAAAGTATAACAAATCGATCATTTATGGGCTGTGTTGTTTTGCCGACCCTAACGGCCTAATGGCCTCAGACACAGTGTGATTCTTGGGTCCGACAAAACGCAAGTTGCCCTCGAACCCAGCCAGTTAATAAATGTATAATGATGTCATTCATGCATACTTCATATCTGTCTTAAGCTCTTTGCTGAGCAGAATGCAACAATGATAGCTATGACCTATTATTGATTGTAATATGAAGGTATATTACATGTACATGATTTTTACACAGGTGTTTATGGACAGAAACACCCCACCCCCAGTTATACACACCGGGGTCACATTTGTGTTCCTGTCAACAAACACCTGTGGGTTTTTTATTATTTTTTAGAATGAATTATGACCTTAAAATTGTGCACTGAAACGATCACACAATTCAATTAATCGCTCAACCCCACCCCCCGCCCCCAAAATAATCACCATACTAAAATTTCAGAACTCTTTTATTCAGCCGTCCTTTTTGATGCTCAAACGATTAAATGCCCTGTCTGGCGGGCACTTGTCGCTTTTTACTTTATTTTTTGTAATAAAAGGTACCGTAAATCATGAGCTGACTGAGATGTACATCCTTTTTTTTTTTAAATAGTCAGAAATAAATGTCTATGTAACATTTCCCGGAACTTCCTACAAAATGTGCGATCCTTGTTCAATTGATTTTTTTTTTTTTTTTTTTTTTTTTTTTTGCATGTGAAGAAGAACGTATTTCAAAATAAATCAAACTGGGATGTAGAATTTTGAATTAAGGGGAAAACACTTTATATTTCAAGTAACGTACATGTAACTGAGCAATACTGTTCATTACTGCACAGAAATGATGCGTGAAAAGAGCAAACTACAAAGTTACATTAAAATTAGTCAAAAACTCTTGAATGGTAAGTACTAATCAAATCATCAAAACGACGCACAAAGCTTTTTTACGTAGTACATTTCTAAAGCTGCTAGTTTTCTGTACTGGTCAAGGAATAAAAACAAAAAAGTAGCTTAAATAGTAATTAATAGACACAGTTCACTAAAATTGAAAATGAATGCATGATTATATTTATGTATATCCGAAAATTATTAAAATAAAAAAAAAATGAGAGGAGTATTCTTTTAGAATAATTTGATTAAAGGGATTGTCTATTTTTTTTGTTTATAACAGCATTTATATATATAAATACAAATCACGGAAAGTGAAAATCAATGAACAGAAATATGCATCCCGATGAAGTCTATCCCTCTACCATTTAAAAAAAATCAAAATAAAGGAAAATTATTTATAAGAACATTTCATACAGACGGACGATGGATGCTTGAACAGTTATTAATAATTCGTTTTTTAATGTTATTTTTTAAATGTACAGAGAAATGCTTTGGAAAATTCTTTTTTTTTTTTTCAAGTCTTCTATATTGATGTTATATGGATGGATCAAGGAAAAATCTTCAATACCAAAATTTTTCTAAGAGATATTTACGCAATAGAACATACACATTAAACTTAAAAACTCAGTAACAGAGATTTAGTTGTTCCAGATGTTAAAGAAAAAACTCCTTTTGTCCAAACTATAGACAACGGAAGCTTCACCGACAACATTGCGTAACTTAAAGAGACTTTTGGAGATATTGGTAGCATCAGTAGCAGAATCCTCGTGTGGGAACCAGGCCTCCATCACCAATATGAAGCATCTCTTGTTACATAATGATTTTCCTCGTTCCCACTTTTTATTTATCATCTTTAATGTACCGTTATATTTAGTCGTCATGGAAACGGAGTTAAAATAAATGCGGAGTGATAGTTTGTTTCTTTGAGCATATTATTTTCACTGCAGGCGTCAGTAAATCAACATAGGGAATAGATAAAAAAAAGATGGTTAGTCGGAAAGTGTAAACGCTAATGTGATTTCAGAACGTTTACACCTGGGAGAATAAGTCACGTGATATCACTTCAAGTTTTACAAAGAAGCTGAGCATGACTCGCAACTTAAAACATAATATACTTGAATAGAAAAAATAACTATACCTTTTTATTATAAAGACATAAAAATAATTTAATACTGACTAGAAAGACGGGTTGGTTATTTGTGTTTAGGATAAATGAAGCGTGGGTCTTTGTGTACATGCTTGCTTGCGCAAAAACTGAAAGAAAAAGAGTTCAAATTACGAAATAGAGACAGTTGCATTATAAAGTCAACGTTGTTAACATTATTTAATCTCACTACGCCCATTTCTATGGGAATGCTTGGTAATTCTAAGTGAAGCATGTCCCCTTTAATATTATACATTTATCATCATGGCAAATCATGCATTGAATCAAACAGACCAAAGACCCATAGACCAAGCGCTTGTAAATGCTTGCGGCCCCAACTCTTAACATGATTGGCCAAACATGATTTCAACAATTTTGATGTACAATATACATTGATCGTTTTATATCGTTTAAAAAAATAGTTTTTGTTTTGATTTTGTTTTGTTTTGAACATATTTTATTGACAATATGTCAAAGGGATTGGACACAAGTTCTAAAAACTTAGATAGTCCTCTCCCAAAACTAGTTTTTAAAGGATATCTTACAAAGATATTGAAGCCTATTTGACAAAGGCCAATGATATCTGAAATATAATATTAACATATTGAGATGAGAACCTATGATATCCACGGGTATCACGATTTAAACGGACTTGATTCTAGACTACAAGGTTAATTACAAGTTAACTATTGTGGTCCTCATTTTACGACGGAACTTTTAACTCAAAATACATGTTCTCTACTTCAGCGATCTATTTCATCGTCTGCAGGTTTTAATTCTTTATCTTACACTTGTAAGACATCAACAAAATTAAAGCTCTCTATAAGTATTTTCAACAATTTAAGCTTATAAATTAGCAATTTTAGAACCAAGCAAGATATTTGACTGTAGCTGTAACATAGTACTTTTGCAGAACGAGAGCCCTGTATATTCCGGTTGTGCCTTGTATGGATCATAAAAGACATGCCTGTAATTTTCACAATTCTAATCTATATTCTTGGAGGTATTTGCAAAATATCAGAAATTGTAGCATTTAGCTTTTTCCCTTTTGAAATAAATATTTCAATAGGGGTTGAGAATGCATTTCAAAACAAAAACCACTGTACAACCACTATTGAAATAGCGTTCACTTTTGAAATAATTATTTAAATATTTCAATACAACACCCGATAATGAACTAGATATAAGAATTAATTGACTTTTATATTATCTGCAAGAATAAGAGTAAGCAGTGGTACCCAATGTGTCTATTGTTAATGAAATATAAATATATATAAATCTAACTGAAGAATAAGAATTATGATGTATACCGATTTTGTTGTGCTAAAAATAATCTTCAACAAGTTTATTATCTCACATGTACATGTATGTAATAGATTATTCATATTATGAACAGTACAAGAACATTTTTTTCAGTACATATAGTCGGTGTTATTTCAACAGTGGTTGCAATGTTTCATCCACTATTGATATAAAACTCACTATTGAAATAATTATTTTATTATTGGATGTTATTTTAATAGTTTTGAAACGTGGTTTTGAAACGCATTCTTCACCACTAATAAAATAGCGATTTTATAGTCAATATATAGTTGTTGCAACCTTGTCTTGGTTTTGAAATGCATTCTTGGCCACTATTGAAATAATATTGAATTATTTTAATAGTGAACATTATTTCAATAGTGGTTGCAACCTGGTTTTTGAAATGCATTTTCAACCCACTATTGAAATAATTACTATATCTGAGATTTAATTTTCACGTTCTTATGTGTCGATCGATCGAACATAGGCATTTTTCTCCGCTTGTTCGCCCAACTTCTTACATTTGACATTTAATTTATACTAGCCTCTTGTTGAAAAGAGCTGAAAAAAAATCTGAGTTTCTCACTCAACCATAAACATTATCTGAGACTCTCATTGAAGTGAACTAAAAATCACTTGAAAAATATTTAAAGTTTTGGATTTTGTATAATGTATTATACTTCCAATGATCTTAGGTTATTGCTATGTAGCCTCATGTGATGCAGGTCCTTATACTGGGCACGACAACTACTTAATCTCTTAAAGTTCCTATCCATGTTACGAGGGTCATGCAGAAAATCTCGCTCTTTTTCATATTATTTTCAGAAATGCCGGATCAACACACTATTATATCCTATATGTTCAAACATTTATTTTGTCAATGTATATAGTTTCATTGCATTTGATCAAATGGAACTCACATTTATTTACAATCATCATTTTTTGTCACCACGGAGCACTCTTGACAATATTACATAACATTTAAAAACATAACATCTTGACAATTTTTAAAATACTCTCCCTCAACATGATGAACAGTAATCATGCTCAGAAGTCCACTGAAACAATACAGACTGTGAGCAAAGTATACATGGAACTCTAAAAACAGAGGTGGGAGCACGGCCTTTGATCCATTAACCACCCAGGCTGCACCTCGGTTGACAATGGTTTTCTTAGGGTGAAAATTTTCAATGTTACACTCAATTATATGCAATATTTATATAATATTCATCCGGAAGGTCACATACAGGTGAATATAAATAGTATTTTTTCTACATTGTTGGATCTCAGCCAATCAAATTTTTCAATCATATAATGATAGGCATTGTATAGTGTATTGTTAGTAAGTTGCTTAATTTTGAAGAGCCCCATCACCCCATTTTCAAATAAAAGTTATTAAAAATGTCTACATATTTTTTGAATGATAATCTCTCTTAACAAACCTAGGGGCTATACAATAAACACAAATACATCACCGCTTACAGAGACAGCATAGGGAACTTAATCTCTTCACTTATAATCTGTCACACTCAACTGGAATGTAAACTGAACATTTGAAACTGATTTTTCTGTACTTTTAACCAGACTTTCAAAGTTATGCACTTTCCCTCTCCTTTCTACAATAACAATAAGCACATTGTATATATACAGTTGATGACAAGCAGTTGGTAAGTTCTGGGTGCAATGGCTGATGTTGAAGTGTGATAAGAAGTCTGGGTTTACATGTTTGTCTGTATACTTAAGCAAGAACAAAGTAGTCTTAATCAAAAACATGCTGTCCGTTGTTTAGAGTGTTTATTGAAAATCTAATAATTTTGATTGTGAAACAAAGTACAAAGATATATTAAATGACAAATTACATATTGCAGTCTTACATGAAACACAGAGTATTATGTGTTTTACTATTAAATGCTGTTCTATAATACATTTCTTTTTCTGTAAACAAACAACAATTGTAGCACCTACGAAATTAACAACAAGGAAATGTATTTCAGTATAGTTAACACTTTACAAACATAAGAAATGGCATTCTACAAATAGAACTTATTAATAAAAATGATAAGTATTAATTTTTTTTTCAAACAAATTTTATATTTAAAGTAGAAAAAAAGCTGCTAAACACAGATTGATAACAAATTTGGTCCTCTAAACTCTCTGTGAAACTTAAATAAAAAGACAGGGGAAGAGGATCAGAAAACATGGATAACCAAAGATTACAGAATTCACCACAACATTAAGTAAGGCAAAGTCTCGTCTGAGCAAATGTTCAGGTATTGTGTATCAATAGATGACATTCAAATAAGCACAAGGACAGAGGATGTACATAAAAAACAATTAAGATGGGACCTGAATCATATCATTTTTGGCACAGGGAATAAGTGATTGTGGACATTTAAGATGCTCTTAATCATATAAACTTAAGCATATTGATGAGTATTTCATTAAAAATATAATAATTGATGAGAAATGATAAATAAGCAATGTAAGACATGATTTGAACAACTTAAGTTGTGAAATGTTTCTTATTCAAACAAGTACAACAAATAATGACAGGTAACCTTCTATGGAAAAATATTGTATATTCCTGATTACAGAAAACTTAAGTAATCCATTATCAAATATTTAAATGTACAAATCAGTATTAATAAAGTATAAATTAGTTTTCAAAATAACAGTCCATACAGTCCTAGCTGCAATAAATACCACATCTCCATATAATCTTAAGGCTACAATATATGATTTCCATATTAATTAAGCTAGGAGAACAAGCAGCTTACTACAGCTGCAAATGATTTTATTATTTAGACCCAAAACTGATTATTCATCTTTTAGTGATATAAAAATGTACGTTGTATGTATTATGTAATAATTCTCAGAAAATAGATACTGATATTTAAAGATGTTGAAAGATATTGAAAAATAGTTTAATTCCATGATTTACTGATTATTGATATAAATTTCGTGAATCATAAAGAAATTTAGACCATTTTAGCCTCATTACAGAATATATTGTAAAAGGTGCAAATTCCTTTCTGTATTCTTAATGTTTATGCAATACATAATTTAGATGCATAGCTAAATAATTCTTTACAAAAGAACAGATTTCTCCTGGTGAAATACAAGTACATGCATCTGTGCAGATGTGCTAAACACATACAAAAATACATATATGAAAAGTCAATAAATAATATCAAATGTGGGTATAGTTTGGATTTGTTATTGTGCCTTTTTGTTTCTGGACAAATTAACACTTTTTAAATCCAGTGTTGGGAATGAAAAAAGAATCAAATGCCTAATAAATACATGTACTGGAATGTAAGATTTTGGATAAACCAAACTCTCATATACTGTTCAGTGTCTTTTTTCTGGAATTGGCACAATTTACGTGGGATGATCCATCGGAAATCAAGTGACTAGTTTCACTGTTGGTGTCCTTCTGTGCCTGTAAAAAAAGTTATAAAGTTAGATAAATCACCTATAAGATGATATAAAGATATGTATAATTAACTACAAGGTTAAACAATGCATGTGTTCCAAATTCTGAGCAGTTAATTAACCACCAATTACCCTATAAAAAAGAGCTTCTGAACATTTTTTTTTCCTGTACATGTATCTGGGAATTTTGTTGGCATCCAGATTTATGATTGAACAAAAATTTTAAATATAAGCATAACTTTATTCATTATCTTTTGCCAAAAATAGCTAAAGATGAAAACTGTATTGATGCTAAATTTTCATGACTATCTGATTTTTAAAATAATCTGGTAAGAACTCTGAATGATAGAAATGATTTCCTGCTCAGTTCTTTATCATCAAATCAACAAGTTCTGGAAACCTATATGTATCAATGGTTACAGTTATATACCGTTACTTTAATCAACCCAGATATTTTCAGAGCAGATAAAAATTCTGACCACACAACATACATCTTTATTTATCCTTGAAATATTTCTAAATCTGATTTAGCGTTTCTGAAATTTTACAGAAAAACATGTGTTTTATTTTTCTGTTTTGTGAAACCACTTCTTTGGTTATATAAGTTGGGCTTTCATTATCTTTAAGCTCAGACACTGAAACCTGAAAACTTTCATGATATGTTTCATAGCTGTACATCTTCAAACATTCTGACACAACTATATTGTAGTCAAACCTTGGGCAGATCGAGGGCTGTGTCTGTGTGTCTAAGCCATATGTGTCATCAGCATCCAATTTTGTTGAATACTGTTGCTTTTCTATATGGTAGTTTGATTTCTGTATACAAATTTCCTGACAATGTAGCACTTGGGTTCAGTGTTTAGTGCTGTCACAATACCAACACAGTCAGCCTTGACCTTTAACCTTACCTGTCTGATAAATAACTTCCTTTCCAAAGATCTTGTCATTTGCTGCAAAGGGAACAGAGTTTCCCTTATCTTTCATTGTAATATTTCTCCAAGTCTGACAAGTATGTTTCTGACATTTAGAGACTTCCCTTGTGTCCTTTCTACACCTTAGTTTCATCACACTTTCAACATAATCTCATATCAAACTAGTTCTTGTCTCCTTTCTATCTTAATTACACTATCAGCATTGGTCATCCTTTTTAGTATTAATTCTAGCCACTGCATCTCAGAATGATTTCCTTTGTCATTTTTACCTATATCCGTGTGGTAATGTGATGTATGACACCATGTTCTCAAAACAGCACTTTATCTCTGCTGAATCTGGGATTATGTTTACCTTTTTCTACCCTTTGCTTGAACTCTGCATCCAATGTATACATGTATTAAATGTTGATATTCATTTTGATTTTCGACATGTTTGACCTATAACATCAGCTTCACCAGTTCTCAGTTGGTTACATTTTAAAATAAGAGTTTTTAGTATAAGCAAAGATTAAACAGGTTACCAAAAGAGGACTCTGAGATAAAAAAGCAAATAATCTGCATGAACTTTAAGAGCTGCTTTGGTTTTATACAAACATATACACACTTGTTTCATCAAGAATTGTTTTGCTTGATTTATTCATAAAAAAATGGTTTGTATAATGTTTTTTAAATGAGACAGTCACTTTTGGCATAGTTCCAAAAAAATCAGAAATTATTCTCTGTTTTTTAACTTAACATGAAGTCTTCACCTCTTTTGGCACTGAAAATATAGCCTCTTATCTCTGCAGTTAGTATTTCATGACCCAAGTTAAATTTGTTGACAGAGTGTAAACAAGCAACAAATGAAAGCAATATATATACTTATAGTCTTATATCTTCCTGTGGGCCAGAAAGTAATCTTGGTTAGCAATGACACGTAATGACTCACCCATTTTCTTTTTTGCCTCCTATAAATGATGTAACTAACTGATACCACCACAAGGAGGGAGCCGCCTGATATAAGGACAATTTCCATCACATGCACCACTTTGAGAGGAGTGAATAACATGTCTTGTAGCATCTTAGCATTCTTCTCATCAATCACAGCACTCTGGAAAACACAGAAAAAGAAGTCAACAACAGATTAAAAGGCTAATTAATTGATGCTTTAATAGTTGGTTACACACAAAATGCAAACACTTAATTAAGCACTACTGTACAATAGGTACACACAGGATTTACGACAGAATTTTTATCACAAAACAGTCAGCTGTCTTTCTTTCCTCAGAATTAATGCAATGCAGCAGACATTAGTAAAACCCAATTCAATGGATATGCCATAAAGATACTAAGTTTACTGACAGACAGTAATTATATAAAACTAGAAAACTTTCTTTTATAATTCATACTAGGTTATACAGAGCTTTTATAATAACCTTGACCTTTTGCAATGACTTGTGATCAAATGACCCCCAAAATTTGTATGATTTTTTTCAACCATCCTGTTTTAATATGTATTGTGAATGTGTAGTCAATATGAATTTCAAAACCTTAGTTTTTAAATAGAAGGCCAGCTGCTCATTTTAATCAAGACTTGCAAACAGTTTGCTGGCTAGAAGTCCTTGAGTAAAGAAGATTTTCAAAGATGTAAGATATTTTCTAACTCCACTGTTGAGCCTAGTGGATGCAAGACCTAAATTCATGGTCTACGAAACTTGGGACTTAACATGCAACTCTGCAGTGTATTTAATTTCAATTCGACTCAAAGATTAACCAAAAATTACTTTGAACAACAAAATGTCACCCAACAAGGGGTTATCTCCTAAACATAGATCTATGTTTAATCAAATCCTTCTGGAAAATATTGCTTTTTAGTCAATAAAAGCCTTAACTTCAACAAATAGACCATTTAGAATTCAAACTTGTTCTACAAATTTGCTATGCACATAAATGTACAAAATCCCAACTGAATACCTAAAGTTTATATTTAAGAAAAGCAGAAAGTTTCTTAATTTTTTAGAAAGCTGTAACTTAAAAAAGGCGTTGAAATCCAGCAAAATTTGTTGCTAGGAGAATTGTCTTTATATATTTGTGGATTAATATCTTTTCCCCTTGTTATGAGGAAGACCTTCCCTTTGAATAAGTCCTTCTTACCTAAGGATGTTAAAGTTTGTGTGGTTAAAACTGATATATACTGATGAACACCTGTAAAGCTGAATGTCAGAGAGGAGAGACAGACACAGAGGACAGCTAGAGAACAGAAAAATGGATAAAACTTGGAGTTAAAAGCTCATATGGGCCTACAGCTCTGGTGAGATAAAAGTATGTTAAACTTTCTGGTTTTCTTAAGTACTTTTCTATTCTATAATTTTTGTTGCATGTCTGAGACTGAAACATGTTGATAGATAAATAAGGTAGATATGTTAGGTTTCAAATATATTTTAACATGGATTATTTTGAAAAAAGTCACAAATACTAATAGTAGGCCTAGATAAACAGTGAACCAAAGGATAAAAATCTTAACATTCATCAATAAAAGTCACGTGAAATGTAAACTAAAAAAAATTAAACACATAAATCTATTCTTATCTTTCCTTGAGAGTTTCAGTGATTCATAAATGTACCTCAGCATTCTCAGAACCATGTAGTTCATGTCTATAAAAACAAATTCAAATCTCTCCTAATATCTGAAAACATTCCTTTATCCTGGGCATTTGCTTCAGACTTAAAACGGCTCAATTTTAAGATACATAAATTTGAAAATCTCTAGGACTACAGATAATATCCTAAAGGAATGAAGAATATCATATTTGTGAATATTTTTAGTATATATTCTAATTGAAAGAAAAAAACTGAAATAGCACAACATATGTTGTTATGTTGTAAAATATACTTTCACAGCATTTATTCCTATAGTTGAAAGAAAAAGTTTGGAAATTCTCTGGCTAAAAAGCAAATTTGATTATTCTTTAACAAGAAGTAGTAATACATCCCAAACGAAGTGCATGAAAAAGCTTTCAAATAAAAAATAAGAAAGAAAACAGTGGGGCAAGCAACTGAAATAACTACATTTGTACATGCAGAAATGCAGTATATTGCTTGTTTAGGAATGTATCAATCAATCAAAATTTATGAAGCTCATATACTTCACACTACTTTCATGAACATTTGTCAATCTTTATCTTGCATGGTGTTTTTTAGTCCTTCAGTACTATTTCTTTATAAATTTGAATCAAGCTACAAATGTTGATCCATTTTCCCCCAGTGGTAATGTATGAACCTAACCCCAGCTATCAATCTTCATCATGCCTGAATCTCCAGTGTCACACAATACCAGTTTTCATATCTTTAATAACAAGCATCAAAAACCTTTCTGATATTGTGCATCCCTAGATGCACATCAGAAGTTAAATCATGATAGGGCTAATGGTTACTTTGGAATGTACATGCTCCAATAACTTCAATCTGGTCACTCATCCAGAAAATGTAGGTCAAATCCTGCATCTGAAGCAAGTCTGGTATTGTGCATCCCTTGAGGCATCACCAGAGTTAATTTGGTCCAAGAACTTCAAGGCTGTATAGTTACTATAAAGAATGGATCTGCTCCAAAAACTTTAAACTGGTCAATCATCCTTAAAAGTAGGTCAGATCCAACATCTGAAGCAATTCTAAAATTGAAGAGACCTGAATGCATCATTCATGCAAGTTTGGTCCAGGTACATTTTAGACATGTAGTTATTTGGAAATGGAATTACTTTTAAATTTTGAAGCAGGATACTGATGCCAGTGCTATAATGGATATAGCAGAAGCTCACTGTTGACTTCATCAAGATGAGCTAAAAATCAAATCAGAAAAAAAAATCTGGAAAAGAGAATAAATGAGAGCATGCAGTGTCATAAATGATAAATTACCTCATTTAGCCATAAGACAGGTAAGAAAACAGGGGTGATCCCACTGGTGATGCTGAAATAATAAGTAAAGGCATTAAAAGACATGGCCTGATGCTCAATCACTTCTCAATCTGTTTAGCCTTGTCTATTTATAAAATTTATGTCATCAGAAACTATTTCTGTGCATGATAATGATATATCTTAAAAACTATAGACATTCATTTCTCTGATAAAGGGCACCTGCCATGATGTCAAACATAAATGACTGATTTTAAAAACTTTAATAGACTAACCAGGACAGAGACATAGCTGTTGCACTGGATTTTTTACTTCTGCACAGGAGGGTGTTAGATTTCAATACGTTTATATTCTTTTTTTCATACACATTTTGTGTGAATGGAAACCGTAAATAGGGTGATAATACTTTATGAGAAATACTTTTCTACAAAGTGAATGAAAACACATTTTTCTAATTAAAAACTCCCACTCTTATGATCCATCTCCCTTTCTGCAACTTCTAAAGGTGAAATTTATCTCCCTTATATATTCCACTGACTAGACAAAAGATATATTTGTTTGCTTTGTATTTTTGCAAAATTATAATCCACTTTGATAAATATCTATTGTTGCTTATTTCTTTAATTTCCAAACAATAGTTAATATGCCTGTTAGCAATACTGGTGTGACTTTAAACAGGGTGATATAATTTTCTAGCTCAGATTGATCGATAAAGATTCATGCTTTTTGGATGTGTAGAATCTGTCTGACAATCAAAATCTGCTGGTAACTGTACAACAGATGTGTTTTGAACTTCAAGAACATGTACACACTGTAGCACTTGCTTTTCCCTAATGGATTGATTTTAATATAATCAGCATGCTTTCATCCTTCTCCAACATCTCAGACATGAAAGTGTCATTTTTGTTTAGAACATCATGAAGTCTTTCAAAATGAAAGGATTCATGCACTATATTTTTCTTATTTTTACACCAACAATGTAGGCTAATGTTATTTTTGATTTATGGTCACATCTATACCACATAATGAAATTTAATTCTACTTTTTGGTTGAGAATACATATCTTGCAACCAGACATGGGTCCAGAATTTTGTGGTAAAGGGGGGGGGGGGGAGGGCACTATTTGATGGCAAGGGGCATTGTTACCATCAAGGTCCACAGTGAGTCAAGCAGAGTGTCCAGTTGGGGATGGGGGGGGGGGGGGGTGACCAAAGCCCCATTTGTTCCTGAGATTCGGAAATTTAGTGAACCTTATTTAAGCACATGAATAACCATGATTTTACCTTTGTTACATCAATGTATGACAATGAAAACTGTATCTGAAATTTTTTTGTTGGGTTTGAGAGTGCATGGGTATGTTCCAGGAATGCCCCTGTCTGAATTGTCCATTGCCAAATTAGCAACATACACAATCAGAACTTGAAATTTTTTTTTAACCAGATGAAATCTAACTAGAGGTACTGTGTGCTAACTCACAAAAATACCACCACCATGCATTTTTTTAAAGTGAACATTTGCAATCTGGTAAATGTGACCTTGAACTAGCAAGAATGATCTTAGGTTAAGGTCATAGTACACCCTTATGTCACAACCAATCTATGTATCAAGTCTGACCTTCCAATAATTCTCTATTACAAAGTTATAGCCTGGACAAGATTGTATGAACAGATAGACAAGGTGATTCCAACATATCCCCACAAACTTTGTTTGCAGAGGAGGAAAGGGGGGGGGTAATAAATTTAATAATGAGAGATTTATAAAACTGACTTTGTATAAAACTTAACTTGTAATTGACAGATAACTTTGGCATTTTCTTCATTCTGCTTTAATATGTTTTAGATCTCTAAGCTATCTACTTGAAAATGGATAAGGTTCCTCATTATGATCTAAGTATTAAATTGAAGACAATCTAAAAAAGTCAATGCAAATCAAGTTGACCTTTACCAGTGATTTTTCCCTAACTGCAACACTACCTTTATAATTTGAACTTAGGAATGTCTTACAAGATTTGTTACAATTTCTAACTTGTGAAGCATCAACAACATACATTGATGTTGCCCTCTCAAAGACAATTCATTCAGAAACCCCCAACTACTGCACTACAGCCAGACATCCTGGAAAGCCAAAACACAATATCCCAAATTATTGGCAAGATGTTAAAAAAATGTGTACATACTCAAATCCTTCTATTGGTTGGATATATAGATTAATTTGCAGTCTTTTAGCAGCTCTGAGCACCCAACCAATATTCTGAAAATAAGAATAAAAAGTACGTTCCACATCAAAATACATGTATGTATATACAGTTGTACATGTGCTTTACTAACCAAGGCGGCTTGGTTGTGAATGAAATTGCTCAGATAAATACAGGATCAAAATATAAACTGAATTTCCTCTCAATATTTTTATAACAAAGTAAAAATTGGTTCCCATAAAAAATTGTAAAGCAACATTATTGTCACCAAATTAAGATTATTTCAATACTTTGATTGTTATAGATAAAATTTCAAAATTTCAAATGCAAAGCCCCATGACTATTTCCTTTCTTGAAGAATTCACTTAGTCACTGAAATTTTGCCTACTTTACTGGCTGAATGGCTTTAGAAAATGTTTCCTTCAAGTCCAATACATGTTGATTTTTTTATTCACTGACCATACAATGTCAAAGGTTTAGACTGATTTGCATATGACTGTACAATTTGTGGAATCATGGAACCATTTTAATTTGTGGGAGTCAATGTTTGTGACCAAAATTTTACTGGTTCATGGGGACATAAAGACCTATATTCGCTAATGACCAATATTTGCCCCCCCCCCCCCCCCCCCAAAATCAAACTTTGATGAAAAAATCTAGAATTATGTTCTAAACCAGGGGGATATCTGCAGATTTCAAAGCATTAAATATTTTCATCAGCCATGACGTCATATGTTAGATATGACATAAAGTGAGGTAAATTCAAAATTTCCATGATTTATAGAGAAAAAAATATATGTCATGTTGATATTTTGAATAAAAGTCACTGAGCACACATCTGCTCCAACTCAATATATTGAAATTATGTGTAAAATGATAATATCAATGAAATATGTGAATATTATTATGGAGCAGGTTTGTCCATTTTGTCCTCTTTCTGAAAAATAACGCAAAATCCAAATAGTTTGTGATGTCATAGAAACAAAAATTACCAATAACATTCTTTGAAACTGTAATATTGTTCATTATTTAAGATTTTTCATACAATATATACAATTCAGCACATTTCAAGAAATTTTCAAAACTTTTGCTATGGGGCAAATACCACATATAGCTCTTTGTAGGTAACTTGTATTTACAGAAGATACATTATATCCATATGAAGACTTATGAAGTTTTTGTTCATGCGGATATAAATTTATGAGTAAATGCGATCCTTGAAATCTGTGATCATTGGTCTCCCACAAGCATTGATGACTCCACAGTACTTTTTTATATTAAGTGCTGGACTGTTTGAGATTAATTTAACATTCATAAACACAATATTACATATTTTCAAGTTAATTAAACATGCTTTTTATCATTCTATATGGAAGGGAAAAAAGTTATTGTTATTGGCTTTAATGGTCTAGCCCTCTGATATGAGTATTTATACAAACAATGTATCCCATACTAAGCCGTGGAGATATCATACCGGTTCTGCATCAATAACGGTCTGGTGTTCTTCTTTGTTTGGTCGCATTCCTATCACTGCTTTCTGGTATCTCTCAGCTCCAAGGTAAAAATGGGGCAGGGAAATGGCAACAGGGATGTGGAAAAAGTCAACTAAAGGAGAAAATACAACACATAATTATACACATAAAAAATAGTTTCAGTGGAAAAGGCTTGCCTGATTTTCTTGACTCTAACATAATTACACATACATCAACCAAACAAAATATTTGTCATGCAAAAAAAAACTTCTTTTGACAATCCTTACTTTGAGCATTTCATAGTTACTATAATCTCTTTATTCTGACCAAAAAGTTACTATAATCTCTTTATTCCAACCAAAAACATGTGTGTGTGTGGGGGGGGGGGGGATGGGGGGGGGATGGAGGCACAAAGATACTCTTGCATCTCTCCCACTTCCAAAATGGATCCTCTGGTGGTTGGACAGGTTTGGTTGCTATAGGCCAGATAGCTCAGTTGATAGAACACCTGACTAGTGTGATTCATAGGGCTAAGGTTCGAATCCTGGTCTGTCTGTCATATATTAATTTTTGTCTCTCGTGGATTACGCATAAACAAAGTCTTTGTTTTTCTCATTCCTGATTAAGATGTCATGCCTCTTGGGAATTTTTCATCTACAGCCAAACCTCATTATCATGAACTTCACAGGACCAAGAAAATACTTCGAGATATCTGAGGATTCAACATATCCAGGGTAAAATACTTAAGAAATAAGCACTTGGGACTTTAAAATTACTTCGACTTATCCATGGTATTCGAGATATCTGTGTTTGTGATACTGAAGTTCAACTGTACTTTTAAAAATATGCTGAAGTTTTTAATATTTGTTTTGCTAGCCTCTTCATGGCTAGCATTAATTCCTTTAAGGAGAGTGCACTTTTCACAATACCAAGTAATAATCTTGATTTAGTCTTGCATTTAACAAACTCTAATATATGAACACTACTCAAACTAACTTACTTGTTTGACAGTTACTGACGTTAATCAGCCCCCTGTCCAGACAATTGGGGGTACAGAATCCTTTATTGTCTGGGTTGACAGTGGCATTATCTACATATGAGTCAGGGGCTGTATACCTCCACAGAGTGAATCCATGAGAATCCGTCACCTCCTCAGCAAAAATGCCTTCAATAGACCTGTATAGAAAAACATCTTTAATTTCTTATCAATGTCAACATTGGTTTTTTTTTTTAAAGAATTTAAAAAAAATAATGACTTTTCTTTCATCAGTCTACAATATTCCTCTGGCCTTCATTTTATGCCCTTTATGACACTGAAGCAGCATCATTGCATGCCATAACCTTTAAAAAACTGTCAAATGTATGAAAGATTTTCCTATGCCCTCTGGAAGGTCATTTATGATTGAGGTTAGGAGCACGGAATCAATCTTTTCTGGATTTCAAATATGGTATCAAGAATCAAGATTCATACTGGAAATTTTTTTTGTGCACAATTCCATTGAACACAAGCATATTTTGACCTTCTCTGTAGCATGATTATTCAGTATACAAATAAGTAAATTTCATAAAATTGGTATACAATGCAAAACATTCCAAAGAATAATAACTGTTATTGCTTTCAGTGATGCTCAAAGATGCACTATCTCCCTTGCAGAGTTGTGCTTCGTTCCTTTCTCAGACACCTCTACGATGAGCTGGCATCAAAATTTTTGACATAAAGTAAAAGACATGATATTCTGAGCATTATTTGAAATTAAACTAATAGTTCTAGTTGTACTTAGTAAATATCTAACCTAAAAGACAAACATTAGTGCAGGGGCATTTCATTATAATGAATTAAAACAAACGCACCCCAGCAAGGTTAAGGACGCTTATAGAAATATGCCGCAGGGGTGAATGTATGAGCTGATGGTAGAGAGTGACAGATGCATAGTAAAAAGCAAAAGAGAATTATTGAATGCACTACATTGTAATATTTTTATAACATTTTGCTTTCTGTCTCGTGAAGATATAAGACAGCACATGAAAACACTCTACTTTAAAATATTTAATCTATAAATGTTAACAAATGAAGTAGTACCTACCTGCAAATATCTGAAGCAAATGCATACGACACCCGTGATTTCTTTGCAAATGGTGGATTTATAGTTGCATCTACAAATGACTTGCTTTTATCAACAAGGTTGCTTTTAAAGAATTGAGTCACAGAAATATTGTATAGATTGAAGTAAAATTGTCTATCACGTAATGCAATATTTCACAGCATAATAATTGTGTCAAGGAGATATATATACTGTATGTGTACTTAAAAAAGCGGGTTCATATTTTAGAGGCTTTGGCACATACAACGATGAGCTAATTCATGAATACCGCTAAGAAATCATTTATAAATACAATATACGCCACGGACATGTATAGCGCTAATTCATGATTTTGCCAACAACTAAATACCCAGTGATTGGGCTAAATTTTGTATACGCCAATTTATGTACACTGCATCTCAGCTTACCCGTGCCATTAATCATGTTAGCCCACTTTGATGACCAAATGTTCAGATACCTGACAAAAAAAGATAAATTAGAAATGCAAAAATGACACATCCATATACTTCATTTCATGGACTCTAATTACTAATGATGCATTCCTTAATGGTCTAGTGTAGATAAATAATATACCCTTGATAAACCAATACTTAATGAAAAACCTGCCAGCATTAGGAGTCAATGTGGATGTTTCAATATATCTGCTCACACCATTAACATGATTAATATTACATTTACAGTATTATAAATTTACAATGTTAAACAAATCATCAGATGTATACAAGATACAAAAGAAATGAAAAGTATCCACATAAGATATACAAGAGGCCCACGGGCCACAATGCTCACATGAGTCACTTTGGCCCCAATCTTCTATGTTACTTTTTTCCCCAATAAGCTTGTTTTCCTACATCAAATTTTGATCGCCTTTTGTGGCCCCACCCTATACACAGCGGCCATGATTTGAACAAAAATGATTCTGCATACCAGAGGAGGCTTCAATATAAATATGATTCATCATGACTTTGTTGTTCTTGTTCTTGAAAAGAGGAGTTTTAAAGACTTTTCCCTATATAATCCCTATTATTGCCCCCCCCCCACACACACACCTCCGGGACCATGATCTGAACAATTTACAATCTACCCTACTTCAGTAAGTTTTCATTTAAGTCTCGTCTTTTCTGGTCTAGTGGTTCTTGAGAGAAAGATTTTTTTTTTTATACATTTCCATGTAAAACTTTGATTCCCTATTGAAGCCTCACCCTACCCCAGGAACCATGTTGATTTAAACAATTTAAAATCAAAACTACCTCAGGTAGCTTCCACATAAATCTAAGCTTTTCTGGTCAAGCAGTTTTTGAGAAGATTTTAAAAGAATTACCCCATATACCGGGGTATTTCAAAGTACAACTCTGATTCCTTATTGTGGCCCCACCCTACCCCAGGGACCATGATCTGAACAATTTACAATTCATACTTCCTCAGTAAGCTTTCACCTAAATTTCATGTTTTCTGGTCCAGTGGTTCTTGAGAAGAAGATTTTAAAAGATTTTTCCTATATATTTTAATGTATAACTTTGATCTTCTATTGTACCCTATTGTAGCCACATCCTACCCCTAGGGGACATGATTTGAACAATTTACAATTTACACTTCCTCAGTAAGTTTTCACATCATATTAAGCCTTTCTAGTCCAGTCGTTCTTGAGAAGAAAATTATTCAAAGATTTTTCTTACATATAATTTCAATGTTAAATTTTGATTCCCTATGATGGCCCCACTCTACCATCAGGGGCCATGATTTGAAAAATTTAAAATCTACAGTAACACTATCTTAGGAAGCTTTCACTTAAGTTTCAGTTTTTCTGGGCCAGTGGTTCTTGAGAAGAAGATTTTTTTTATGACCCCATCCATATTTTTGCCTTTTCTTGATTATCTCCCCTTGGAAAGGGGCTTGGCCCTTTATTTATAGAATTTAGAATTCCCTTAACCCAAGAATGCTTTGTACCAGCTTTGGTCGAAATTGGCCCAGTGGTTCTTGAGAAGAGGTTGAAAATGTGAAAAGTTTACAGACAGACGACGGACAACATGTGATCAGAAAAGATCACTTGAGCTTTCAGCTCAGGTGAGCTAAAAGCTTTATAAAAGGAGGGCAACTGATTCCTTAATTTTCAATTTAAACAAACAAAGATTGTTGCATATCTCATTTATTTCCATTGGAGTGGACGTGTACATATTCCAACAACTCTCCCTTTCCATTTGAAGGATATGTTAATTTATCATTAGCAAGATTTCAAACACATCTATAATCAATAAAATGCCTACTTTGATCCGTTATACTGGTCTATGTGTCCTAATTTAGTTATATCTTTCTCTCCTGTGAATATTGTATACACTCCATCATTGGTGTCATTTTTCTGTAAAAGATAAGCGGGTTTCATAATTTTTTTCTGCAATGGCTGCAACTGCAATCCCACATTAACAAAGGAAGAAAGAAATTTCATTGTTTATAAATAATCTTTTAAAGATTGTTGAATCACGTAAAATATTGTATTATTGATCAATATGTCATAGTACATGTGTATTATTTGAATATTTTCATTCATGCAAGAGCCCACTTCTTAAGAAGTCTTCATACATGGTTCCTTGAAAAAAAACGTTTTAACTATTTGCATTAATGATTTGATTAATGAAATATTTTAAGTTAATTTCATAAGACATAATGAAATATGGAGATAACGAACAGTATTCAAGCTCAGAGTCCATTAAGACAATACAAATCAGGAGCAGAGCAAACATGGACCTCTAAAAAATATAGGTGGGATCAGGTGCCATGGAAATGAGAAAATATTTTGTGGATTTGTAGATACATGTATTGTTATTTATGAAATAGCCAGCTACATGTATATCTGTTTAGAACTACCGGTAGTCATAATTGTTACTTTAACCTAGGTTTATAAAATAGCCAACTATATCTGTGTAGAACCAGTCAGTAATTGTTACATTAACATACAATAAAAATATAGCCAGCTATATCTGTGTAGAACCAGTCAGTAATTGTTACATTAACCTAAATTTATAAAATTATAGCCAGCTATATCTGTGTAGAACCAGTCAGTATTTGTTACATTAACCTACATTTATAAAATAGCCAGCTATATCTGTGTAGAACCAGTCTGGAGCCAGGCCTTTGGCCATATGTAGAGCAGGGTCCTGGTAACCCCACAATATTTCCTTGACTGTACGATTCATGAAGACATACTCCTCCTCAAAAGTTGTCACATAACTGATTAACTTTCTTATATAAGGCTCCTCCCACTTAAGTGCAGTTATCAGACTCTGTGAAAATAAATTAAATGCCATTTAGAATACTGTAGATCATTAAATTTTCCCGACACCTTATTTTTGTGAGATAAGTATTTGGTATTTATAAGCAAGTCTTAGAGACTAAATTTCCACAAATTCTGATTATTGTTACATATAATCTTTAATGATAACAAGATGTGTTTGTGAAACACTGATGCCCTTGTATGGCGACTTTTTCCATAGGCAATTTTGCCACATATGATCCACACATGCATTGCCTTTCATATAAGGATCATATAAGAATCATATTAATATATTCAATAATATGAGTATCCCATCTGGCAAATCATATGTGGATCATATATGGCAAAGTTGCCTGTGTAGGTCAAACTCCAACAGAAAGGTCTTGTCACAAGGAATACACTATCCATTCAAAAGTAATGACCAAGGTAAAATTTAACAAAAGTAGGTCAAACTCTAAGGTCAAGGTCCAGTGGTTAGAAGTGTTGGAAACCATTAAAAGGTCTTGTCATAGGAAGTTTACATGAAATATGAAAGCCCTTTAGCACAAACCGTTTAAACGTTAATGTCAAGGTTAAATTTTTTTTTTCCAAAATAGGTCAAATACCAAATTTTGATGTCAGTCATGATCCATAATGTTCCTCACACTCAGAATTTTACAATCTTATCAGTACTCTACTTCTTCCGCCTACCTATTTTTGGTGCTGATCGAGTGGAAAATGTATTTGAATCTTATGCAATTTTATAAACAACTTCTCCACTGCTGTTCTACTATTATATACTTTGCAAATTATGTCACCACTCCTCTGCCTTAAAAATATTACTTAATTTTTTAAAAATTTATTTGATATACAAATGATATATGTAAATTTGATTTTAATGGCATACATATTTTCAGAGAAGCAAAAGCATTTGCAACAGTGATATATGTAAATTATTCCAGATTTTGTTTGTGCGCCAACAGACCATATCAGCCTACTTCTTATAAATCATCATAATATAATTAGCATTAAGAATTCACTATTTTATGGAACATTTGATAAAGGAAAATTATGCAAAATTTGGTCAGTATTGGTTGAATGTTGACAAAATTTTAAACATTGTCTACAACATTTTGGGACAACACTCTTAGTCTCACGACAAACAAACATTCTTGCATATGGTTAAGTTAGGTCTGCATGGGTAGGATGTACAGTTATATGTACTTTGGAATGGAACTCTCCAAAGTTTTAAACTACATGTATTCAATTACCCAGAAAACTCATTCATGTCCAGTTCACTTTATCAACTGTCCACATCCTAATGTAGACAGTGTTGACATGATATAGTGTTTACACCTCTACATTGTTACGATTTCTATGTTGACATTGTCAACATCACAATGTCGAAAATGTTGACTGATATTGTGATTACATCGTCTACATTGTTTTTATTCACTATGTTGACAACATTGTCATTGATGCAATATCAAGTTTACAGCTGAGCATCTACATTGTTATTATTTCTACATTGTATGTCTTTGTAGGGCTAATAGTTACATGGAAATGGACATGCTCCAAATGCTGACCCCAAGAGTATCGCATCAGCTCCCCCCAACTTATTTAAAAAATGTAAATAAATCAAGGTAGGTATTATAATTTAAATATTAAGGTTATTTTAAATATGTGTCTAGATTAAGGATTTTTTCCCTATGAATTTTGCAGTTGCACCAGTTGTGTTTTTTATTCGGGCAATCTATTTTTCCTGTGTAATAGATATATATATAATTTAAAAGTAAAAGATGATTAAAGCGAACATGCTTATAATGTATTGACGCTCACAGCGAAGTGACTTTCATTTTCCATGTCTTTAAAATATAAAATGAACTTAATGGATATAACGAATTATGTTCATAACATGTGTTTTACTGTACACATATACATGTATATGCATGCATTAGTGTACAGGTTTAGTGGGAGGAAAAATTACTTACAGACAAACCTACTTATCTTACTCTGTTGGGCCAAGATCAGAGATATGGAAGTTAAAATACATAGAGAAAAAGTGGTCGAGACTTTCAACTCATTCTGACATATTCATGGCATTTGAGATATTGGTGTTCAAGATACAGAAGTTTAACTGTAAATAAAAGAGAACTTGTGTATACCCAGTATACTGGATTAGGGGAGATAAATCTGTCACTCTCCGGTCCTACAGACATTTCAGGAGCAAAGTGGAAGGTCCTGTTCTGTTTGTATGTTACAGTACCATTACTGTTGTGGATGACATCATATTTAATTCTCTTCTCTCTATAATAAATGTACAGGATAATCAATGTATAAATAAAACCACTTTTTTGAATGTACTGGATAGATCCTTTTTCTACTGTAAAATTCTTTAAATTCATACCATAATAAATATCAGGTCTTTTTAGATATTGACTTCTTATCAGTTTAGACTCTATTATAAAATATTGTTTTATATCCACGTATATGTTTAGTCAGTCCCATTTAATTTAATTAACAAAAAATTTGGCTTGACCCCCTCATAAATCTTTCAACACTCAAAATCTGTCTCACCTATAAGAGGAGGATCCCATTGGAAATAAGCCTTTATGGCTTTTATGGGTCATCCCTGGGTAAATGGCTATACACAGTGTCTATATATGTTCATTTAGACATATTGATATAATTCTTTTTTTATAATTATCTATTTTTTACAATACAATATTATTGTTTTAAGAGCCTCTGTAATTTTACTTGTATTTTATAATTTGTCTAGATTTCATGTGTCAACGTATGTTCTATGTGCCATTTCCTGAATAAACAAACAAACAAACTCTACGCTTAAGACTTGGTGGACTATGGCCCCTTCTCTACAAGACTTGGTGGACTCACAAGTAAGTGTATAAACTCCTCTCTACAAAACTTGACTGACTCACCTGTAAGTGTAAGGACCCTTCTCTACTTGACTTGACTGACTCAACACAAGTATTTAAAGCCTTCTCTACATGACTTGACTGTAAGTGTATAAACTCCTCTCTACAAAACTTGACTGACTCACCTGTAAGTGTAAGGACCTTTCTTTACATGACTGACTCAATATAAGTATTTAACCCTTCTCTATATGACTTGACTGTAAGTGTATAAATCCTTCTCTACATTAAGACTTGAATGACTCATTTGTAAGTGAATGGACCATTCTCCTAAAAGACTTACCCAAATTATATGTAAATATACAGACCCTTCTCAACATGACTGACTCACGGTAAATATATAAATCCTTCTCTACAAGGCTTGACTGTCTCACATGTAAATGTATAAACCCCCTTTATTCTCTACAAGACTTAACTGACTCACATGTAAGTGTATGGACCCTTTTCTACATGACTGACTCAATATAAGTATTTAAACCCTCCTCTACATGACTTGACTGATTCACTTGTAAGTGTATGGATCCTTATCTACAAGGCTTGACTAACTCCTATATTAGTGTATGCAGGCTTCTCTCCATGACTTGACTGACTCAATATAAGTGTATAAACCTTTCTCTACAAGACTTGACTGACTCATATGTAAGTGTATGGACCCTTCTCTACATGACTTGACTGACTTACATGTGAGTGTATGGACCCTTCTCTATAAGACTTAAGGGACTTACATGTAAGTGTATGGACCTTTCTCTACAACATCTGGCTTGGCTCCTCTCTTGACCTCCTCAGGGTTTGTGCAGTCAAACATGTAGAACTGCATGTAAATAGGAATAGGAAGATCTCTCCATGTTTTGTACAGCAGGTTTCCTTCTTTGAGGATCACTGTCTAAATAAAGTGTGATAACACACAGTATCCCTACTAGTATGAACTTAAACATCCTAAAGGAATAAGGTCATCTAGACTTTAAATAAAATTTTCATTTTTTGTTTTTAAATATTTTTTTGAAAACTAACAAGTTTTCTTCCTATCAATCAGACAGATAAGAAAACATGATAAAAACAGAGATACAGTGTAAGCAAGCTTCCAAAAATGCAACCCTTTCCGTCAAATGTCATTCTATGACCCTAATGACCTTTACCTTGTGTAAATATCCTTCATTTAGTAAATAAATGTAACAGAATTAATTAAAACCAGATAAAATTGGCATAATCATGCACATTAGATTAAAATAATCATTTTTTTTAAATTAAAAAAAAAATACTGTTTTAATCGAATTAAAAAATTAAACATGAAGTCAAAATAAAGGAAGACACTTTACCAAAGAAAGAGTTCTGACATTTGAAGACCAGTAGAGCTAAAAATGAACTCAGGTATTTATAAAAGCTTAAAATCACTGACTCAATTATCAACAACAGATTATTATTAATATTCCCCTCTCAAAGAAGATAATTCAACCTCTGAAAATTTGTAGGGATAGGACAATTCAAGACGTCCTCGGATTTAAGTTTCGATTCAGGTCCTCCATATTTTCAAATCAGTTCAATTGACATTAAAAAATGAATACCCCAGTATCTATGTTTGACATAAAAAGAAATTGATTTTTCTAAAAATCCCTATCTTATAAGTAATAAGCAGGGCTGGGTATCAGCTGGAAATTTCGTATTGCGATATATTGCAATATTTTTAACTGTATTGCGATATGTATTGCAATATTTTCAATGCAGGCCTCTAAGTGGCCTCTAAAATTTATGCGCCAGCTGGCGCCTTATCAAAAAAATTCAGTCGCCAATGCAACTTTTTCATCGCCAGGCAATTTTTCTAAGGCGCCAACTTTAAATGTTAATAGAATATAGGGACCCATGACGTGCCTATGAAAACATGACATGTCCATTGCTAAAAATAATTTCCTCTTCTTTTTAAATTCTATTCCCTTTTGCAGAAAAATTGTTAAAACTGTGAAAAGAATCTGGGGGGATAAGACGAGCCATGTGCCCATGCCCATTTTTCGGCTATGCAAGAACATTTATTGGAAAAAATCTCTCAATTGTTCGAGTTTACTTAAGCATTTTAATGTTTACCGTAGTTTTCAAAATGATATTTATATTCTAAACAAGCTAAACAGTTGACTTTCATTTACTGTCACAAATGTCTAACATGGGTAAGGACTTCTATTAATTAATCTGCATATTGAGTGTTTACACTTATTGTGGAGATACAGTACAATTCGTTTTTTATCATACCGGTTTTATATCATACTTCTTTTTTTATCATAGATATCTGAAACACAAAACCATTTCTTAATAATTCATTATAAATTTCGTCTGTTATTATCATAGGTAAAAGTATACACTTCGCTTACTATAATAGAAAATTTCCGTCCGTAATATTTTTTTCACACCTTTTCACTCTTGGGACAATCAACAAAACAAAAGATAACACCTATCTACACCTGTGGTTCATGCACTGTCGCTTGTCTATACACAATGGCTTGATTTTCACTTTGAAATTTGCCGATAGTGAAAGACTGGGGAGATTAGTCACACTTCAGTGCACTTACCTGAGCGATTGGCAGGGAGTCTATTTATTTCATGAAGTACATGACAGGAAAACACTGACTCTTTTTTTTCATAACTTATTTTCTTCTTAAGTTAATCCTGAATTGTACGTTCGTAATAAATAGTTTTACCAAATGTGTTGAAACTAAATTTAGTGTCAATATTAACCCAAGCTTTCTTACGCTTGGTGTCTGGATCAATGTTCATAGTTAATTATATTTACAAAACTACCCGATTAATTAAGAAATAATTAAGGGAAATTAACTCTTTCACCAGTCTGTCCAAGCGGCTTTGAATGCATATGCTCATCAGTGTATCAATTAATTTTAATTATACGGTGACATTATGTGTAAACAGGTAATTTTTTTATGTCTACTTTGGATGAATAAAAGAAACAATTTGAATGCATGCTTTGTTGCTGTCTTAATTTATTTAATATGTGACCAAAAAAAAAAAAAAAAACGAAACGAAACGAAACATTGGTAATTAAAATTGACCATAAATTGAAAATGAAAGTAGATCAAAATAAACAAGATGGATGCCAAGGGATCTAGAAGATTGAGTTTGAAGAGTATTAAGCTTTATTTAAGTGAATTTATTTATAATAAAAAGTTGAAACAGTAAGTAAATATTGTGAAATGATATGTCAGTTAACTTGTATTTCAAATAAACCTAAAAAATCGAAATTATATGTAACATAAGATGTATCATACATCCAATAATTTACACAAACGTCGTATCGTCAGCCGTCTGACATGAATTTCAGCCGACTATGGTTATTATAAAAGTCGCTTATTATAAAGTTTTGGCCTGACAAATAAACTATGATAATAAACGAATTGTACTGTATTATAAAAATGTTAACATCGTATGTAATGATAATGGTGATCTAGAAGCGCTTTTATTTAAAATAAATAAAAACGGGAATAAAAGTATTCAAATATCTATTATAATTTTTATCCGGCATTTTAAATAATTTAATGTAAATAAGTTCATTACTACATGTATATATTTTATTTCCAGTGAAAAATATGTTATTCCTATAGACATTTTTTATAAAGTAAAACAAAATTAAAACCAAAGAAAAAAAAAACAAAAAAACAAAAAAACAAAAAAACAAAAACAAAATCAAACAAGAGGCCCAAGGGCCTTAACGGTCACCTGAGTACAATACAACAATTTAGAGGATCCATAGAGTATTAAAATGAAATGAAAGGTGAAGCTTTGTTGCCCAAAAGCATGAAAAATAGGGAGATCAGGATCAACAAAATAATTAGTCTACTATTCATTAACAGTTCATAAATTAGGTTCTAATCTGTTCCCCATTTATCACTATCACCATACAGTATATTAACAAACTATCAGTGCTTTGTACTATTTTAATTCTTTGTTGACAGTTGCTATCTCTTACATTGGCCTCTCTTGGTCTTTGATGAACATTTAATAAGACAAGTTATTTTTGTCTCATTTTTATTTATCTATTACTTACAAGTCCACATGATCATTAAAACTACGAAAATACTTTTTGCATTATACAATAAAAATTCTTGCATAATTCTCTTATTCTATTAATTTTTCAAGTACATTATTTACAGTGATTAATTATCAAAAGTAAACAGCAAAGGGGAATAACTCCTCTCAGTAGAATGCAAATTAATTGAGCCCTGGCTAGGACCAGAACACTTGACCAAATGGTCCAGATGTTCAAAAATCTGGTAAAAATACCCTTCCTTATTACAACTTTTACACTTTTTGCCTCTGATATGCCCAAGTGCAGAGAAGATTTTTAAAGAAATAATGCATTTTCACTACAGATTCACTATATTATCAATAGAGCACCTCCCCCCCACCCCCCCCCCCCCACCCCTTCACCACCGAGAAACACCAGAGCCTCTCACCCTGGAACCAGAAGTTTCAAGTTTGCTCATCATAAGTAATCACTTTGTTTAACTGCTTAACATTAAGGAGCAGACAGAATTATTTAATAGAATTAATGCATTTTCACTACATTATCAACAGCCCCACCCTTATACCAGCACATCTGACCCAGGGGTCATGCAATTCACTACTCCGGAAGAAGCACACTTGCTCATCATAACTATATACTTAGCTTCTTTGCTTTTTAACCAGAAGCAGAAAAGAATATTTTCAAAGAAATTTTGATTTTTCACTATATAATCAATAAAGCCCCCCCCCCCCCCCCCTTTTGACCAGAACCCTTGACCCTGGGGCCATGAAATTCACAATTTTAGAAGAGGCATCCTTGCATATCATAACAATGTACTTAGTTTGTTTAAATAGTACCCAGGGGCAGAGAAGAGAATTTTCAAAGAAATAATTCACCTTCACTGTAGGAGCTATATAGCCCCATCCTAGCACCAGAACCCCTGTCCCTGGGGCCATGAATTTCACAATTTTGGAAGAGGTGTCCTTGCTTATCATAACAATGTACTTAGTTTGTTTAAATAATACCCAGAAGCAGAGAAGAAGATTTTTAAAGCATTAATGCATTTTCACTATATAATCAATAGAGCCCTGCCCTAACATCAGAACCCCTGACCCAGGGGCCATGAAATTCACAATTTTGGTAGAGTCGTTCTTGCTTATCATAACTATGTATTTAATTTGTTTAAATAATAACCAGGAGTAGAGAAAAAGATTTTCAAAGAAATAATGTACTTTCACTATATGATCTATATAGCCCCACCCTAGCACCAGAACCCCTGACCCAGGGGCCATGAATTTCACAATTTTGGTAGAGTCACTCTTGCTTATCATAACTATGTATTCAATTTGTTTCAATAATACCAAGGAGTAGAGAAGAAGATTTTTAAAGAAATAATGCACTTTCACTATATGATCTATATACCCCCCCCCCCCCCCCCCCCCAGCACCAGAACCCCTGACCCCGGGGCCATGAATTTCACAATTTTGGTAGAGTCACCCTTGCTGATCATAACTCTGTATCTAATTTGTTTAAATAATACCCAGGAGTAGAGAAGAAGATTTTCAAAGAAATAATGCACTTTCACTATACGATCTATATAGCCCCACCCTAGCACCAGAACCCCTGACCCAGGGGCCATGAATTTCACAATTTTGGTAGAGTCACTCTTGCTTATCATAACTATGTATTCAATTTGTTTCAATAATACCAAGGAGTAGAGAAGAAGATTTTTAAAGAAATAATGCACTTTCACTATATGATCTATATACCCCCCCCCCCCCAGCACCAGAACCCCTGACCCCGGGGCCATGAATTTCACAATTTTGGTAGAGTCACCCTTGCTGATCATAACTCTGTATCTAATTTGTTTAAATAATACCCAGGAGTAGAGAAGAAGATTTTCAAAGAAATAATGCACTTTCACTATATGATCTATATAGCCCCACCCTAGCACCAGAACCCCTGACCCTGGGGCCATGAATTTCACAATTTTGGTAGAGTCACCCTTGCTTATCATAACTATGAATTCAATTTGTTTCAATAATACCCAGGAGTAGAGAAGAAGATTTTCAAAGAAATAATGCACTTTCACTATATGATCTATATAGCCCCGCCCTAGCACCAGAACCCCTGACCCTGGGGCCATGAATTTCACAATTTAGGTAGACGGCTCAATGCTTATTACAATCATTTCATCAGTTTGACTGCTTGATGTCCAGGAGTAAAGAAGAAGATTTTTAAAGATTGCATTAATTTTGATGGTTTTAGCCCCACCCCTCAGGCCCCAGGGGGGCAGGGACCATGAAATTCACAAATTTTGTTCCCCTTCACACATAGATGCCATATGCAAAAATTGGCTGAAATTGGTTCAGCGGTTACAGAGAAGAAGCTGAAAATGTTCAAATGTTAACACACGACGCACGACGGACGACGGACGACGACGGACGAAAACAGATAGCAATAGGTCACCTGAGTGACTCAGGTGACCTAAAAATCAGAGCATGACTCGAACACTTTCCTCAATAAACGTCCCTTTAAAGAGCTCCTCGCTAACTACTGTACCACGGAGTCACACATACATACCCATTTAAATAGCATACAGTTCTCTATATTTAGCAAGCGTATTTGGACTTAGAATTTTTTAAGACCACGGTGAAAATTTAAGTAAGTTAACTTAATTTTTTATGTAGAGTGGGTCTTCGTACCAAATATTTGCAAGTGTAAAAAGCAACATCTTTCCATTGCCTTTCATTAATCGTTCTCAAAAAAATGGTACGATGACCCACTCTATTTTAAAAATGTAGTTATATCATCCAATTTATGTCAGTTTTTGTGAAAATTGAGCGTGATGCCATTTTTTGTGTTAATCAGAATCATTTTCGCTGTTACAGTATTCAGGTTTTGTCAAATTTGTATGCAAATGGTAATAAGCATTACATTAATTCAACAAAAAGTGAAATTTTTGTAAAATGAATTTATTGATTTTTTATCGATCGTTATGTAGGCATATGGCTCGGCTTATCCCCCCAGTTTCTTTCCAGAATTCCACGATCGCCAAGTCAATTTAAATGGTCGCCAATTTGGCGACTTATGGAAAATTTTTAGGTGCCAATCAAAACTTTTAGGCACCATGGCGACTAAATTAGTCGCCAATTAGAGCCCTGCAATGACAGTTAAATGCTCTTTTTCTTATTTCATTCACCTCCATCTTTAAGCAACCTGTGTAAAACTATTATAAATACATTGCTACAAATTTTTTTTCATTGATTTCACTACAGTTTTGGTATTCTCTTTAGAGAAGTGGACAGGCTTTCGCCTACATCTGCATTGATGTAGGCAAAAGCCTGTCCACTTCTCTAAAGAGAATACAGTTTTGGAACAAAATACAACCATACAACAGCAACCTTACCATTTGGTACTGTTTGACACGATTGAAAACGTTTCTGACATATTAAATTTCATATTTTACTTAAGAAATCAAAAGCCCAGCAGTTTGCTGGTATATCAGTACTGGAAAAACATATCGCAATACGATATTTTTTGCTAATGAATCGCAATATACCGGAATATCGATATTCTTGCACAGCCCTAGTAATAAGAATAACACTGTTTTAAAATCAAATGAATATACTGTGGAATCATTAGATTTTGAGGTGGCCCAGTTTTCGTGCAATTTATTGGTACCCCTCATCCTCAAATTAACATCCTCCTTGAATTAATAAAATAACTAGGGTTTTAGAATCATCTCTCCTTTTGTAGATATGAGTGAGTACATGATATAACATCCCCACAAACCTGCAAAATTTAAGAAATCCATGAAAATTGGCCCACAAGAATTTTAAGGATTTCCACAGTATACTGTAAACCAACTATTATTCACGTCAACTTTTATTCGCGATTTGTCGGTTTGAAATCAATCTGCGACGATTAATTTTCGTGATTGAAGAAACATTAAAAATACAAGAGGCCCAAGGGCCTTAACGGTCACCTGAGTATAATACAATAATTTAGAAGTTAAATACACTGATAGTTGAAGCTTTGTTGCCCTAAAGCAAGAGAAGTAGGAAGATCAGGATCAACAAAATAATTAGTCTAGTATTCAGTAACAACTCATAAATTAAGTTCTAATCTGTCCCCCACTTAACACTATGCAGACTATTAACAAACTATTAGTGCTTCTGTACTATTTTAAACCCATATTAAGACCTCTAGCATTGACCTCTCTTATGGTCTTTGAAGAACTTTTAATAAGATAAGTTGTTTTTGTCTTATTTTTATTTATCTATTACTTACAGGTCTACCTGTTTATTAAAACTAAGAAAGTACTTTTTTAATTATACGATAAACATTCTTGCATAATTATCTTATTCTATTAACCTTTCAAATACATTATTTACAGTGATTAATTATCAAAGATGAATGGAAAAGGGGAATAACTTCTCTCAGTAGAATACAAATTAATAGAGCCCTGCCCAGGACTAGAATGCTTAGACCAATGGTGCAGATGTTTAAAAATCTGGTAGAAATACGCTTACTCATATCATTTAAACTTTTACTCAGTTTGCTTCCAATATGCCCAGAAGCAGAGAAGAATTTCACAGGTACAATGCATTTTCACTACAGATTCAACAAAGCCTTACCCTAACACCAGAACCCAAGACCAAGGGTCAAGAAATTTACAAATTTGGAAAAGTTACCCTCATCATCATAACTATGGACTTCAAAGAATTAACACTTTTCCACTAAATTATCAAAAGCCCCTCCCCCCCCCCCCCCCCTCGTTATGCCAGAAACTGACCCTAGGACCACAAGATTTAAAAATTCTGTTTGAAGCTCCCATTTTCATCATAGCTAAGCAATTTATTTATCAGCTCAACACTAAGGAGCAGACAGGATTAATTAATGATTAATAGAATTAATGCTTTTTCACTATATAATCAATAGAGCCCCCCCCCCCCCTCCTCAAGAACCCCCAAAACTGAGGCCATATATTTAAAAATTTTGGAAGAGGCATCCTTGTCTATCATAATCATGCACTTAGTTTGTTTATATAATCTCCAGAAGAAGAGAAGAAGATTTTCAAAGAATCAATGCATTTTCACTATATAATCAATAGAGCCCCGCCCTAACACCAGAACCCCTGACCCTGGGGCCATGAAATTCACAATTTTTGAAAAGGCATCCTTATGCATCATAACCATGCACTTAGTTTGTTTAAATAATCTCCAGTTGCAGAGAAGAAGATTCTCAAAGAATCAATACATTTTCACTATATAATTAATAGAGCCCCGCCCTAACACCAGAACCCCTGACCCTGGGGCCAAGAAATTCACAATTTTTGAAAAGGCATCCTTATGCATCATAACCATGTACTTAGTTTGTTTAAATAATACCCAGGAGCAGAGAAGAAGATTTTCAAAGAATTAAAGCATTTTCACTATATAATCAATAGAGCCCTGCCCTAACACCAGAACCCCTGTCCCAGGGGCCATGGCTTTCACAATTCTGGAAGAGGCCCACCTCCTCATCTTAACTATGTACTTAGTTTATCACCTTAATGCCCAGGAGCAGAGGAGAAGATTTTCAAAGAATTAATGCATTTTCACCATATAGTCGATAGAGCCCCGCCCTAACACCAGAACCCCTGACCCTGGGGCCATGAAATTCACAATTTTGGAAGAGGTACTCTTGCTCATCATAACTATGTACTTAGTTACTTTATTTAATATCCAGAAGCAGAGAAGAAGATTTTCAAAGAATTAATGCATTTTCACTATATAATCTATAGAGCCCCGCCCTAACACCAGAACCCCTGACCCTGGGGGGCCATGAATTTCACAATTTTTGAAAAGGCACTTTTGCTCATCATAACTATGTACTTAGTTACTTTATTTAATACCCAGGAGCAAAGAAGAAGATTTTCAAAGAATTAATGCTTTTTCACTATATAATCTATAGAGCCCCGCCCTAACACCAGAACCCCTGCCCCTGGGGCCATGAATTTCACAATTTTGGAAGAGGCACTCTTGCTCATCATAACTATGTACTTAGTTCCTTTATTTAATACCCAGGAGCAGAGAAGAAGATTTTCAAAGAATTAATGCATTTTCACTATATAATCTATAGAGCCCTGCCCTAACACCAGAACTCCTGACCCTGGGGCCATGAAATTCACAATTTTTGAAAAGGCACATTTGCTCATCATAACTATGTACTTAGTTACTTTATTTAATACCCAGGAGCAGAGAAGAAGATTTTCAAAGAATTAATGCTTTTTCACTACATAATCTATAGAGCCCCGCCCTAACACCAGAACCCCTGCCCCTGGGGCCATGAATTTCACAATTTTGGAAAAGGCACTCTTGCTCATCATAACTATGTACTTAGTTCCTTTATTTAATACCCAGGAGCAGAGAAGAAGATTTTCAAAGAATTAATGCATTTTCACTATATAATCTATAGAGCCCTGCCCTAACACCAGAACCCCTGACCCTGGGGCCATGAATTTCACAATTTTGGAAGAGGCACTCTTGCTCATCATAACTATGTACTTAGTAACTTTATTTAATACCCAGGAGCAGAGAAGAAGATTTTCAAAGAAATAATGCACTTTCACTATATGATCTATATAGCCCCGCCCTAACACCAGAACCCCTGACCCTGGGGCCATGAATTTCACAATTTTGGTAGAGGGCTCCATGCTTATTACAATGATGCCAACAGTTTGACTGCTTGATGTCCAGGAGTAAAGAAGAAGATTTTTAAAGATTGCATTAATTTTGGTGGTTTTAGCCCCACCCCTCAGGCCCCAGGGGGGCAGGGATCATGAAATTCACAATTTATGTTCCCCTTCACCCATAGATGCTATATACCAAATTTAGTTGAAATTGGTTGAGCGGTTTTAGAGAAGAAGTTAAAAATGTTCAAAAGTTAACGCACGACGGACGACGCACGTCGCACGACGACGGACGAAAACAGATAGCAATAGGTCACCTGAGTGACTCAGGTGACCTAACAAAGCAAAATAAATGGTTCGCAGCGATAAATATTCGCGAGTTAAAGTAGTAGAAACCCATGAATATTTCTCGCACGCGAATAAAAGTTGGTTTACAGTATGCAAATGTATCTAATGGATCAGCTAATGAGGAACACTAGTCTGATGGCAATGGCTGTGTAAATGTAAATTATGTTAAAGCAATTTTAACAATTGAATAGAGAAATACAAGCTTACCTTTTCAATTTCTTTCCTGACAATGTAATCAACAATAGGAATGAGTGCAACACCCACAATTACGAACAGGACACCAAATCCACAGCCACAATACTGTAGTTTCTTCTTTATACTCCAAGCCATCTCTCTGCTGCCCTGAGAAAACAGATTAACAAATTATTATATGACTAAATTCTTCACAAAACAACCCTCCATGAACACTAGACCTTTAAACTACATCAATTTAAACTGTCGGCCAAACTTCAGAGCATTACAAAAACTTTCTCTATAAATAATATTATAATATAAATATTCTCTGGTCAAATTTCATTTTTGAAAAAGTTGTCAAATTCAAAGAATTTTTGGGAAACAGTGTGACATGGGGTACATAAAAATTTATTATAAATTTGTATGATGGTGGGCCTTGATTTTTGCTCACGGTAACTTAGATTGCAGAAACATGATCAAGGAAAGATAACTCTATTCCACATACTTAGTAAGCTTGGTGGTTGTTAACATGCATTCATGCATGTTCTGTTCTGTGTTTTCTAAAGAGATATTCATGTATTTTACTTCCTGTGTACCAAGTATTATAAATCTGATTTTGGAAAACAATCAATTATTATATACTTAAATTGCAGAATAATAATTTATAATCAGTCTGGTTTTTTTTACTCAATTTGCTACTTAAGATTGAGTGAAATGAAAAATAAACTGACGGTCTGAGGGATTAAAGCAAGGTACTTCAATTGTTGAAGTTTATGCATGACGTAACTTTAATACACTACACACATGATAAGAAATCTTTCGTGTAAATATTCCCATGCGAACCAGTATCTTAACAATACATATTAATTACATTGGTATCACATAAATACCGGTAACCATCGTCAGATACCCACAGGTGATCTCGTCTTTTACTCATCACTGGGTGAGTAGGTATACGTAAAAGATGAAATCACCCATGGGTATCTGACAATGAGAAATACATGTAACTCCTGGTGAACATTTTTGGTACTTTTTCATATAATCATAATCAGCATAATTTATATGCACGTTTATTATTTTTAATATCAATTTTCTTAAAATAAATATCTTGTGATCAATGAACAGGTAAACTACGAATTATTATCTTAATATGTTAATTAAAGTAAATCAAAACCTAATTCCCAATAAAAAGTAAAATTAATCATTAAAAATTCAATTTTGAAAAAAAAAATATCTTACCAGTTCTTACTGATAGATAGTTTTAAGTATTTCCAATAACATTAATTCAAAACTGGAGTATATATATGCTTACAACTGATACAGTACAGTATGATTGATCATGTAGCATCTAAATATCCAAAGTAAAGAAATAAAATAAAAAACAGGAAGCTAAGGAACATGAATAAACAGGAAGATGAATGCATTTAAAAAACCAATTTTTAAAATGCATGTATTTAAATTTAAATTTCAAATGAGATTCATAATCAATTTGCAATTTCCTTTAACAATATTATACATTTATTGCATGATCGTGAGGAAATATGAAGATTTATTCGGCCAGGAAAAATCATATTCCCCGAGGGCTTCATCTAATGTATAATACTCATTATAGGCAAAAAAAAATCAATCAATAGTTTCTCAGGCATCACCGCATCAGGTCAAAAAATGCCACATTGATCAATTTTATTGACATTTTGAGAAGGGGAATAACTCAATTTTCTATTTTTCCAAGTTGAAAAAGAAAACTGAGTTATTCCCCTTTTCATAAATGTTAATAGATGGTCGTTTTTATTCGATAAACAATATATTACTTGTTAATACAGTATTTTTATACCCCCCCGCTTGAAAAGTGGAAGGGTTTGTAGTGATCGGGGTGTCCGTCTGTCCGTCAGTACGTCTGTCCATCTAGCTGTACGTCCGTCCATCTGTTATGCTTTGAGGTACCTATCTCTTATCCGCAACTCCTCCTACACCACTGAATGAAATTTAATGAGACTTATACAGAATCTTTGTTACATAGTGCCATTGTGCACCTCCTATTTTACTTTTGGATCTGACACTCATTTTGGGTCTCCCAGGGCAAAACATGGACTTTGCCATTATAATCATATGGGAGGCGGGGGGAATCATTTAGTGAGCTCAGTGCTCACAGTACCTCTAGTTTTAATTAACTTTTAAACAAATGTTTGGAATAACATTATTTTAAGTTCAAATGGATATATATTATAATTATAATGTTAAAAGTAAGAATCAGTATCATTTTGTTGCATGAAGGTACAACACCTGCTTCAAAAAAAAAAAAAAAAAAAAAAAAAAAAAATCTGCCTGCCTCATTGAATTTTGAAATTTTTGGCCTGAGAAACTATTAATTAATTTAATTTGGCCTTATACATTCCATTTTACAGAAATCTTTCTTCTAAAACCAGAAGTCTCTGTTGAGACTGTAGCTCTACTGGTTTGTACTTGTAACAAAGGAAAAGTAGCACTTGGACTTGAAACTTTGCAACAGCAATATATACAGAACAAGCATTCTGAGAGTATTGCATTAGCAATACTAGTCCCTTACTGGCAAGTGTAATCTGGTTCCCGTTAAGAATTGAAAATGCCATAATTCCGTCAAAAATTAATGAAGCGGGACGAAATGCAAACTTGATCTATAACTTATCAAGGTAAAGCCACATACTAAAATTCAGCTCAATATCTACAATCGTTTAGAAGAAAATTGCGGAAAACCCTTAAAAATTGAAAAGGCCGTAATTCCGTCAAAAATCAATGAAGCGGAACAAAATGCAAACTTGATCTGTAACTCATCAAGATACACTTACATACCAAAAATCAGCTCAATATCTGCAAGCGTTTAAGAAAAAAGTGCAGAAAACCAATCGGGACAGACTGACAGACAGACAGAGGGACAGACAGACAGATGGACAGATGGACGGACGGACAGACAGACGGACAGACAGACTCAGAGGAAACCTATAGTCCCCTGCGGTTTCACCAGTAGGGGACTAATAATGATCCTTGATTTCATTTCTTTTTGTAGCAAGACTGCAATCAGACTAAAACTATAGGAGTAGTAGCCTTTTAAAAGAATTTTACAGAAATTTCGATTTTAATTACCATTTAGTTACTGACTGAACAATGATCCCAACGGAAATATGAACCGAACCGAAAATGGATATTTTGCACCATGTATCAAACTGAGAAAAAATGCTGTGGTGAATCAATACTGCAGTGAATCGTTTCACCCTATTCTGCATCAGATTTTTCATCAAAATACTTTTTTTTTTTTGCCTTTTGTGGCCCCATCCTATACACAGGAGCCATGATTTGAACAAAAATGAATCTACACTACCAGAGGATGCTTCCACATCAATACGATTCATCATGGATTTGCTATTAAGGAGTTTTAAAGATTTTTCCCTACATAATCCCTATTGTGGCCCAACCCTACCACCCTGGGACCATGATCTCAATAATTACACTATCTAAAGAAGAGCTTTCAACTACGGGTAATTTTAATCTTTTCTGGTCTATTGTTATAAGGTATGAAATACGAAAATACAATGTTAGTTAATAGCCAAGGGCATATAATGTAAATCAGAAACTAATTCAATTAATTATAAGTGATGTTGTCTGAAAGTAGGAAGAAGGAAGGAAGGTTAAACTTAAATGATAAATACAATGAGATACAATGAGATATAATGATCTACACTTCATTTCTATTTTACTGACTTTTTTTGTACTTTGTCCATTTAATGCAAGTAGTTTTCCATTAACTAATTCAATGCCTTACAGTTTAAATACATTTGTAACATATTATTTCTTGCAATTTCATGTAAATCTTAAATGCGACACAAGATTCTTAATGCTGTGTATGTGATGTAAAGCAATTAAACCAACCAATACATACATGTAATTGTTTTAGTTAACGTTTTAGACATTATTGTGATAACAATTAAATCACTTACTCGAAGTTGTAATGATTTAAGTACCCACTTATATAATATGTCATTATAAATATTATCTTACCTTTAAGATAAACTATACTATAGTGTTCTACTTTTTCTCCTCACATGCTTTAGTAAACACAATAACATTCCTTTTCATATGTATTATATTCTTCAACTGTTTTACATGCCTAAAATTTACAACAACTTGCACAATATAAATTAAAGTTCTGAATAAATATATATTACTTTATCCTACAGAATATCTGTACAGGTGGGACAGGTGTTTGCTGACACAGGTGCTTATTGTCATCTGTGTATCTATGTGATGTGTATTGTGTGTTATCTGCAGCCTACTTATCAACATTGTTAGTAGTTCTCTTGTTTGTATCTTGACTGAGATGATAATCTACAGAGTACACACACACACACACACACACACACACACACTTTATAGTCTGTATCATCTGTGTTACTATTTATAGTAGTAGACAAAACTGGGCAGTGATTTTGTTGTAGATGGGCATTGTATAAATTTATAAAGTTAATAGCACATTTTGTAAAATGCACATTAAGAAACAGTTATTTATAACAGATTAACAAATGTATTTTAATAGCAAAAAAACTGCTACTGTAGATCAAGAGATTATACAAGACATCACAAAATTCTGATGGTGTTTGCAGAGTGGAATGGGGTTTTGAAGTCAAGCAACATCTTCATAAAGTTAATGACATCTCTTCTCTCACTAGATCTCACATCATCAGTAACTTAACCATCCTTGGTTTCTAAACCTTGGTTTCCATCAGGTGATGGAGATTAAGGGGCCCAGTGTAAAAAAACAACAACAAAAAAAAAAAAAACTTTGGGTTTTGATTTAGCTATATAGCTTGAATTAGCTATATATAGCTACAAGCTTGATAAAGCTATTTCAATACAGTTTTTTTTTTTTTTTTTTTTTTTTTTTTTATACAAACTATATACTTGCTATTTATTTATTATGCCCACTGTCATTTTGGCATATACCTTAATTATAATACTGTATATATAATGTTTAGTTATTACTTATATGTACAGTATTCTGATGTGTCATATGTCATATGACACAAAGAAATAAAGAACTTGAACTTCAACCCTAAAACTTATAGAACTTGAGTACAATTAAAATCTTTCAAGGAGGTATAATTTGGTGAGTGATTTTATTACGCATTGTTTTCAGAACAGCTCAAAGTTGAAAACTTTCACTGTGCGACTTTATTTTTATACTGAAAACTTGCACATTGAATAAAAAAGTGTGATAAAATAGCTTAATCAAGCTATTTTGAATAGCTAAATCAAGATTTATTAGATTGTACTGGACCTGCTTAAGATCATGGTGATGCACCTAATCTTTCATCTGAGTTAATGTTAATAAAAAACACACTTACTAATGTGTGTTACTAAGTGACTTAATTAGTATCAAATTTATGAATTGCCATATAACAATTTTAAAACGTAAAGTAACACACAATATCCATCATTAATATCATTAAAAACTTCTAATCTACATTTATTTATATAATGGAAAATATTTTTAGGAATTTTGCTCAACAGATATCGTCGTATACCCTAAATTCGTCCGTACCCTAAAATCGTCCTCAAACTTGACGCAGCCCGCACGTTTCGAACTATGTATCAATGACGTCACTTTTAATTGTTATGACTGGTAAACACAATGATGCAAATGTGATGCAATTATTTTTTAGAATATGCAGTTTAAACTCATGGTAAAATTAAAGAAAAATAAAAATCCTCAAACTATCTGTTTTTCCTAAGGTCCATTTTTTATTGAAAGTGTACACGGCAGTCACTGGTTCCCAAAAATCACTTCCAGATCAAATTTACTTTCATTTTATTATTTTATACCTGTCAATGTATTGAATTATGTGCATGGGCTTTTAATTTAAGAATTTGCAGTGATTTTTCTACACCCATTTTAGGTCCGAATATCGGCCCTTTCCCCTATCAAAAATTACCGATTTTTTCCCAATTTCATTTGCTTTTTTCCCAAAATAAAACCTTTCTTGTTTTTGTTATATTGAATTTTTTTTTATGTAGGACTTATCTAAAATGGAACACTATTGTTCTCGGTCAATAATAGTGAAGAACAGCTGATTATTTTGTGCATTTACAAGACATAGAAAAACACATCGACCATGTCAAACTAAATGCATCGTATGAAAGTGTAAGATGCATGTGAACCGGCGAAACATAGCTTTATTTGTAAATCAAAGTACTAGTAGTTCTACAATAAGCCTGATTCCAATGTTTCTGTAACACGCAGAAGATGCAACTAATATTGCAGCAATATGATAAGGGTAATTTAAAAAGCTTTAATAACTAGTTAGAAAAAAAGGATTTGTTATAAATCATGCCAGGTTATACATGTGTATCACCTTCAATGGCTATTATGAGTAGGATTTTCTCTTATGTCTACCATTATGGCAAAAAAAGAAGAAGAAAGAATGGAATTATAGGACAGTCTCAATTAATGACAACTTTCAAAGATTAAAAAAAAGTTATAAATGTAGAGCTGTGTCTAATTTGTTATTTTGTAGTAAATATTTTGAATACCAGTGAAAAAGATGTTACATTTACTTATATATTTTATTTTACCTGTCAATTAAGGTTAATTTCAATCTTTAGTAATAATTTTTCCCAATTTGACACAAATGTCGATAATTTTTCCCAATTGTAAAGGCCCAGGCCCCATTTAAAAAGTGTAGAAAAATCACTGATTTGAAAACAAAAATTTAATGCTCCCAAATCATAAGGATCTTATATACTTTCCTCCTAGAAATTGATGTTACCTGTGTTTGGTTGACGTAATATGCGGTATTACAAATTATTTCAGAAAAAAAAATCTAAGTCATCACTGCAAATGATAGAGTCACCAAAAATCAAAGATTTTATCAGTAATTTTGACTAATAACTGTGAATGCTTCCAACAATAGAATTTCTGTTGGTCCTTCAAATTAAAACATTTTATATCATGCTGGTGTTTTTCTTTTTTCTTTCATTTGTATGTGTGTGTGTGTTTTGTGTGTGTGTGTGTGTTTTGTTTGTTTGTTTTTGTTTTTTTATAAGTTGTATATAATCGAGATTTTTTTCCTCCAGGAATATGTTATTAAAATGACAAATAAATAAAATCAATATTTATCGTACGTAAGAATTTATCATACCCCCCCCCTCCACCCTTAAAAAAATCAGTCTTTCAACATACCCAAGCAATGATGATCACATTGTTTAAATAGATCTAGTTTTGACCTAGCTCACTTGCTCAGTTGCCAGTCCTGATCAATACCCCCCCCCCCTCCCTTTCGCAAAAAGATCGAAAAGTAGTCCAGTAATTAAGAAGAGAATATTTCATTTTTATGTACCAAAAATTTATTTTATCAAACAGTATTTTTATTTAGTCGACCAAAGAAGGTGTATTTTTGTCACAATTTTTACCAGTTTCACAGGTGCCACGTGCATTGAAGCATAACTAATCCAGCGATTGTCTACTGGGGTATGAAATTCACGACATATTGATAATCTAGTAAACAAGATCTTTACTGCCACTCTTTAATTAATTTCTCATCTACTACACAGTAGTTAAAAAGTGGGTTTTTTTTTCCTGTAACATGAATATTTTACATATTATAATTAGGTGATCAATTTCAAGTCTACATCGTAACCCCAACCATTAAATTAAAGTTTTCTGATTTTTCCAGATTGTGTCGGTCAGACTTGCACTGTTCGAATATATTGATTTTCTATCGGTTTTTGCAAGTAATGCCAATGAATTTGAGAAAATCTGAAATATACATGTAACATTGTATAATTCGCATATCAGGTAATTTGATGAGCATGTATTGTAATGACATCGTCGACAATGTAAATCTGAAAGCACATTCTTGTTTCTTAAAAAGAAAACGGAGTCGGTAATAGCTAAAGCAATTGAATGTTCTTAAATTGATAAGAATGTTTTTTTAAAAAAAAAATACCTTTTGCACAGAAGAACTTTATTTACAATTTTTATTTTAATGATTTTCCGCCTTTTTTATCACAAATCACGAAAAACAAATGACCAATCGCTTGCGTCCGTTTTTATATCTGAAGGACGAAAATAGGGTATGGGTGACATTTTTTAAGTGTAAAAGTTTGATTTTGTAGAAGAGCTCATAAAATCTTGTCAAGAGTGATATGAAAAAATGAATTTTAACATTTAATCAGCATTTCCGTTCTATAGCTCGCACTTAAGTTTGTGTATCAATTTGCACGCGCTCGCCGTTATTATGACGTTGAATGTCGTAAGGGGACGATTTATGGGTACTCTAGGATAAACATTGACAAATGATATCCATCAAAAACTTTTTCTTATCATGTAAACCTACACTGCAATTCCAAATAGGCCAAATACCCTGGTCCTGGACCTATATCAGTATGTCTTTATATTTGCAAATTACTCGAAACACGTGTGATAAACGAGATAAAACTCACCTGTAGCTGTGCTCAAAGTTTCTAGCAGTAGCTGAGTAGCATTACATTTTGAAGTCAAAAGTGAAACTGAAAGTCAACGGTGCAGGTAGCAATTCAGTGCACCGCATTATAAAATATTGTTAGTGAATATATGACTGTCAGTTGCATGCAAGAATAACATAAATAATACTTTTTATCTATTCTGAACACAATTTAAAAACTCACACAACTTAAACATGGTAAAATAAATTTTATAATATAGAAAAATCTATAAAATAAATGTGTCCTATGCTTATACTAGTAGCAAATTCTGTAGATACCGCTCTATCGGAACACCTATAGATTTTTAAAGATTTAGGAGAATCCGAAAGGAAAAACATGTCGGAACTTCTGGCTTCCCTGGAAACAGGTATCCTTTTTGGGCATTTTACTAAATAATGAAAACTGTACAATTACAGGCCTTTGGTGAAACAGTATGAAAGCCGATTCTTTAAAGTATCGATATGTCTGTGATTTTATGTGTACACCATTATATATCATATTTTTATCGTAACATAAAAATAACTTGTTACACTTGAGACAGTTAGAAGCGTTATATTTTGAATTATTGAGCTTTTATGTTTATATCTTTAGCCTCCCATCGGAACAATGGCTTGAAGGCATGAGTCACTCTTTAAGAATATATCAGTAACAGTAGACTACATCAGAGCAGATTAATTCGCAATCCTTTTGTGTGCTGAAAATGTCAAAGGGGACAAAGGTAAGAATCTTCCTCTTCTTCATGCTGAAATGGTGTGTCAGGTATATAAATTTCAGGTCATACATTTTAAACCTCTTTTGTTTAGGTCCCTGGTTATATGCAGGGGAAAGGAAGCAGAAATCCAAGAGGAATCATTGGGTAAAGTGTATATAATTTAAGGAAAAAAAAGTGAATTCTTTTAATCAGAATATTGATGGTAACATTAATGACATGGCTCAAATGGACTGACATGCAGCTAAAATTATTTCATTTTATCTGTGACTCATGATATTCACTTCCTAATTATCCTAATTAGATTAGAAAAAACCTTCCTATTATCATGTATTCACTGTATCCATGTTTAATTTCACTGTTATTTTGATTTCACAAATATATGTACAGTGCATTATGAGTTACATGTATGAACTACAGTCTATTACATCACAGAATTCCACTGAGCACAGCATATCATTATTTAGAGTCTTAGAGACATATGTCAGATTAATTATTATGGAATTCTTAAAAAGCCCGATGGTTGTACTTGCTATATTTTTCTTCAAGGGACAGGGAGATTCGGTACAAATGTTCCTTACAGAACACAATTCTTGATGTGCTGCGAGGCCGGCCGGGCTGGCAGGAAGTACCAGGGTAAGTTTTTTCTGGCTTTATAGTCTTACATGGAGGTGAAGGAGCATGCTGATGAAGCATGAATCTAGTGTTGAGAGTGTAAATTTGCATGAAAAAAAAAAAGAAATTTAACAATCTATTGTCATTCTGTCCTAACAATTTTAAGATGTAAATACATGTATATAGATAGATTTAATAATAGCTAGATCACTGCACCAATAATTTTACATTAGATTAAGAAAGATGAATGAGAAGAGCTAGTACAGCACAGAAAAGAGATATGCATACAATTCTCATATATTTTTAAGCAGTAATCTAATTTAAGATAAGTTGTCCATTTTTCTCACCTGCTGGTGATGTGTGATGTCTTGTTATATGTTGAGTGACTTTACTACTCTGTGTTGGTTTTTGTGAATTGTCTGGTTTTTGTTTAGAAATAGAATGTATGTTCGTTGTTTGCTTTCATATTTCAGTCAAAATAATGTACAACAAAATGTACAGACTAATGCAAAACAACAGGGGTAAGTCAAACACCTGTATTTAGTATCATTTTGTTCACATCTACAAAGTTGACAGGGGTTAATCATTCTAGCTGTTGATTAAATTTTGTGAAATTAATGGTTATGATGCTCAAATCCTAATATGCAATTGTACTCATATTTACAATAAAAATATTAGAATCTTGGGATAGCTAATGTATTTTTAATAATCTTATGAGTGTTTAAGGCACTTTCTCTTGAGTATAATGTTAATTTATTGTGCCTAATCTGGGCAATGTAATTGGTTTTCTTCAGAGATTATGAACAATAAAATGGACAAATAAATGTGCTTCAATTTATATTCATTGCATTATAATAATACTATTAATGCTGAGATGTACGAATATCAGTCTTACATGTACACTGCCAGAACGAAATACTAAAACTTAAGTGATATTGGCCCTACTTTTTAATATCGAGGAGTGGCTTAACAGTCTGAGGCCACTGTAAGTTAAGAAATTTTTTAAAATTATATGTACCTTGTGTGTTTACCTTGTGCCATTATGTATTGTGGAGCTGCACATATATCAAGTTATAAATGTGATACTGCACAAAAAAAAACACATGTTTAGTAAATTTTGAAACTTCTTTTATGTAAAAATATAAGAGATTTTCTAAGAAAACGTATGATTAAACATACATGTATATACTTGTAATTACATAAATGTTAAACCGATTGTTAACAGAACAACACCCCAGTCTTCAAAATCCAGGTAAGCTCATATATTTAACATGGTGAGAGGTTAAAGGTGAAGGTAATAGGTGGTAGGTTATGTTCTGCCTAAATTTGCTGCATACATATACTTGTACAAATATAATTTTTCATATTTTGGGGGAAAATACATTTACTTTTTACAGAGTGCATCATAGCTCTTCAGTATTTCAGTTAGCTATGGTGGTTTATTTTTTTCTCCTGTAATTTATTTCCAATATCAAGGGGTTATATGCAACAGAAATAGATTTAACAAAATTGTTTTTATTTTTTCAACAATCTAAACTACATTGTTATTCAGTAAACACTTTAAAAATTTTATCCTGGGATAAAAAGCAGTCAGGAATATTTTTCTGTTAGTTAGATACATGAAAGGGTTACGAACATTAGTAATATGTTTTCCAGCTATATGGAAGTTATAGTTAAAACCCATGACAAAAATTTTATGGATTAAGCATCAAATGGTTAATTATTTAATAGCTCTATCTGAAATTTCTGCCTCGATTTCAGTCAACAATCCACTGGCCAGCCATCAACCAATACTGGCAAGGCAGGGTAAGGCAATCCATAAATAGCATGTAAAAATAAGATTTTACTTTGACAAAATTACAGAATTCACACATTAATAATATAAATCCAATATTTACAAACATACAATTGTCTCCAATCTATTTGATCATCCCAGCCCTTGCATAACAAAAAACATTTGGTGCCAAAAAAAAAAAAAGAAAGATCAAAATTAAACCAAATCTGACCCAAGAACCATAGGTCAATGTTTTTCAATATTTGGGTGAATTACAGATCAGGTACAACTTCCACTCAAGGGACAACCTCTGGAAACAAGGGAAGGTAAGGTCATTGCCATAGTAATAGTTGCTATGTTTAGCACTTTTTTTTGGAATTGAGGTGCCTCTTCTACATGAAGACCTGAGTTACTCTTACTCTTTTGTCTCTTATTTACAATAAAAAGAGAAAATGATCGATATACAACTCTTCCAAATAAAATAACAGGTTATGTAAAATTCTAATTCCATATATTGAAAAATGCGAAAGTGTGAGGTATATTAATGCAGGATGAATCTTAAATGCATCCTATTAAAGGCATAAGTTGATATATAATATTACTTGAGAACTACAAGTAAGCTGGAGTTTTCTGCTTAGTGTAAGAATTACCCAACAAGGCCCAGCTACACAAAACACAGTGCCCACAAGAATGGGGTGAGTCTAGTAGATCTACCTCATCTACAACCCTGCCTATTTAACCCTTTACTAAATCAACTGACTTTTTCTTACCTTAAAAGCATGTAAATATTAAATAGGCCTGGGTTCCCTTAGCTAGCATGTGGTATATAAATGTTTATTATTAAATCTCTCTGTCCATCTTTTATTTCTCTGATTCAGCAATATTACAGACTAACCAGGATGTAGGATATACATGTAGTATACATATATTATCCACTGCATGTCCCCTTTTTAAATTAAAATATATATATATATATATACACTAACTTTACAAAGAAGAGAAATTCATATAATTTATGGGACTGTTGTTTCTTCTTCATATTTCCTGCGCATTTCATTGTTTTCTTCATTATTTCAATTAGCTTTTCTTATAAGAATTTCTTAGTGCTGTACTGCTTTTTTTCCACAGTGGCCAAATGTTCAGTATGGTTTTGCATGCCTTTATTTATTTTTTTTTTGAAAATTAAATTTTCCAGATACATGGAAATATGCGCGTTGTGTTTGCATCATACTGTTTGTTCGCATCGCACTGTGTTTTTATAGACACTTTTGATCAATGGTTCTTTTTTCCTCCATTTTCAGCTTTTACTGTTTTATGTTGAATAGCTGTCATGCAAAGAATCTTTTCCCTTCAATACATGTTAATAGAGAGTTAATTTAGTAGTAACCTTTGACCTTTCAGTTTTCAAAGCATTCCTCCTATTACACGGAACAGGTAAGTTCTCAACCTCTCCGCTGATTTTCCTAAAGTTCCTTCATCCTGTCCTGCTATCTTAATTAACATCTCTGGTCCGTGTTTATTAGAAGGGGGGGGGGGGAGTGGCTAGAACCTCTACTTCTGGTAAAGAATACATTTTCACTGAAATTTGGAAGCAGGAAATCGCAAATTATACACAATGACGTACTGAACCTACTGATTGTAGAAAAGACTTATGCACCCTTATGCACACGATGAAATTATTCAATGCCCGGCTTTTCCACTATTAACGCTCGCACTAAATGCAAAATGAACAAAATTACTACATCAATGTTTGCCAGTGTGGTGAGTCGTGAGTATATGTCCCGACCATCGATGAAATTGTGATACTAGTGCTATAGTTTTTAGAAGACAGACCAAATTACTGTACCCTCACTACCGCGCACTACATTTACTTAAGTAAAACCTAGGGTACATTGTATTTGGTTACTATGAATTGAATCACACGGACCATCTCTACACTAATATCACCTTCTACAGCATTTATATCCACACTTTTCCCTTCTTGGCCTTGACTTTCCTGCATATATTGAGAAATTATTCGGAATATCTCAAAATGTACTTTGATATTGTTACAATTTTCAGGATAACATTAGTGAGTTGGAGCTAAGATATATAGAGGTTTATATTTCCAAGATTAATTTATCTTAATCGATATATTGCATGATACGGTGCTGTAAAATGAGAGACAGACTTTTGATCATCTTCACAACGTCAAGGTTTTGTGAAACTGTTCCTCCTCACGAATCATTGACAAAAGTCGCTATTTAAAAGTAAGATTTGTGGACACACATGGCGTAATAGTTAATCATAAACCAACCAATGAGAATATATCATTCAAATCCGTCGTTTTCAAGTGGCTCGAAGCCATAGCACATCTTTTGTGATTTTAAGGAGGAGGATATTCCAAAAATTAATCTCCGATATTTTTTTTTGAGGTAACTTAAGTCACAACTCCTACAATATCGGCATTTTCATTTTAAACACGTCATATTTGTTTACAAAAAGGCTGTTTTCTGATTGGTTCCAGTCCTAGACTGGGAACAAATGAAATGGTAGCTTTCTAGCCCGACTTCTAAATAGCGACTTTTGTCAAGGGTTTGTGTAGAGATGATATCACAAAACCTTGACATTGTGAGGACGACTTTTGATGAAGTAAAATTATGTATGTTATATCTGTCAGAGGTAATGACCTACCCTCACATATGTATGTATGAATGTATGTATGTACAAAATGAGATTAGAAATGCCAACTTGGCGAGGCTTTTGCACAGTTCTTTAGGTATATAGCATAAATTGGAACACTTTTAATTCAAAAAGTGCAGTATGTTTGAATACACATTAAATTTTCTTTCGATTTTACACATTAACAACTTATTATATTAAAATGTATGTGAATGCATAATTTCACGTTTTTAATTCTATTTATTTACCTTTCAGTACAGCTAAGGATGATCTAATAAAATTTTTTAAACATTTTCATTTGTATCATCATTAACACAAATGTGACGTTTTTAACGTGAGCGTGCTCGATTGAATTTCGTACTCTTATTTGAACTAGCTTAGGACATGTGTACTTGTAGTGATGGGGACTGGGATTTTTACTGGTGTGATCGGGAGTGGCTCGCCCAGAATTACGACACCATGTTCCTGTACGAACATCAGAAAATACTACACTTCCGAAACCACTATGAGGTATAATGTGGAAAGTGTGTCAAAAATATGTAATCTACTGTTAATTAGCGTTCAAACGTTGTCGGTAAATAAAGGCTATGTCTGTTTTGTTCATATAGTTAACAAGAAAGAATTTAATGGTTAAGAATCTCAAACGACTGAAGAAACAAACGGAGAGAGAACAAGGCAAAGCTGAGGGACTGAGGTTGGAAAATCGACTTTATAGATATAAATCAAAATTCAAAAGATTTACAAAAAATGTCTCATTTTACACTACAATTGCATGACACAGTCTAATTTGAATTCTCTCATTTGGTAGCTTTGAGTTCTTTCCAACAACCTATGAACTTCCGGTAAGTAAGCAATCAATGATTTAAAAAGAAATCTTTTTTTAATATTTGTGCAATGTCTACTTTACATCAACACCCTCCTTGATACTCTAATTATTTACAATTATGTAGTCTGAATACCACATATTTGTTGAGGAGTTCAAGAAAAATCCTGGAATTATTTGGATTATGAAGCCAGCTGCCAGAGCTCAGGGGCGAGGCATCTTTCTGTTCCGGAGGTTGAAGGACATCACGGACTGGAAAAAGGTACCGATACTCTTTTAGCGTCAGCCATTTAATGGTTTAACATAATTATGGATCAGATTTTACTTTATAACAATGCTTCTACAGGGAGAGTACCAGCCTCTGAGTGACCCAAACCGAGAAGTACCAGAAACGTACGTGGTCCAGCGGTACATAGAGAACCCGTATCTCATTGGTGGCAGGAAATTCGATGTTCGAGTCTACGTTTTAGTAGTTTCAGTAAGTTACATTTTACACAGCCGTTAAAGAGTGAAATCACATACTTTTAAAATAATAAACCTACATACTGCCTGGACACATTTGTGAATGATCACGAAACAAAATAAACTTACGGTATTTGTTAGAACTTCTACATTGTAAACAGCGATTTCTGTATTTTGCAGTACAATCCCCTGAAAGTTTGGTTGTACAGGAGTGGATTTGCTAGATTCTCTAATACAAGATTTTCTCTTGATTCTATTGAAGATACATGTATCCTTGATTTTATTCAGAGCATTTAAGGTGTTTTTATTCAGAGCAATTTATCACCATTAAATGAAGGACAACCATTTCCATGATAAATTAAAAGTCCAGGCTTTTTGACATCATTGCCAACTGCTTCTTCACTAAAAATAAAACTCGTAAATTTACTCACGTTGTCATTGGTCATTTGCAACATTATTTTGTTAAAACACATTCTGACTGTACACACAAGTACTCTGAAGATGACATTAAAAAGATGCTTGAGTTTTTGATGGACAATATATATGTAGTTTTGGAGACTAGGTCTTTCAACAATCTGTCGGAATTCCCATGGGTACCAATTGCGCCCTGTTATTAGCAGACCTATTTTTGTATTTATATGAAGCAGAATTTATTCAAAATCTTATACACGAGAAGAAGAAAATACTTGCGTTGGCCTTCAACTCGACATTAGAAATATCGACGACGTATTGTCAATTAACAATAGTTATTTCCATTCATATGTCGACTCGATATATCCAAGTGAGCTTCAAATAAAATATACTACAGAGTCTGACTCACCTGTTTCATATTTGGATATTTTACTAGAAAAATACGCTAATATTAACCTAACAAACAAGTTTTATGATAAACGTGATGACTTCAACTTTTCAATCTTCAACTTCCCTTACTTATGTAGCAATATACCCTTATCACCTGTATATGAGGTTTACGGCTCTCAGTTGATTCGATACTCAAGAGCATGCTCTACATGTGAACAATTTCTAAAACGAGGCAAACAAGTTGATGGAATAAGAATATCAACAGTCTCGTTTAAAGTCATCATTTCACAAGTTCTATGGTCATACAATGACCTTGTCAGCAAATACAATCTATCATTAAGTCAAATGCTGACTGACGTTGTTCATACTAATTGTTAGGCCATTATTTACACACTGAATTGTCGACGGATTTTTCCGTTTTCCCCAATCATGACAAGGAGCACACGGCGGGTGTGACCGGTTGGCAGGGGATGCTCACTCCTTCATGGCACTTGATCCCATCTCTGATGTTTGCTCTGCTCCTGAATTGTATTGCTTGAATGCACTTTTGAGCTTGAACACTGTTCGTTATCTCCATATGTTTGTCGAATAGTAACCCAAGAGTTGTTATTAAATTCTTTAACGTGATTAAGATGTTCATTTGACCAATGTTGCCGTTCAGAAAAATGCCCCAGATTACGATCCTGACAAGGGATGTAAATGGTCTACCCAGCAATTACGGAAGTACCTCGCTGCCAAACATGGTGTGGAGGCCGTAAGTATAACGTCTTCTTCTGTATTACATTGTATTCATGTAGGAATTGTACGGTACTTATTTTTACTTTATGCCATTTTTTTCTTCTTAATTACAGGTCAAAAAGGCATTTAAAGGGATTGACAACATCATCATTAAATCATTACAAAGTGTTCAAAAAATCATCATCAACGATAAACATTGTTTTGAGATGTATGGTTATGATGTTTTATTTGATTCTGATCTCAAACCGTAAGTATATGTGTGATTTTCATAAGCATCTTTAGTTCCTTCTCAAGCTACCTTTACTTATGTTTCTTGACATTACGTTCTTTTTCTTCTTACTGTTGAAGTAATTGATTTGCATACTCTCTATTATAGGTGGTTAATAGAAATAAATGCCTCACCCTCGCTCACAGCGAGTGGAAAAGAAGATTATGACCTTAAATTTGGACTTTTAAACGACCTTTTAAATGTTCTTGACCTTGAGAACCGACTGACAGGTAAAGAAAAGCGGGTAGGGGGCTGGGACTTATTGTGGGAAGATGGGCCTATTTTAGCTGACGATGGAAACATGGAATGTACTCCTAACGGGACAACAGCTTCCATTCCCAACTCATTCCTAGGTAGGTTAAACCGAAACCTTGACCCATTATCCAACAAAATAAAAAAAAATGCTTGGATAGATATATAGAATTATCTACTACTGTTTTTGGAAGCAATTCTTTCAGAACATTTTGTTTTTCTCCACATTTAGCCCTGCTCTGTTTTATTTAAGGTTGCCATAATGACAGAAAAAGACAGTTAAGGGAATTGTATACGGCTGCTCAGTCCATTAAGAAGTCATGACATGATAAGACATGGATAAAAAGCAGCAAATTATACAATGTACAGAGGAAACTGACCTGCGATTCTTATATTTATGGATAAAATATACGATACTTCAACCCTGTGAAACATTTTGAGTTTCATTTGTTCAGTAAGGCTTGCCTCTGTGTTCCATTTTCCAGCATGACAAAATATTTTCCAAGATTAAAATCTTACAAATAAAAGAAAAAAAGACTTGGAATATTTTTACCATTACTGAAATTAAAAGCAATGAGTCAGTGCATGGTGCCTTCTTGAGAATGCGTGTGTGCAAGAGCTTTTAGGATTGAATTCAAAGGTATTGCCATTAATATTTTGACTGAGACTAGAGCAACAATTTAATGTATAACTATTAGTAATGAAAACTTACCGAGACTCATAAAAAGTTAACGCATTTATTTGATATTTTCAAAAGATGTCAAAATACAAACATGAAGAAGTAAGATAATTTGTACAATAATCATTTTTAAGTTCAAAACCGGGTAATGTAATCATGATCTTGCAGTATATAACTGTATAACATTAAAAGTTTCATGTCATTGAGAAAAAAGTTACACAAATAAGCGCAATATTTAATCTCGGTTTTTTAAAAATACAAAGACGTATTGCACATCAAATATTGCATCTATTATGAATTATGTAACAATGAACGAATATAGCTTTTACAAATATATACAAAATACAGACAATAAAATATCCAGAATCATAAGCAAAAAATATTCCCGTTTGATGGTTGTAGTAATTTAAGCATTCAGAAACACCTTTTAGATGTGTTTCTAAGTCTATAATACCTCAAATTATAATGATCCCTAAGGAGAAGGAAAAGTTTGTGTTTCCTTCTCATTCGCAGAATGTAATTTGATATATCCTCTGGTGTTTATCTCTTGTTTAAAGTCTTGTTGATTCTTTAACACTATCGTCGTCTGTTTCATCTTCAACAAGAACACGAAGCTCATCTCCAGTTTTTTGCTCTTCTTCACCTGACTGCGGAACAAGAGAAGAGATTCCAGGGATGGACAAGGCGCGCTCCCTAAAAGCAGCAGGCATCGGCTCTAACATACCTGCCGTGGAGAAATCCTCTCTAAGCAGGTCATACTCCTCATGGATACTCCCCACCGAGTCCGAGTCCTCGGTCGCCGCTACCTCAGACTCATCAGATTCTTTCAGAGCAAGTTTAGCTTTCTGTTCGAGAATATCTTTCCTGCTGACATCTTTCCGATCGAGGGTCCCTTCAGGAGTTCCCTGATCTACGGTGGGGGTTTTCTGAAGGCTGATGATGCTTGGAGGTCTTGACAGAGACCTGTCGGATTTCGACTTAATGATAATTTTATCACTAGTACTTGTCTGTGATTTTACATTGTCATTTCCGTTTTCTTCGTCTTGAATTCCAAACATGAACTGACGGTGCTTTTCTTGCCACCGCTTCTGTTTCATTTTTTCTGCCCTACGTTTCTTTTCCGTTTCCTGCAATGCAAAGTGGATTTTTCGGAATATTAGAAGTAATGTTTCATCCCTATTATTACAACCCCTAATTAAAAACGGCAAATATTTGCATAGCTCAATAATGTGTATTATATATTACCTCCTCCTTCTGTTTCAAAGCTATTGAAGTGACCCTATTTAAGAGTTCGTCAATTTTGGACTCTGTGGAGTCGGTGTCTATGGAAGTAAGGCATAGAGCTCGGTTCATCGGAAAGAAATCATAATTCTCCAAAGCAACCTACAAAATGTTGCAACTCGATAAATATGAGAAATTTTAGGAAATCTGTTTTTAAATGTTTTAATTTGTTTAATCTACATAAAGAATTGTGTCGGCATTTTTTTTTTTACTCACAAGTTTGTGGACGTAAAGTTCTAACGCTGTGAAGTCACTTGTCTTGACATCTTCAAGATGTATCAAGAAAAATACGTAAGCCCACATGTTGTGTTCATTGCGAACATGGTGGTCAAATCCCTAATTTGAAATAGAAATATTTCTTAATTGATTATAACTTTTTACACAGTCGACATTATTGATTATTTAGTATATATTTGACCGTACCTTCCCCGTGTGTTCAAAATCGTAACTATTTCTGCTGCAAATGAAGCATGTGTCCTTCATGTCGGACTCAGCTCGCCACTGAAAGGAAAGTTTTAATGTGAATTATTAATTAATCAGCCTAATCATTTATTGAATATGCACGGCAACGGATGTAGTGATAGGTACCTTAAGGTCACGTAGCTCCGAGAATGTGTCGACAATGATACCAAAAATAATGTTTAGACCAATGGTGGTAATGAAAATGAAGAAAGACACGTGGTAAAGAACAAGAGGCCAAAACGAGGCAAAAGTATCATTCCTTCCATTTTGCTTGACAGTCTAAAAACAAGGAGATATCAGAAAATCGTTGTTATAATGGATATTTTATTTTCATATCTGAGATTCGAAAATGAAACAATTTGTGTCATCATTAAAGCAAGAAAGATAATAGAACACTTACATCGAACATATCTCCAATAAGACCATAACGAATGACTGTCACGGTGCATTGCCATAAAGTAGAACAGTACAGAAACTCTCCAGGAGAGAAGAATGCACGAAGTAACGAAAAACCAACAAGTGCATAAATATATATCACAATAAGTCCAAGAATAGCCACCCACAGTAATGAAATACCTGGAAAAGAAGTAGACAGCAAACGTTAGCCTAAATATAGCCCTAAATTGGAATCGGATAAAGGCTTTATAAGAGGACATTACCATTGAGAGTGACGGCTTTTATGACTCCACTGAGAAGCTGATTGTTGTTGACAATGTTCAAGAGATGGAATGCGAAAAAATATCCGTGAAAAAATGTTCCAGCGGCCGACATTGCTAGGAATAACTGAAAAAGGAAAGTAAAAATGAATCATAGAAAAGGGAAACCGATAGGAGAATATTATACGACTGGTTTCTAAACAGAAATGATAAATTACCATATAATAAAACGTGGTGAAGCTAAAGAATTTAACATCTAGTTTGGAGATTTCATCCGCCTTTTTCTCTTGAAGATCTCCATTGTTTTTCTTCCCTCCACCACAAAGTGACCTGTGAAGCAAGAAAAGACTGGTGATCAAGGCAGATGTACAAACAAAAAAGTCTACGAATAGAATGAAGTAGTTTAATTTGTTGTTTTAGTGAAATCGTCAATACCTGAACGGAGCTTTAATCTCTTCTTTGGTAGGAAGTCGAGGGTGGTTGGACAGAAAGTAACTGATGAGGACAAACAAAGACAGAAGATTGTGTGTACCTCCTAATGCATACATGGTCAGTATGTAATGGTCAAGAGGGATGTATGCAATGTTAGGAGTTGGACTGAAATAATCAAATTAAATCATTTGATTGCATTGTGGTATAGAAAGTTTTCTTGCTAAGATAAATCTATTACAACAAAATATACAACATTGTAAGAAATGAACTTACTCTTGGAGCAGCGCCCAGTTTAATGTCTGGTTTGTTGTACCGTTGAAGAACTTCCCATAGTCCTCAAGTGAAGCTTTTGCATTCCAAGTAACCAACATGAGCAGATTGATAGCGAGGCTCAGTATGGTCGCTCCATGGTTCCAAATCAACCTATAATAATAAAGAAATTATCTAAGTGTATCGTTATAAATCACTTACTATCTTTTTTTGTTCTGCAACAAAAATGTCTTTCAATAATATTTATCCTTTAGAATGAAAATAAGTAAGAATTTATTGAGAGTTGAATAAGAATAGACTTTTATTTTACGAAAAAATCACTAAGACGATTCTTTACCATCCTTTTGTGAACATCATGGCTATTGGATTGCAAAGAATTTTTCTCTGGTAGGAAATATCCTGCATAATGTCTCGTGTCCATTTCATCAGATCTCGGATTTTGTTGCTTGGTGACGTACGATCCACGTTCCATTTCAAATTTTCTTTCACTTCTTCTCGAAGAAAATTCTACAGAGAGAAGCAATATTTTTTCCCTACAGAACAATTTGCAGGCAAAAGAAAATCAATTCAATTAATCAATTTGGGTAGTCTTACCTTATTTTTCACACGGAAATTTACTTTCTGCAAAACGTCATCCTTGATAATTTCAATTGAAAGCGAATTCTTTCTGTAGAATTCATAGGCCTTTGCTTGGTCTGGGGTTATCTGCAGAGCTGCAACAACAAGAAAAATTAGGATATTTGCTTCAGAGCAATGGATGAAAGTTAAATGGCTCTAGATAGTCAGGACTTACTTGCAGCCATCAGAGGGTCGACGTCTTGCATTCTAGCAAGAATAAGGAAGAATGTGAACCCGACTTCCATCAATGTTTCCCTCAGCTGGTTTTTCTGAGAACCCTGTCATAAAATTATAACATGTCTGAATGTAAAAAGTTTATATGTACATCATATTAGTAATGGAATTATATAGATCTAAAAAAATTATACCACGAATCCTTGTATTATACTGCCTCCCACAACAGCCAATGAACGAGCAGATTTCAGAACACTCCCGTCTTCGGTTGGAGACAGATCCTCAAGAGAAGGTTTCTCCGACTGGTGGGCCTCGTAACACAACGTCATACAGCGAAATATTGCCTCCTTATCAAGTGTATCTTTCACCTCCTACAGCATAAATGATAATTAAATTTTTAACAATAGATCCCAGTAAAGGAATTGGCCTGATGTTACAAGTTATATAAAATTAGTTGAATTTCATTGTGATTACCTTAGCAACCTGTGATTTTCCTGGTCCGTTCTCTTCTATTAAGGAGATGATCACTGAGGCTATCGCATGTCGTAGCTCGAGGATCTAAATCAGACGAGAATTTCACAAACAATTAGTTTAGTTCAAGCAGAAAAGAATAACATGTAAAATGGTGGAGAATCTGTCTCACCTTCTCTGGTGAACAATCTGCAATGTCTCCAGCTCTCAGTATAAAATTGATGTAGTCTACAATTTTTCTGTCATATACCACAACCCTGTTTTCCTGATTTCCCTAGAAAACAAAACACTTGTTTTCTTTATCAGTTCTAAACCTCGTAAATGCTTTAAAAGAAAAGGTTATGATGTTAATAGTAGTGTAGTACTATTAAAGGTAGGATATATGTTTTCTAACCGAACAGAATTCATTCAGGGTGTTGAAAAGTTGAATGATGAGATTAATTGTCTTCTTGTTGATGGTTGTGTATACAACATTGAGGAATTGGGCTGTTTCTCCAACGATGTTGAACGATTTAACGTTGTCTGGCTGCTCTCGTAAGTAATTCTAAGTAATAGAAAATCAAAGATAATCAATCACTTACAATTAACCACATTTTATTTTAGTGAAAAGACAAATGTGAAAAGACAAACAGCTACATGGGATAAGGTTAAAGGCCTCACTTGTAAACCAAAATGTTGTCCATCACATATTCTGGCGAGTAGCTTGAAGATAAGCTCTATATAGCCATCATCTTTGTATTCTAACATATCCACAACGCCCTCATTCATCGTAGCTATCATTTCTTCTGCTGCCTTCTCCTCCTACAATTAAAGGAACAACATTTCTAAATTTGTGAGATTTAATTAATTTCATTTAAGAAAAGAATATAATTCTGGTCTGTTTTGTTTGAATGTTGTTTAACGTCCCTCTCGAGAATTTTTCACTCATATGTAGACGCCACCACTTGCCGGTGGAAAGCTGCAAATTTTGTCCTATACTCGGCACTTACGGCCATTGAGCAGTGAGGGATCTTTTTCGTGCCAGCACCTACTGCGACACGGGACCTTGGTTTATACGGTCTCATCCGAAGGACCGGTCCCCACGTCCCACAGTGGGATTCGAACCCGCGACGTAAGGATCAACTCCTTACTTCGCGACTCTAGAGCAGACGCTCTAACCACTGCGCCACGCGGGCGACAAATCTGGTCTGTGTTAGACATGTAGATAAGTAAAAATTAAAAATGTGAATGTTAATATTTACATCTTCTTCTACTAGTACTGGCATAGGTTCTGGCTCGGGGACAAATAATGTGACGGGGTTCTGTAGAGAGTCGGGCGTGTCAGGGTGCTTGAGCAGAGCTTCGTTACTGGTGTAGTCTCGTTTGATTCCGTTTGAAATCACCATATTCTTCCTTTTCTGATCCTTTATCCGTTTCTTCTTCTCTTTCTTGGTTTCAGCGACAGGTGCTTTGGCTCTACTTAGAGCGGCCTATATAAATGTTAATAAAATTTTACATAATCATATTGAGCCTATCATCATTACAGTAACCTATTTATGTTTCTACATACCCATCCTTGCATCTTTTCTTTCTTCATTTTAATTTCATATGCCTGAATCATCTACGGAAAAAAATGGAATCAGAGTATTTAAATGTCATAAAAAATTTCATTATAATATTTTTATAGTTAAGTAAAATAATGAAGATACCTGATCATTTTTTGTTCTTCAAATGATACCAAAATAAACAACAAAAAAAAAAAAAAACCCAAAAAACGCACCTGTAAGGCTTTTCTCCCTGCTGAAATACTGGTTTGGAAAGAGCTCAAGTTATCTAAAGCTTCCTTTACACGCCCCTGATGCTGAGCAAGCAATGAACGTCTAAGAAATAGAATAGTCATGAAGTATTAGAAAAACACGAAGATGTACATTGTAAGTTATTTTAATATAGGAAAACATTAATATCACTATAAAAAATGTTAATAAATTTTTACACACTTCAATTCCCTGTTATTCACACAAAATAAAGACAAAAAGGTAGAGTGAAATTTTAACCATTCAAATAGATTATTTCTAGATTTAATGGACAGATTTAAGAATGTCAACGCCACACTTGTTACCAATTGAATATTAAAATTCTGTCTGATGTTTCCTCCTTTTTCATCGTTGAATCAAATTAATATCTCTAACAGATCAATGTATAGATCATATTATTACATTTGTAGTCTATATTTTTTTAGAACATCTACGTAATCATTAGTACTTCTATTTTATTTCACTTTATAGCGTTTTCTCGATTTAATTTATAAACATAACATAGCAAGGATGCTCTAATAATAAACTTAAAATAAGCTTAAATGACAGTTATATATGTAAAAATAATGACGATATTATACACATATATGGGAAGTGTCCTCAGCTAAATGAATAATGTGTAAATGTTCCTGTATGACGCCATCATCGCTGCAGCTAATGACAACAGAACGTAAACGTAAGTTATTAAAGCATGCAAATTATGTATTACCCTTTTTGTTGGAATTTTCTCCTCAGAATCATTCTAAAAATGATATAATATCGGTGAAGAATTACTTTTGTTGAAAATAAATATGAACACTCCATATCTAAATCATTTGGAAATTTGTTGTTTTAACATAATACATGTATAAACGCTGTAAAGTATAGAAATAATAAAGTAAATACATACTAATCTTCTTATTCTTACTTTTCTTTTATAGAGTTGGTTGAAATCTGCATTCTCTCCCGGACGGCCATAAAGAATACCTCCTCTCTCGTTGACAAGTAATAGTCCAGCATGGATTTCTACAGAGATGAAATAAGAAGATGATGTAGGGTTGTATATGAATGGCTGTAATTTTCTCTATATGGTATTAAAGTTCTTTTATAGTAAAAGTAATTTCCTTACTTGGACGTCTCTGTTGGCATTGAACAGCATGATAGACAGGAAAGCCAAAACCTCTCGACAAATACTGTCACTTCTCCGGGCGATATGAGGCAGTACCTTGTTGACAAAGTCGTGGGCATTTATCGCATTTTGGACCTCCTTGATGTGTCCAAGTTGACTGTAAAGTAATATATCTGACTAGAATCTTGCCAAAAATTCATCTGCAGGAAGAATTTGAAAGAGTTCTTCCAGAAATGATCTGACATGATTATTCACAGCAATCGATTTCAATCTTTCTTTTTTGGACACACAGTTATACCCAGTAGCTTTATTAAACATCTTCACTCTTGATTGAAGCATCGTAATATAACCACAATACCTTTTGATTTTGCTTTCAGCAGTTTTGGTGTCCCAGTCTTCTGGTAATTTCCTCTCTTCGTTGTGAACTAGAGCTCTCAGAAGCTGTAGACACTTGATGTCCAGGTCCTCTTGTGACGTGTTACTTGTTATAGCATTCCCTTTCCTCACCATCTTCGCTGAAATTCTGAATTGGTAAGACAATAAATATAAAAACGAATAATTTATTTAAAAATGACTTCATCCATACCATATTCTATGGTAACATGTATTCCACATTATAATGAATGTGCAACAAGATAAAAAAACAAGAACTAACTCTAGTTGTTGTAGTAACTTCTTTGCTGGGTTGTATCGTTTCATGTACTTTTTCTCGTGGTGATCTATGAAGCATTTCAACAGACTCTGAAATTCTTCTCCCAGTGGCAATTCCTCATTGGAGCCAATTTCGGTGTACTCTTTTAAAGAAAAAAACATTAATTTTCATTGGGTACACAGAATATTTAAAGCCTAAATGAGTATACGTTTTAAAAGAATGATATTAAATACCAGAAGACTGCTATCCCAAAGTAAAAAACATGATATGAATTAGTTTAGCTCTAAAGTTTATTCCTCTATTTAATCTCTGGTTGTTTATCCCCTTTGGTCTTGTACCCTTCAATTTTATGATTAATATTTTAGAGAAGTCTTTAAACTCAACAATTTTTATCAGTCCTTCCTGAATTTATTACGAAAGATCAATAAAATCATGTAAAAAAGAGGATATCAGATGCTGTTAAAAATTTAAGTTGTATACTAACTACATGAATTTTCATTTTACTTTGATTGTTTGTATATTGTTTTATGTCCCATTTGAGAATATACTGGTGAAGGGCTTCAAATCTAGACCTTTACTCAGCACTCAGGGCTATTGAGCAGTAAAGGTTCTTTTCGTGACAACGCCTGTCGTGACACGGGACCACGGTTTTTAAGAACTCATCCGAAAGACTCGTAACTTTCACGTCGCTTGGCGTAGAAATAGTCACTACCTATGTTTACGTCATAGGTTTGACGCGGCGAACGAGAATCAAAACCGGGCCTCCCGATTACTTTGAAAAAAAAAACCCGGAATATAAATAGTCACGTTTTTTTTTATTGTTTTGTATGTTCGCTTTCTATTTTGTTTTCACTTTTGTTTCTTTAGAATAATGATATTAATGTTGTAATTCATGTTTTAGATCACATTTCACTCAATGATGAATGGGATAGAAAATAAGGCAAAGTTACTAAAAGAGAATTTAATCTCTTCCAAAATATTCATTTTCTTACAAATCACTTAAAACTTAAGGGAATATCAGAATACTGAATAATTTTAACAAAATGAAAAATTATCATTTAAGAATTTCAACATGATAGGGTTCCAGAATTTTTGTTATACCTTCTTAAGCACAGTTGTAAGAAGGACATTCCTTGCCAAGAGATCAAAAATTTTACCTCGTTTGTTTTTGTATTTCAGTTGGGCCTGTACTGTGTTATGACCCCTAAATAGAACACTGCTGTTTGTAGCAAACGTATGGAACTTCGCATTCAGTTCCAGTTCTGAAGCATAGTATTCCATGTTCCCCTGGAAAGAAAAATAGCCACAAAACAAAAAGTGAATCTATTCTTGAGAATTAATGATATTAATTTCAGGTACATTTAACGAAAAAATCCTACTCGTACTAGGTTAATACATTCATATATCATTGTGCAATTATAAATTAAACTGATGAAGGCTTTATATATATCTTTCAGGGATGTGTACCTTTCGGACGGCTGTCTTTGTGTCCCCTAATTTCATTTCTGTACTGAACTTTTCCAGCACTGAGATCAAAGCCTGTTCAAATGATAATTTTTTACTTTATTAAAACGTACTTTTACAATAAGAGGTAAAAATTTACAAAATGAATAATTTGTTGTAGATTCATTTTTTTTTCTTTTGTCTTTGTAAGTTCTTACCGCTTTTGGTGTTGATAGGGACGAGATGAGAATGGTGAGTAGGGATACAACAGATTTCATATGAGTTGGATTAGTTAAGAAGTAACCAATCACATCTGTAAAGGCCTGAAAAGTAAGAGATATTTTATATAATGTTTTTATATTGTTGTGAGGAATTATTACTTTTGCATTTCAAAATTATTTACCTAAAAAGGTTTTAAGCCATATAGATAAAAAGCACTGAAAATTGTTATTTTAAGATCAACATTTTTCTTCCCTCGGAGAAAATAAATCCAGAGGATTGTTCTTAACGGGAATATTCTATTCATAGAAGAAAAGAAAAACAATACCAAATGTAATTGTTTGTTAGTTTGCAACCTTACCAATAACTGGATAGATTAAAAACTGTCCCGAAATCTATCATTCCACGGTGGAATAAAGAATCATATCAGCAATTTATTTTATAGTTGTTAAATTGATGGTAAAAAGAAGATGCACTTTGTCTTTCCTAATGCGATTATAAAGTGAGTCCTTAGCGAAAAAAAATCCATAAATACCTGAAAGATCCCATCTTCATTAAAGAGATTTAAGAAATTGAAGATCTCGGATGTTTAATTAAGTATTTTATTAGCTAAGTCTTAACCCAATGAAATTATTTTCAAGAAGAAAGAATAAATCCTATTTTTTTAATTGTTCCCTTGCTGTACCGTCAATCCTGTGGCCAGGTTGTCTGTGACAAGGACTTCATTCGGATATAAATCTTTGTCTGGGGCGTAAAACAGCGAGAAGAAAACCTGAATAATAATAATAATAATAATGCACTTTTATTCATTTTAGCTCATTTTTTCAAGGTCCTGTAACGGTTTTCATTCATAAAAGAATTGGAAGATTCCTGAAATGAATGACACATTTGCACCGTTCTTATGTCAATGATATTGGTAATAAATGCGTTAAATCTTTCGTATCAGTAAATTGCTCAAACACAGAGAAGATAAAAATACCTTTTTATATTTCAAAGAAGCTACAAATTATCTAATTCTCTTAATTACCTCGAAGAAAGGTAACGCCGCGTCTAAAATGAAAAACACTCCACCATGTACAACAGATCGGGGATCACGGGGATCGTCAATAAAACTGAAATAAGAAGAGCAGTACAAAAACATGAAAAAATGAAAGCAAATAATTACAAAAGAACAAAAATTTGTATGAGGAGCCACACTCTTTTCTTCTGTACCTTTTAGAAGGTGGTGCTTTTAGTACTGAAGATATTTTTTCTCCTTGCATTTTGATTCCTTGAGTGACTTGACTGATCACATCACTAGCAGTTTCGATGAACTCCCAAAGATCCCTGTATAATTAAAATATAATGCAAGGACTCATTAAAAAGATCGAGAATTTTCATTGAAATCCCTCAGACTATTTGTCTGAGGTTATGAGGTTAAGCCCTCTCAAAACCTGACATTTTGAATAGTGCTATCAATGGCAAACCAACCTATTGTGTTGCAGGTCTGCGGCACCACTTTCTGTCATACTACCCACAGGTTTCACGTAGACCCACATTAGATATTTAACGAATGGCTTCTTTAGATTGCATGCAATATTTGGGTGATTGATGACCCAAAGAATGTCCTGCACCGGCAAAATGGTCTGACACAGGGACTCAATAAACTTGTTTTCTCCCTACATAATAACATAATATGAACAACAAGAATGAGAATTCGATGTAATATTCTTAAGTAATGGATGTGTACAAGTAAATTATGTCGGACGTTGAATGTTACCCTTGATTTACCTCAGCACATGTAGCCAATAGGTCCACCAAGTCAATGTAATAGATCAAATCTCCCCTCTCTCCTTGATTGGTTAATATTATCTCTCTACAATGAAACCAACAGATATTTTCCTTATTTATTTCCAACTGGTGTATAAATGGGTGTGTGAGTGCCAAAAAAAATTCCATTGTAATTTTGCTTTGATATTTGTATGAAATGCTATGGATAATAACAAAGTAAAAAAAGAAAGATTTTTGAAGATAATAAACATATATATACTCAAACAACTATCAACAAGTAATAGTTGACAATTGCAAATTACAGAAGAATGATAATCATTTAAGGTTTGATAACAAGATATAACATGTATATTGATTATGGAATGGGCAAATACCTTTGATCTCGTGGTTGATCCAGGACATATGCAGCCTTTCTGTAATTTTGCATTATATACTTCATAACTAATGCTTGGTTTCTTTTTATAGTCATGTCTAGGCCTTCAACCTTCACAAGGACACCGAGAAGCTCCAGGAATTCTGGTGCCTCGTTCTGGTGATGTGAACACAGCAACACAATTTTCTGAATCTGCTTTGATGACACTTTTAAGCACGTTGTTTGATTTGCAATGAAAAGCTACAAAAAGTTTATCATGAAGACTTCAAAAAAGAATTCATGTATGATACTTTCAAAATAAATTTCAACAAAGAATATACACTACTTAACATACTGTAAAACTTGCCTCTTTTAGAGCTATTGCGAGATTGGATGGTACTATCTGCACTTCAAGAAGGTTGTCAATGTGTACAAATAAGGTCTCTTGAACAGCAGAATTTTCACGTGCCAACAATTCCATCAAATACAGCGTTTTTTTAAAAATCGTGGCCATTCCCATGTACTGCTGCTCCTTAAAGGTAAGAAGTCATTTAACAAATGAACAGTTCTGTAGTACAATTATTCTTGAATTATCATCATAAGAATCTAAAATGCTGTACATACGACCAGTCTGGCATCAATTTCTTGAGAGAGGATATCAACAACTATATGAAGGATTCCTAAAAGAGAAGATGCAACAAAATTCACACTATGTTGTTGATATAGAATTACATAATTTCCACTTCGCTCGTTTTAGGTTGTCGAGTTGTTCAAAGAAATCTAGCTATGTTTTGATGAAATGGTTGTATTTTTAACTACAGGACTCTTTGCTTCTCTTTAAATTGTCGAGCTGTCAAAGAAATCTAGCTATGTTTTGATGAAATGGTTATATTTTTAGCTACATGACTGTTTCTTTTTAGGTTGTCGAGTTGTCAAAGAAATTTAGCTATGTTTTGTTGAAATGACTCTTTGTTGACGTGGGCAACAATTATTTTGTGCTTGACCATCCTAATAGTTGTTTTTATCTACGAAAATGTCGGCTCAAATAATTCGAAAAGAGAACAGACCTCATTTGTAAGTAATTAACTACAATCAAATTTATTTTGTTTTTTTGTTTGTTTTTTTGATTAAAAAACAGTAAACCTTTGGATATTTTATAAGTAATATGAGGAAATGTTCAAAAATATAATTTTTTAATCAATGTCTGAACTGTAAAAAACTAAACTCTAACAACTTTGGAAACCTACCATGGCTGATCATTATGTTCTGGTTCATGAAATGAGGTTCCTTTGGGTACTTTGGTAGGTGGCAGAATCTGCGTCACAGAAAATGAAATTGAAACAGGTGATAAATTCAGGTAAAATTGAAAATATGTGACGACGTTGAAATGGGATAAACCAAAAACAAATTATTTTTTGAGGGCTATAACCTAGCATCATCATTTACTTGTCATCAATTTCAATACAAATTCAAAATTTAGACAATTTGAAGCATCTCACTCCGCCAGTTCGTCCAGAATTTCGCTCATTAGTTGGACTTGTTGGTCATTGAGCTTCTGTTTGGCAAGTCTCCGCAGGACAGGGAGACTCCTTTGAACCTCCCTATGCACCCTCGCAGAATCGTGCGTCAGAAGGATCTAGAATTATTAACATGTGTTGATTTAATTGCAAATCAAAAGGTAGGTCCTCGAAAATTCAACGTTATATCGCAGAAGAGATTAAAGCTATTACTATGATTTTATTTATTTAATTTTGAGAAGTTTTGATAAACAACATTTTTTAGGTTGCTTGGATACCTGGGCTCTATCAGCTAGTTTAAACATGTCTCCTTGAGATGAATAGAGCTTGTTTAAAATGTCCAGAGATTTGGTGACCACTCTATCATATTTGTATTCGGACAAGTCCTTTCAAAAACAAATAAAGAAATAGCAGTTCATGAAATTTATAATGCAGTTTATTATAAGTTTAAAAAAAACATGTTTCAGAAATCTTAATTTAACATACAAGTAAAACATGTGTTGTGCTATCCATATCAAATATGGATGACATTGAAACCATCTCTCGAATTTCTTTCAGGACTTTCTTCTGGCTTTTTAGGGCCTTCCTATTAAAACAGATTTTATAATTGCTATTATTACAGAGGACATATTCATAATTTCTTAATTTTTCGTTTTCTTTTATTTTTAAATACCCAAATTCTACGAAGGTAAACAGTTAGCACTTTAACATACTTTGTCTGGACTTGTGGGTTGTACGTCTCGTACATGAGTGGTTCCATCACCAACAGTGACCGGTGTCGTGACGCATTCTGCTCACAAGTTTTGAACTTGGAGACGAAGGCCTACAAAATAATGTGTTCTAAAGTGGAGAGGTGCCAAGGTTGAATAAAAACAGATCAACAAATTATGCCCCATAAATAATCCTTTTTGATGTAAATCTTATTGTGCTTTCATTGATGACCTTTTTTTTATTTGAATTAGAAAATGGCATAATTATTTCTGTTACCTTCAACCGCAAATTTCTTTGGAATGTAAGAAGGAAATCCAGAACCTCCATTGCCCTAACGAGAGCCAAACAAAAAAATCAACTGCAGATGATTAGATATCTCACAGAAAAGATGAACAGAAAAATTAAACAACAGACATACTGGTATTTGGCATTAACTACTGCCTCAGCCTCTTTGCTTTGCTCAAACCTCCCACTGGTTCTATATTGGTTCACAGCTTTCTGTGAGTCCTTTAAATATCCTAAAGAGGAAAATTGAAAACGCAATACAAAGATATTATCTCTTTTAAAGATTAATTATAAATTAAACGTTTGTATATTATTGCAAGAAATGTTATGCTTTATCACATCTATTTGAGTAAGTATCATAATTATCAATACTTATTTGCCCATTTGAAATCATGTTCGAGGAAATTTCTTGTATTTTAATACCTTTGCCCTTGTCCTTGTCTTTAGGAAATGGTACATCGTGCGTTCCATCTAATAGACTCAGCAGTGGCGTTAATAGTTGTTTGACGTCCTCCATATCCATGTAGTAACCAAACTTCACCAGGTGCTGAAGCAAGCGTAACACCTGAAAATTACAAAGATAAAACGGAGTCAATGTCATTTTCAAAAAATGAATATCAAGATTTCTACGGTACGTACATAAAGCTAACTTTTATATACCTGTTCTATTAACAGGTTATGGCCTATTGCAGAGGCAGTCATCTGACAATTCCCAGCTAGGAATTCTGCCATCCAATCTCGGAGCACAGGAAATATGGTAACCAGGTCCTTCACAACCTATAGGGAAATATATTACATATCTTGTATTCAAAACTTGTAACTATTCGGAACACAAGATATAGGAAACGGGAAAAAAATAGTTTCCGTTTTTGATAAACTGGAATTGCAAAAGGAACCAACTTCATGAAAAAGTAAGTATTTAGACTTTAAGACGATTATCAATGTCAGAGTAAAAGGCAACCATATATTTATAAAATCACTTTGTAAATGAACATATTTCTCTCTAAGCTCCAATGCATGCAAATTTTACAACGTGTATCCCTGAAAGGAAGATGTAAAGAGAGATGATATCATGCAACATAGAAAAAAAGTACATTGTGAGTTGTTACCTCCCCTGGGCCTCTCTCCTGACTTCCGGCCGTCTGCATTTAATAATTTCAATACAGTCTTCATAAGTTATCCAATTAATTATTGTCTTTTAAGCAACAAACAACACAAATGAAATAATTGATGGTAGTTAATTACTTACAAATGAGCTCTGTTCCCTTTCCGAATCCTTTGAGCCGACATATTCATAAATAAAACAAATATTGGGATGGTCCAGTACGGAATAATTGTTTCCAACATCAACAAAAAGTCCTGTAGATAAAAATACAAACATTTCTCTCAGAAACGAAATAGATTTTTTGACAACTCTATAGGTCCAAAAAGAACTAAGTGGAAGTTAATGTCCGTTGATATATATCAAAGAAAAACTAGTATTTTCCAAAAATGTATCAATTAATTAATAATACAAGGAAAGGGGTATTATTGTTTATTTCATTATTTGTTCTACATAAGATGAAGTAAAAATGAAAGTGTCATTCATAGTTTTAGTTGTACAGTTGTCTTTATCATTGAACATAAAAATTGATTTCATGGTATTCGAAAGGTAGAAGTGACTGCAATAATCTCTTGAATTTTCCACATATTTTGATAAAGGTTAATATTTAACACTTTTTTATCGATTTCATCCTCCTTAATTGCTGGTGTAAAATAAGATTTCTTGCAGTATGGTGCATACCGATAATAAGTTCGCAGTATTTGGCGCGAATATGATCGGGAAGTAGATCCGCAGTAAGACAGAGGTAGGCATCTTCCCATGTCAAATAGCCGAACTCTCGTGTTATCACGTGAACGGCATAGTCATTGCGACCCTTCAAAGTAATGAAAAGAACATGAAATAAATATAGATTTTTTTTATAAAGCTACAGAATCTAACTCAAAGTAATGGAGAAATAGAGAAATCGTTATATTTCCAGATATCTTAGATTATCAAGATAAAAACTTACAAAGCATAAAGCTTTGAAAAGGTCTAATTGGTGAATGAGAAAATTGTATTTCTCTTCATCAAACTCGGAACTTTCAAACTGAAAGAGAAGAAAAAAACGAAATAAACTGGATCTCCTCAATTACTCTATCCACGATTTTCCGTAAATTAGGTTACCTGGAAAATATGCCAGTTATTTTTTTTTCATTTGGCAGATAGAAATTCTAACAAACATTAGCTTTTCGTCTGTTGTATTAATGTGTAAAGAAACAGTTGGATAAAGCCACAAATATTTATATACTCTGAAATAACCACTGACTTAGGTCTACCTAAAACTTTTGCATAAAAAGCCTTCTACATGATTTTTATTTCATAATATCAATCATCTGGTGCAAAAAGGGTTTTAGAGATTTACAAGAAACTGTTTACAGAGATGAAAAGTAGCTACAAATACTCACATCGACAAACAAGTGTAAGGGGATCCAGGTTCTGCCCTGATCCGTGGAGACGTACACAATGTTAGGGCGTTTGTTTATGTTTTGTCCTCTGTCGGTCAAGTACACGCTGTCCTGGAATCATTCAGAGAACATACATGCCGTATAATATGTCTGATTGTTTAATAAACATGCCAATACATATCAGTTAAAGACTGTTCAACGATTACATTTGTATCATTCTCTGGGTGTATGTAAATGTATACAATGTATTGAGTGAAAAAGGCCTTACTCTTGATTCACGTAACCATTGATCCACGATATATGTCTGATTGTTTGGAATTGCAACACCATCACAAACACAGAGGACATGCAACAGATCAAGAAACCTATAGTTCTAAAAAAAAAAAAAAGAGGAAACATTGTGTAACATTTTTAATTGGAATGATTGATATATTCTGTATTTTTTTTTTATTATTGAATGACAAAGTATCCATGAAGAAGTACTTGATTTGTCCGCAGAAGCTGAAGAAAGGTGTCTATGTTGTTTTTGGTGATCCTATCGACTATCTTTCTTTTGTCTCTGATCAGCTCAACAATCATTTGGGCGACATTCAGTCCTATTCCTCCCTATAAAATAAAATTGCCCAAAATTAATATCATTATACTTATATATTGATACATTATTTTATTTTTACATATAACAATGGTTGGCAAATTATGTGTAGCAATTCCTAATAATGTATTTGTAAATTATTGTGAATCTACTGGTCCTACTAGTACAATAAATACACTTTGTTTTAGTACTATAACATTAAGTTTAAGTCATATTTCCATATACCTTTTACCTAACAAATACTAATATTTAAAAAAAATGTGAGTACTTTTTGTGTGAATTGTGTTTGGAAGAAGTCAATATATTTGGCCATGTATAGCGCATTCTTTCTGCTCTTTCCAATCATGTAAGCGTGAAGAACGTCATAGGCCTCTTTACAGATCCTGATGACATGGGATTCCTCATCCCCCTCCCCAAGAGGGCACTGAAGCAGATTCACCAACAAGTCTATCACCTACAGTAAAAAGAAAGGCTATCAAAATCGATTTATAAGAAAAGAAAGAAGAAAATATTAAAAGAGGAACTTATGATAATGGATCCAAACCCTCAAATTCCTCATAAGCTTCTGTCGATTTTTATCTGGTTGACCTCCGGGAAGCATGAACATCTTTATTTCTTTCAGAGCCTGTTTGAGATAAGTAAAATGTATATTTTTATTTCATTTCAATTGAACTTAAAATTTAATTTGATATGTTTATTTATTTTATGTACAAATTGAGTATTTTTCTTGATATAGTACATATTTTATCCTTATACAGAAAAACAAAACTTACAGTAATGATTCCGTGTGTCTTTTTAGCATTCAATTGTGGTTCCATCTGAAGCTGTAAATAAATTTTAGAAAGGTTTGATAAATGGAATATTTCTATTATCTTTTTAAAAACATTAGGTGCTTTGAATTTACTTTTTCCTACTCGAATCTATTTGTCCTGTTTATTGCTTCAGATTTTCAAGATAATTTACACATACGTCTTGTATGAGGTTGAACAAGAATGGGACCATTCCTGCTACATAGTTGAAATTGTGGACATCTTCTGGTAACACACACTGGAGGGTGTAGGCATCATCGTACATACTCTCGCTGCTAGCGGAAACCTGCAATTAACAAAGGTATGCTCTCCATTTTAATCCTTAATTATCCATCAAAATATTTTGCGTGTGAACAGTTAATATTGATAAATACCTTTCGGACGCCAGCGCTGTCCCATCGTAATCCTTGCATAGACTTCTGTTTGTCCTCTCCGTCATTGACCTTCCTCTCATAATCTTCATCTACGTAATACAGAAGTTTAATTAAGGGGGCCAACTGTGGTTTTCATTGCGCAATACTTTGCGCATCATAGTGAAATGAAGCTTATTTATTCTTTTAAAGCAACAATTTTCACATAATTTATAAAATTTAACAAAATTAAGAAATCACAGGTTAAAAAATATAATTACAAATTTATATATCTAATTTTTAAAAAAAAATTTCAACAGAAAGGTAGATTGACGTCGTTATAGTGTGACGTTATGATAAACTGAAGTTCTTTAAGAGGGGGTAATTAAAAATGATATACTAGTAAAAGAAATAAAGTATAAAATATAAACTCTTGAAATTTAAATAAAAAAATTTGAGGTTCTAACAATAATCATTTTTGTAATTTTTTGTATAAATCCTTTATATCTGTCATATTTTGAAGTACGCCATAAAACAAGAAAATTTCGTTAATTTTGACACTCTGAGATGCCCCCTCTAGAAACCAGACTGTAGAATTTTGTGTTTCTTACATATAATGTTCAGTATAGTATTACTCATCATATATTATAATCTGAGCAAAATGTCTAATGTAGTATTTGTATAATTTGCTTTGAAGTGCGAAATATTGGCTCTTTCCCATATAATCCTACAGTAAATGTACATGTACCTGTATTTTGAAACGGTCTCTAAAAATACCTAGACGGTAGATTTTCCCTAAACATGGCATTTACACAAGTCAATGTAAGTTATAGATGGTATAAAATTAAAGAGTTTCTCTTTTGTAGTTTTCACACAATAAAACCCCAGACGGCCCCCTTAATAACAATTACAATTTTTCTCTTAATTGTATATATCAAGAAACGGAAAGTGGAAAATTTTTATTTGTGCCTCTGGGTGCACAAAGTCGTTAGTAAAATCAAGTTAAAAAAATCTGTATTCGAGATATTAAAATCCCATCTTGTTAGTGTGTTAATTTCTGCATGCTTACCCTTGAGTGCATGAAGCCAGCAACCCGTAAGCATATGTTCTATTCTTGCATAACTCTCGTAAGATATTTCATCTCTTTCCTGAAAACGTTATTTGTAACATAATTAGATCTTTGATATAGATAAGTAATTTCGTTATTAAACTGGGTAATGTTCATTAGCTTAATGCACAAATGACCATTGATTCGAGAAATATTCTCATTTTGAAATTCCAAGATAAGTTATTTCTTTTGCTGAAAATATAAATCAGGGTGTACTGGCAATTAACCTATATCAACAGGTGTAAATTTGCATATTTCTAAAAATTAACCTGGATTCATAACCAGGTTAAAATATATAGCTTGAAACTAGATCCGTGCCTTTAATACGGAGTGAAGTCTGAAGACAGTTCTGGGGTCAGAGGGGTCGGTCACCAGAGACACGTCCATCTTGGAGTCTATACAGAGGTACTGTCTCGTCAGGAGGTGACGTAATCTCACTTGTTGTTCCCATCTTAATATGTCTCCTACCGAAAGAAAAACACAAAAAGGCGTGCAATAATTCTGATACTAAAACCAACAACAAAGCCTGTATTGTGTGGCTTTAGCTCGTTTATTGCCAAGCAAATTAAAAGTGTTTTTTCCATTTCATAGATAAGGAATCAAACTTGTGAGTACTAATCACATAGTTTGTAGGCTTAAGTAAGAGATAAATATATATATTTTTTTCATGTCCGATATTTTTTTAAAGGAAGTGGCATATCCTCTATACAGCGACCCAAGTATTATATAAGAAATGGTTTGTAGAAGCAATTTCTCTCAATAAAATTTGCGGCAGACGGTGCCCCCATTTTTAAAAGAAATCTTTTGGTCCCGACAATCTGTGTAATATGCATCATCAATCACATATCACTTATTTAAAAGATAAACCATTAATTTGCAATTGATAAAGACATAATCAAAATCTATTAGATCAAACTCGCTCATCTAATTATAAAACGAGACCCAGCAAGTTAATCTTGACTGGAATTCAGATAAGTATTTATATGAATTCTGGAATGTTAGAAATTAAATTAATAATATTTTGAGCTTTTAGATCAAGGTTTGTGGTTTAATTTCACCGACTGATCTATTTATGAGGAAAGGGCGTCAGTAGAATAAGGAAATTCATCCATTGCAAAATCTTGATATTTCCTTTCTGGACATCGTTCATTCTTTCTTTCCCACACCACAGATAAACAAAGAGTAGCTCTATATTAAATGTAGAGGTTACCTTTAAAATATACATTTAATATTAAAAAAATACAAAGAAAGCAAATACCCTTCAGTATGTATCTAGTATGTGTGTTTGAATAAATTCTGCATTAATCAGAGGGTGTAACCTTCGCAGATATTTTTCAGGACAATAAAATAAATAATGCAAACATTACATATTTTACGATACAGATATGTTATCAACTCAAAAAGTTTGGCGAAAATCAGAAACAGTTAAATATTTTATCATAATGATAAAGAAAAATGGCTCAAACATTAGATGTGCAAAAAGGTCATTATCTACAATCAGAAGTAAAGTGTTAATTATTATATGCACGATATTTTAGTGGATTTTATTATTTAAGGGTAATTCCATAATTATCATTAATCAGCGATGGAAAAAAAGATTTTGAAACGGTTTAAATTGATATTAAGTGTATGTTGGTTACAAAAAAAATTCTCCTAGATCAAATTGACCTTCAATTTTCTTTGTAACGTTGCTATTTGACTTTTATATACATATCCAAATAGTCTTTGTGAAATAACGCTGATACAGTTATAATGTAAAGTGACTATACACAGTTTCTTTGAGAAACAAAGCTGGATTTAACATCTGCTGAAAATATTTTTATCATCTAACAGCTATCTTTTTAATGTATATTTTAATGTATATTTTTTAATTATACATTGTCATATATTTTAAAAGTTTTCCATGGTATTATAAATTCTCTATAAAAATGAAAATAATTTATATATGATATGAAACACTTAGACAAATGTTGATAATATGAGAATAAATCTTACAAAAGTCAGCCAGAAAATGACACAAATGTCTATTGGTAATTTTTGTCTACTTGATATAAATAGTTTAGAACACTATAACCTTCATATTACACAAATAATTACAAGTGTTTACCTACATGTATATGGGACTTGAAGAGCATTAGCCATACCTATCAAATGAACCCCATATAATCCGGTTCATTTGTATACATATTAAGAGGTTATTGTCCCTATAAATAATAATATTATTAAACAAACATTTACAAATCAGAGAAAATGATATTATCATTACTCATGGTTCTACGTTAACCCAAGAGATTTCTCACAAAGTCTTTGACTGAGAGTTGTTACCAAAGATGAAAGGTCGTTAGACAAACAACCGTAATTAGTGTAATGAGAAACAGGCACGGAAGCACGAAAACAAGTTACATGTACCTGTTTAACAAGGTTAAAACGATTTTTTGTATTTGACATGTTTCTATACTTATCGTTGACAACAAGTTTATGCTTTAAATGTAATTAAGAACATTCTTGAAGAAAATGTAATTGTAATTGTAATATAAAATTTATATAGCGCTCTATCAATTTGAGTCCTCTAAAGCGCTTTACAATTAAAATATATCAAAAGAGATAATGTTTAAAAAAACAACAAAAACATGTGAATAAAAATTTTCACAATGTCACTATCTAAATGTAAAGCCATATTTATTTTTTTTTTTAAATCACAAACTAAAGGATGTGTTTTAAGATACTTTTTAAAACTAGGCAGTGAAGTACATTCTCTAAGTTTAAAAGGCAGAGAGTTCCAGAGACATTGTACAACCAAAGATACATGTACATTATAATACATCTGAGATGAACAAAAACTTGTAAATATTATATATAAAACCTCATGGTGGAAATGGGGAGCTATTTTGGTTGTTTTAATGTTAAAAGCCAAAAATTAGATTTTTCTCCAGTTTTATTCAGTTTTTTTATATGAATCCATTTCTATCTCGACCCTGACCTTTAATGGAATGGAATGGAATGTCAAAAGTAAGAACACATCACCTGTGGCTGTAATTAAGATGCCGCAAATGAAAATTTACGGCTTATTTTACTTACAACTATATCAAAATCTTTCAGGTGTTTGAATTTCATCTTTGACTGAATTCCTTTATCCCTGTTTTTGTCGAGATTTTTATACCGTCATTTTTTTTCTGAATGAGTATGTAAACTCCCGTGGAGATTGATTCTTTATTAGCTCTGACAAACATTAGGAAAGCTATTTTCTCATTAGATAAATACAGAAGATTGTGAGGGTAATCACAGAAGACGGACGATGAACCTCTGAAACACATAACCGTTAACGTATTGTTTAAAATAAAACAATGTAATAAATAGCTTCACTCAGCAGGGATTTTCAAATATTATTTTATGCAGTTTTGCTGAATATGCAGTAAATCATATAGAGATGTACACTACTTGTACTTCGTTAAACAATAAAGTTGTATTCCCATTCTTTAATATCTGTATTACAATTATATATGTGCTCATAACTCGAATAAACATGTAAGTTTACAATTCGTGTAAGAAAACTGACATTTATTGTTTTTGTTTGATCATTAATCAGTGATTTATTAAATAAGTGTTGTATACGATGGCATGATTCAATCTCTAAAACATAATTATATATATAGTATTAAATTAGGAAAGATGAATCTTCCCGTACTTAACACCTGTGATAAAGAACTAAAACTTTAATAAAACAGAAGGGAAGAAAGAGTTGACATACCGTCTAAGATGCTGTGTTCGGCCTCGATCTGCCAGTACGTGATTCCAGAAGTAGAAGGCGACAGGGAACGTGGTTTGTGTTGGTCAATCACTCGAATCCGAAAGTGAACTATTAAAAAATGTAATAATGATGAATTTATGTACTCATAAGCAAGATTTAGTTAAGCAAGAGTTAGTTAGTTCTATTTGAATCAAACACTCATTTTCTGAATAAAAACAAGTATGTACCATCTTCTGTGACACAATCTTCAAATAGTCCTTCTGCTACCAGGTAAGCTTCCAATTCTTTATGAAATAGCCGTATTACAGAACCTCCCTAGAAGAATTTTTTTAAAGTATTTGTATTGACTGATCTTATGAGTCAAGGAAACTAGATCATGTAAAAAGACTTTAATTTCCCTTATTAATTAGATAATTCATAAGAAAGCTGTAATTAAAAAGTCAGACAAGTTGTTCACTTACTCTGACAAATTTCTCTTGCTCCTGAAGTTCCCTGTAACTTCCAATAAGGGTGAAACTTGAACGCTCAACTCCCAGATTCAGTTCAGATCTAATAAAAAAAAATCGGTGGGATATTAGAGAACATATCTGTATCTGAGCAGATCGATTAAAATGACTTTAAATTTTAATTATTAAACTTGTCAAGCAGCATAGATAAAGAGAAATGCATCCCTAAGATAAATGTATGAGCAAACAAATCTTGTACATCTTTAATTTGTAAAATATCGATAGAATACTGTGAGTAAAGTAGCCAGAAAATTGAGAGAGCTATATGTGGCATAGAAATACGAATATTAAAAAAAAATAAATAAGTACTTAAGGGAGCCGACTGTCTTGGGTTTTATTGTGTGAAAACTACAACAGAGAAACTTTAATTTTATACCATATGTAACTTACACTGACTTTAGTGTACAAGCCAAGTTTAGGGAAAATCTATCGTCTAGGTATTTTTAGGAACCGTCTCAAAATACAGGTACATTTACTATAGGATTATATGGGGAAGTGCCAATTTATCGCACTTCAAAGCAAATTATACACTTACTACAATAGACTTTTTGCTCAAAGTATAATATGTGATGAGTAATACTATACTGTACATTATATGTAAGAAACACAAATTCTACCTTCTGGTTTCCAGAGGGGGCATCTCAAAATGTCAACATTAACAAAAATTTCTTGTTTTTATGGAGTTTTACAAAATATGACAGATACAAAAGATTTACATAAAAAATAACAAAAGTAATTGAGAGATTCTCCAATGTCTATGTTTTAAATTTAAAGAGCTTATATTGTATACTTTTTCTTTTTTTTTTAATAACATTTTTATGACCCCCTCTTAAAGAACTTCAATTTATCATAGCGTCACAATCACACTATTACGACGTCAATTTACCTATTGGTTGAAAAATCGTTTTAAAAATCAGTTATATAGATTTGTAATTATATTTCTTAACCTGTGATTTCTTAATTTTGTTAAATTTTACTAATTATGTGAAAATAGTTGCTATAAAAGAGTAAATACGCTTCATTTTACTATGATGCGCGAAGTACTGCGCAATGGAAACCCCAGTCGGTCCCTTCATACTATCAGCTAATAAGAAAATTAATAAGAATGAATTTACCCGTAAGAAAAATGGTCAATCTGGAAAGGCTCACTGGCATGGAAGTAATGTCCATGTGACTTCACACTTTCAAAGACGATTTGGTCAAACAATTGAACCTAAATGTGCAAGACAAAATTCTGTTAAAGGAAGAACAAGTGATGATTTTATTTATTCATTTTTGTTTACAGTGAGTGGAAAATTAAGGAACTGCTGTCTCAGCTGTTGAGACTGTAGCTCTCAGCTTGTTTGTACATATGCTAAAGAAGAAGAAAAGTAGTACCTGGATAAAAACATTTTATTTTTACTTATACGTTTACAGAACGTTTACAGATATTTTCTAAACTTGTACCTACATGTAGTAATCCAAGTTTTGCTGAAATCAGATCAAAATTGCAAGAGCAGTAGCAATTTTAAAGATTTTCACGTATGTTTTGTATTGCATCACTGATAAATTAAATTATGAGCCATAGTTTTAAATCATGTGGACCAGGTTTTATTGAATCAGACCAAAACTGTAGGAGGTGTACTTTTTAAGAGGAATCCAGACATTGTTCTATGTTATTCACCATGGCAACATTTTTCACCATAAAGAGCATTGTGTACCAAGGTAAAGTATATAACTGTGTTCCAAGTTTCATTGGAATCAGAACAAATATGTAGAAAAAGTAACATGTTGAAAGAGTTCACAGAAATGTCTATGTTCAGTAACCATGGCAACACATTTCGTCGAAATCCAAAATGGATATACAGATTTATGTATAATTGTGTAGTCTACTAGTGTAACAAATCTTATTGGTTTGGATCAAAACTGTAGGAGGATTAGCATTCAGACAAACGGACAGACAGAGGGACGACGATCCCTTACTTTTGCATAATTTCTTCTGGGATTCGACAAGAGCTAGAAGACATGGACAGAAACGTAACTTTTCAAGCAAAGCTTGGTTTTGTTTATGTTAACACAGCAAAGGAAAAAAAGTTATTATTAATTGCATGAACCAAAACTCATTATACTAAGCTTTTTGTGTAATTGCACTCACTATTTCTCCTTCAGATTTGACCTTGTAACGCGGAAGGATTCTGAATTGGGCGTTCTTGGCGTTGTACTCGTGGAGCGACACCTGTAAAAAGGAAAAGATGTAACTCCATATTGTTTGTGGGAAACCTCGCAGTAAGCTACATTAACAGAATAAGACATTAAATTAACCCGAAATGTGCCCATCATTTAGCGGCTTCAATAAAGATTGCTATGAAGAACAATTTTCTTGTTGTATGCTTACATGACAGAAATAAGATTTGCATTATTATTGAGATTCCTTTTCTTTGTCTTTCTGCATATAAAAAAACGTTTAGATGTTTCTATACCTTTAAAAAATGTTATCAATTAGAATTTTTTCCAAGACTTACCCATGTTTTATGACAGACTGAGGTCTTTACGCTTACTTTTCATTGGATAAAATAATATAAAAAATCTCTGGTTTATAAATGTTACGAATACCAGAATGCAAAAATTTAGAAAAAGGAGAGGAAAAACTTTATATCCGGGAAATTTATTTTGCTAAATGAAAAAAAAAATGTGATGATTTAAGCATGAATTAAGGCATATCTTTTTCATAGTATCACTTATCGACATATTTTCAAGTTTATTAAATTGTTACACATCAATAAGCTTTATTGAGAATAGAGCTTAATTACACATTTCACAAAATATTCCTATTATCTCCTTGACGAATAATGTTTTGATTTCTATCATATATTCAGTATTGTTTGCAAAATGATTTAAACAATACTAATCAGTTTAAAACACCAATTTATTGCTCTTTACAATGATAAACTATTAAACTCTTTAAAAACATATTATTTAAAACCTGCACATGGGTGTTATTTGTCAGACATAAATGCATTTTTTTTTTATTTTCGCAACTGATCAAGTTGAAACTCCTTCGATGATGTGGCGCTGGGATAGGAAAAGAATGTTTAAGCTCAAGAAAAACGACATATGTAAAGTCGATACCAGCCATCTTCAGCCGCCGTACTGACTGACCTTCATGTTGTTTTTGTCCTTCTGACTGGTTTGTGTCGTACTCATGTGAACAAACTTTCCTGTAAACACATGTTTCAGCTGGAAGAAAATGACAGAGATAATTCATTTTCATTTGAAAGAAACGGTGCAAAAAACAACAGAATGTCGAGCAATGACAAATATGATTTACAAGTGCCATTGTATAACCAAAAACCATAAGTCCGAAAAATGTATGTTTGTTGCAAACATTGCTTGAATACTTTTCTTCTAAGAAAGTCTGTTACATTTGTAATTTTTATATTTTTCCCTTCTATGATGAACAGTTGTAATTGATAATTGAATACGAAGAGACTATTTATTTCTCGTTACCTGTACAACTTCCCCGTATCTCACGCGCTTTCCGTGTTGTCTCTTTTGCTCGGCCTCGTTGTCCTTGTTTTCTGCTTCTGCTGCCAACTGTGTTGTAAAATATTACTAATATTACTATGCCAGTTTTTATTAAGTTTAATTGTCATATGAAAAATAAATCATTAAGAAGTTTGCACGCATGAATATTCTCCCTATGGTACGGAAGCTAAGACCTTGCTTTGCAGATATTTGCTTAACTTGTGATTACTTAAGAAAATCTAGATAAGAAGAATTGTACCTAACAACTTTATTACTTGTTGCAATGAAATTTTTAAAAAGTTACAAGAGTGGGTCCTTGTATGGAATTTTTTCTGTATAAGATCAGTATTTGACTGATACCTTTGTTTGTTTGAGCAGACCGCGAGAGCAGTGCTCGGGATTGTCTGACTGAATTGAATTCATCCATTTCCTGTATTTCTTGTTGAGCTTGTACCTATTCTGGATGCACACTTGGAATACCACCACTGAAACAAAGGTCGGTCAACGATAACATCGGATAAAATTATATAAACCATTTTCCATTTTGTTTAGGAGAGTCACAATGTTTTGTACGTATTGAATTTCAAAATGTGTACAAGTGTGCTTCAGTACTGAAATTCACAATACATAGAATATTTCCCATTTATTTCAAGTGTACTATGGCAGTAATCTCAGGAAGTATCAAATTCAAATCAATATCATTTTTACATTTTGAACTGATGTCAATTTTTTGTTTATCATTACTGTGCAATTTCTATTGACATATTCCAATGTTACGCCCTCGTAATGAAAAGTGTCAAATTCTAAATAACGAGTGTCACTCGTGCAGAGTACATTGCCTCGGATTACAAGGGTGAGATAGATGTTTGCAGAATAAAGTGCAAATTGTTTGTTGATTTTCAGCTGACACTAATGATAAAATCATGATCAACACTACAAACAAAATTGAAACTAAAATCAGCTGAAAAAAAATTATCTGAATAAAACGATCTTTAAGTGCACAATTCCCTCTGTCAACAGAACACGTTTGTGTTATCAGTACTCACTCAACTTTTACCGATCATGAAATTTTCGAAATAGAATCGACACTTGTTTGAAAAGATCTGAAATAAACATTTGTGAAGCTATTTCTACTCTTTAAATTACATCATGCCTAGAAATATCTCTGATATCTTCAAAAATCAGTATCCCTATTACATAAGAAAAGAATTTACAAAAGTTGGAGAGAAGATAAAGAGAGTTGGTTTGGAAGGGGGTTGGGCATTATGATATTCGAATATTATGATAAGAAATTGTTATTAAGGGAGAGGAAGATAAGACTTTATGCTGCTATGAAAAGCTTTAAAATCCCTTTTGATTACCGCGAATCCCTGTATATATGTACATTCAAATACTCGACATTTTTTTCTACATTATCTTCAGGCTTCAGATGAAGCAACACAATCATGCCTTTTTCTCTCTTGTCTAAAGCAAACAATTGCAAAAACACAACCCTTATACATGTATAAATATCACTTTGTCGTCTTACCTTGAGGGTTTGGGATATTTCTTGGTCTATTTCGCTCTTGATTTGTGTAAATGTATAATCCATTATTGGAGGAACTGTAAATATCACAGAGCAATCAGATTGACTTGTTTACGATATTCAGAAAAATAATTTCAATGATTGTTACAATTTAGTTTATGCATTAGTTCTAGTGTTAAATGAAGATATCTATACCACAAAACGCAACCTTTAAAGTTGCAATTAAAGTAAACATGAAGCTACACAAGGACATAAAATGCATACTTATTGCAGCAATATGCATGAAGTTGGATTGTTAGATTAAGACAAAGCTTAAGGCTTCTAGAGGTTTATGTAATGAAGAAGTCATTGAAACTCTTTTGAGGCTCTTAATGCTATTAGCAGTAAACAATTATCTGATACTTAGTAGGGGAACCGAACAAATTGACTCAGGCATTAACTGCCTGTTTGTGTTATCCTGTCACATCAGCGTTTGATTATGGAATCAGCTTGACGTTTTTAAGTGTTACTGCTAATACCCGAGTCCTTGACATGGTGTGACCATTACCAGAAATTATACAATATTTACTTACCCATTTGAAAGCAAAACCAAATGAAAATGAGAGAGGCTTTTATGTCTTAAAGTATGGTACTTGTTTTCTTTCTACATGTGTACATGTACTATGAAGATACTTACCGTTTTGTGGTTAAATATTTTAAAATATGTACATATTCATACAGGAATAAAAGTAGAATATTTTTATTATACCATTGGTGACATTATGAGCTATATTATTTTAAAATATGTACATATTCATACAGGAATAAAAGTAAAATATTTTTATTATACCAATGGAGACATTATGAGCTATATTATTTTAAAATATGTAAATATTTATACAGGAATAAAAGTAGAATATTTTATTGTACCAATGGTGATATTATGGACTGTATTTGTATGGAATCATTACTTTTTTCAAACTTGATTTCTTTTTCATGTTTCGTGTCAAAACCTTTTCAATCCTCCAATTCCAGATAATCTATGTTACAACAAGTGAATTTTACAATAAAATACATAAAAATAAATAAATAAATAAAATTGACAGTTTGATTTGAATTTCTTGCCAATAGTCAAAAGCTCATAAACACAGTTTTAATGCTATTGCTAGATAAAGACAAGTACGAAATGTACGAGATGTTGAAAATGCATGAACAACTTAACAAGTTTTAGTATTTTTTCCCCTTGAAATAACTATCAAGTAATATGCATACAAATTGAGTTACGATGTCTATCGTATTAGAATGTACACCTCGTTTTAGACAAAGTTCTCATAAAGTCAGATGAATAATTGTTTATGTAATGACAGGTAGTCTCAGACTTCACTATTGAAAAGTAATAGCCTAACTAGAACGCATATGTGTGACCATTTTGAGAAAAAAACATTTTTTATGAAGGGTTTTAACAAAGAAAAGTCAATTTTAAGAGTGTCTGTACAATTAAAAAAAAATTATGAACCATGATGCAAAAATATATCTGTGACGAAGAAAGTTCTCTTTAAATATTTTGAACGAGAAATTTTCTGTATATCTTTTCAGTCGTAACGGTCAGATCATGAGTTTGTGACATGTGCAAGCCATACACATAAATACAAACATACAGTCGAAATAAGCTTTGATGCTTTTGTAATGTAGTTTACAAGAAGGCAACGAAAAAACAATCTTTGAATGTGAATGTTTTCTTACATGTATATATAACACAATGTTTCCTAAAAATAATACATTTTTTATAATATCTAACATTTTTCAAATTTTGTGAGGGATACTGTGGTATTCTTGTTATCGTTTATATAAATCTTATTCTGAACGCTAAAAATTACTTTTTTCAAATATCTGTTGCACTGTATGCAGTAAACATGAAATTCATGAAGCCTTCAAGACTTGCTGCTGGGTCTTTATGTGAAGACGATTAGTGACGTGTGAATGTTTGTTGATGATTAATAAAATATGGATCATCGAACGTTATCCTTGTCGTTTATGAAGTGTGCTTTCATGATGTCAGTTTATAGGTATCGGCATCACATTTATCTATATGCCCACTATACCTTTAACAATTACGCTACATTTACCGGTCTTAATCAACACCAAATCCTTGACATTACATTGTATGAAGTACGCCGACCAAATTGTTTTTCACATTTATCAAACATTTTTATTCTATTATGACAGATTCAAGACAAATTATTATTTTATAATTTTGCATTGTGAATGTATATTTCTTTTAGAAAACTTGTGAGACTTATTTATCAGTTTGTAAATTGGAAGACGTATTCATTCAGACCTACTGCTTTCTATTCTATTATCATTAGCCCATTTCCAGGCCAAGTGTATCCACTTTGTACATTAACTGAAGAGCTGTAATTTTTCTTTATCAAAGAAAACAAAGTATTACAACCAGGAAAAATGCAAGTCATTAGTTTGTAACAGCGAGGTATGACTGTTATATCTTCATTATATGATTTAAGCATATGTATAAAAATCTATTAACAACTCACAAAATATCTGCTGTTTTCTGAGGTCAGTATAATGAGAATATATACAATTATGTATTAATAGATATATTCCGATTTGTTATTAAGTGTTAAGATTGCTAAAATTGAAAATCACTAACAATTAATTTTGCATTGAATTTAAGTAATATATTTCTTGATATAATAAAATTGCCAGAAAATTACTTCTCGCTTAAATTATATTCCATGTTTTAGGACAAATCGCTTAATTTGTGTCTCGCTAAATATTCCACTTAAAAATATTTTAAAAGATTAATGCGTTTACATAAAAAGAATGATGGAAAATATGATAATCAACTTTTTATTTAGTCAATTACCGTCATCGTATGTGTTTATTGCATCTAAACACCAACTGACCCAAAATCAATTGACCGATACATTCGACAGATAACTTATGTTTCCCGAAATCTCACAGTCTTGCAGATACTTCCTTTACTAATTAAAAATGTTTAAAAACAAAGAATAGATTTACAGCTTGATTGTTTTGTCTTTGCAAAGAACTATAATCTGTGTAAGAATTTCTAAATATTAAGTTAGTCAATGGAAATAAAGTCTGTGCAATGTCCTTATCTTTGTTATCAACATGGATCAAGTGAAGTTTTTATTTCTGAATCGAACTTCTGACCGACGTATTAAAGATAAGCGGAAGGTTATACTTATCAATGAAATCAATTAACAGATCGTAAATAGAGTATTATCTGCCAATTATCTTCCTTTTGTAAGACGTGACATAAATTTTTAAGCAATTGTTATTGTGGTTTACGGAAAGAAAATGGCACATTTTAAACTTTTCTCCTAACTTTATTGTATATATACCCATTTTACTGCATTCAAGATAGAGCTTCAAGCACCTGGAGTTACGTTTGTTGTAATAAATTACCATTCTAGACATAAAAACTAGCCCAATGGCGGGCAGTATGTATATAATTTTCCGTTCTTCCTTTGAATCTGGGTCTTTTCTGATCATCGAGCAATGATCGCCTCTATTAACAGATGCCTTTTAGCAAAGCATACTGACCAATGCATGCAGCACCTTTAATCTTCGTCAGACCACTGTCTTAATGCCAGGAACAATCCCCAAATCTTTGTAATTCAGCTCTTTTATTATTTCTTTTCATGGACCATAAAGATGTCGCCATTCTTATCTGAGATATTCTGATGTTTCTGTACTTAAAACCCTTGCACAGCCATTTTGTTTATCATTTAAATTCAAAAATAGTTTACATTTATTACGATTGAACAGTTTGGGAGCTGATTTAATGGATTTATATATATCTTTCTATTTGCTTTATATATTTCGGCGTAGTAATGTCTTTTTTTTTTTAAACAAAAAGGTCTACTATGCTGTGAGCATATTATAAATCATTTTTAGAAATCATTTCTACATCTTACTATTCTTTTGTATACACGCCAAAATTTTTTTTTACCTGTGAATACTCTGGGCACATCAAAGACAAAGAATTGCGAATTGCTCATTCAATTTTCATATGGGTAAAAAAGTTGTAATTTTGATAGTTCTTCAATGGCTACTGGTATATGCATTTCATTTCAAGAGTACACGTGGAACATTATCTGATTTTCGCAACAGCTGATTATTTTTACTAAACAAAAGATGTACTAAATAGACTTTTTTTTGTAAATCTAGAAAATGTGGATACTTGTAATGATTCGAATGCTTTTTGAACTGTGAGCTAATTTTTATGCTGAAAAGCACATTCTTTTCTATTAAAATTCAATTCTGACGTCATATACACTGTATAGTGTACGTACAATGTATTCCATTGCATTGTTAGGAATATATGAGAACGATGAGACAATATAAATTGACGCGCAAATTCTCTATGTTAATAAGCAATTCTATTTAAGTTTAGAAAAATATGCTAGATTTGAAGTAAAAACGTTTTCTCATATTCCCGAAATGCAATATCCCTCAGCACCTAAATGTCTTGGCGATTCTCGTTCCCGGCGCAGCATACATAAGGTAGTGACTGTTTCTTTGCCAAACACCCGGCACTAGAAGTGAAAATCATGGGTCTTTCGGATAAGACCTTAAAAAAAGATGCCCAGGTAGGCGTTGGCACCATAAAGAACCCTCACTGTTCAATAGCCCTCAGTGCCGAGTACAGGTCTAAATTTGAAGTTCTTCACTGCTATATTGTGACATCTCTATATGAGTGAAAAAAAATTTTGATTGGGACGTAAAACAACACACACTCAATCAATCATCGGCGGGTTTTCTACAAATGGCTCCGATAAGCTTAATGAAACTTCACAGTTATGATAAATAAATGTATATGCAAAATGAAAAATTCCTAAAATTGCCACCGTAAATTGTAAATGGAAGCACTATATATAAATAATTTCATTTTCCAACCGATTTTTAAAACATAAATGTAATATTCCTTACATCAAGTCAAACTGATTTCTGCAAAACCTTGGAATAAGTTGGATATAATTATAGATATCATAGTTACAAAGAAAACTATTTTTTTTCCTTTAAAGTTATTTCAAAACTGCAATGATGTGTTAGTGTCTCCCAAACTTTCTGTGATTAAAAATGTCTGAATTGGCTGTCATGAAACGAAAAGATGTAATTCTGACAATTGAAATTATGTAGAATTTTTTAAATAGTACTTGCTTACTCTTCTATAGACAGAAACTGCAGGAAGAGTAGCAATATGAGGGTTTCAAAGAAATCAGTAATCTTGGTAACTCTGTTCATCAAAATAAAATCAAAACCTGATAGATTTCTGTATCTCATTCTTTTTTTTATTATTGGAATCTTATTAAAAATGTATGTGGATAGGCATTTTGAAAGAATTTTAAGGAATTTGACATTTTGATAACTAAAGCAACACTGTTCATCATCATCATAAAAAAAATCAAACCAAAGCCAAATACTAGTACGCAGTTAAGAAGGGAAGAGTTTCAACATTCTCATTATAATCTTTCTTACATTCAGTTCTATAAAAATGATCGACATTTCATTGTCTTGAAAGATCAAAACATAAAAGGGTAGGAATTAAAGAACCTCAGTTGGTGATTTTGGGATACTTGCGATAATATTAGATTAAATTCTCGTCAGACTTTAAATGAATTTTAATTACGTATAACTCTTGCCAATAACCAAAGTTGTTTTCCTTGCCCCGTTTTATATACCGATCTTTAATATTTTACTGAAGTTAAAAAAGAATTTAAAACCGTCGTTTATTCCTTTTATTTTAATGCCTTATATGCGGCTTCATGAAAAGATGAAGAATTTCAATTATGAATCAGACAAATTTCTCCTGATTGGAGCGAACTTGAAAAATTGATAATTAAAAAAAAAATCTTTCTTTATAATTAAATTTGCAAAATGCTGGTGCAAGAGTTGTGCCTTTTTCTTTTTAAAAAAAAGGGTAAGATAAACAGAATGGATGACAGTGTGTGGAGGTAGACGTACCTGGACTGGGAGCTGTATACATATCCTTCTGTCTCTTCACAATAGAGACAGATGTAGTCTCCAATACACAGATACTCGCCCATGCCGGGTTCCTCACTACAGCCATGAAGCTGCAAAAGACAGAAATACAATTACTGTAGTAAAAAAAGACAGAAGACTCATCCATCAACTCTGAAGAAGGTTTTTGTATCTCAGCAGTCTGTGTAAATATTTTTCTTGGATGAGAGTGAAATGAGGAGAGTTTTAATAGTGTTTCAATGTTCAATAATAAAGTGATTATAACATATCTTCATTCTTCATCTTCTTTCATTATGTCATAAACTGATTAGTACTCTGATAAGAAAAATAGAAAACGTGTGGTTTCAAGAGGTTAAATTTTTCACGTCTTGCAAAATATCGCATAAGAGTGCATATTGCCTTCGTTATTTACAAGTACTTACCCATAAAATATTTATGTAGAAAATTCACTTTAAATGATAAAGTACATATCACAAAAGCACTCTACCAGAAATGAACTAAAAGAGTAATTTTTAGGGAAACTTTTTTTTCATGTCTGCAAAATTGAATATAAAGAGAAAAACTTGGAACCACGTTGGTTTCAATTAGGCGGTGTGAAATATGCATCAATTGAAGTGGTGTTTGTAGATATCTCTGATACAAAGAAAAAAAATGAATTCTAGACCTACTTCTTCTTTGTTTCTACTAATTAGTCTGAGATCTCAAAAATCATCTGTTGTTTGATTATGTTAACAGAAAACAAGATCATGTAATAACTGAAAATGTAGGGGTGAATCAAAGAAGTTCTATCATCTTCAACATTAACAGCAATATTAATGATAAAGAGGTCTAAAATTATTAACATTTATGACTTCGTGATTGATTTGCTTCCCAAAAGAAATTGTAAAAGGAGCAGAAAGGAGACACAGGGCATGATAGAACTTTGCTTGCTGGTTCTTTTTTTTTTTTGCTATGAAGAATATGTATTGCCATAAAATGTTACATATGTACATATATATCTCAGTGCATCTTGAAATGGAATTAAAAAAAACGGTAAAATGATAGGATTTTCTTAATACATACATGTAGTTGTTTCTACATTTAAAAAATCTAGGAACTCATATATATATATATATATATATATATATATATATATATATATATATATATATATATATATATATATATATATATATATAATTTTTCTTCAAACCGTATCCTTACGTGCAGAAGAATTCAGGAACGGATAAAAAAAAGTCATAGATCGCTGTTCTTTATAGACAAAATCATTTCTGACATATCTCTCATAAAGGGCTTAGATTTGCATTTATTGAAATGCCCTTGATTTGCCAAAGCGTGTTTTTGTCATATTATGACCCTATAGTAGAAGACTATTTGAGTATTTGCAATTGACACTTGTTTGCTTTCTTGACCGATAGAAAGACGTCCCTATGAGGAAATACACAGATTTTAAAATAGTCATCACATACAATAAAAATTCTTATGAATTGCACAGTTTCATAAATATGAATTAAACTTTAATATGACTTTTATTCAATGCATATTCCTTTATTCAACCTGCACCTTTTTTTTTACTTGAAAGGCAATTAAACTTCAAAATTGTGTAAAGTACTAACCTATGATTTTAGGATGTCAAGTGTATCAAAATTAGAAAATAAGCATTTGAACAGCTTGAATTATTCGTACTCAACATCATAAAAACATAGCAGATAAGAATCTAGATTAAAAAGATGATAATAACAGGGAGAAATTAAATCACAATAATTACAATAATTGGACCTTAACAGGTTACCTGTAATCAGTATATATTGACTTGTCATTACTCCGTCAAAGATCCTATTTATAAATGTGATCCAAATGCAATAAGTTATTCTATCATTACACAAAATTGTGTTTTTCCAAATCACTTTATCATAAATATGAATTCATGTAGTAATTTTAAACACCATAAAAAAATCCAAAGTCTACGAATTGAAATACTCGCGCTACTGACACAAAGATAAATCTATCCATGTAACTATTGCAACGGTCGGTAACTTGTCTTAAATATGACGTCGATAATCGGGCCTCGCGCACTCAGCAGACGGTTGCCGCTGATTTTTTCGAGAGCTAAAGCTTTTGGGTGAGGATTATGGAAGCTTAGCACCTACGCCTTTTACTGAAGTTGTTTACTTATGATACTAATATAAGGCTATCTGAAATGATTTTAACACATTTCCTTTAATCTAGTTTACAGCCCCCCCCCCCCCCCCCTTACAAAAAAATCGAAACAAATATTAACAAACCAAAACGGTGTCAATATTTTAACTCTTAAAGAAAAAAGAAAAACAAAACAACCATATCAATCCAAACATCGACATTTATTTCTTTAAAATGTTAAAAATAAAAACCTGGAGAACAATTTGTAAAAAATGTTTTCTACTTCTCAGAACTTTGTTTACATTGGATGTTATACTGCCCAAACACGTTATGAATTTGACCTGGTAAAGATAATTGCTTTGATGTTAATATATCAATATTAACCATCAAATTCCATGGAGAATGAAAGCGTTACATTAATCATTTTACTGAAATAAAAATAGAGAATATAGAACGACCATACCGACCACTATTACGTTTAGGACTGTAAATATTATCTATTTTTATGTGATGCATTTGTTTTCTCAAAGGTTTTTACAGTGTTTCAAATAAAAGTTACAATTATGGTCTGCATTTTAAAAAAAAAATCGATGTTTACATTTTCTTTTAAAAAAGTTAATATTTTTGTGGTTTGAATATTTGCATTAAAAGGTTCAGTATACATGTATTCGGTTTTCCATTTTTTTTTTGTTGGTGGTGGTGGTGGGGACTCCTCTCCGATAGATGGCCCGCCGGATGACCAACGCACATTTGACCGCGACATACGTGTATGTAGTTGACTTGATTTATAGATATAAAAAAAGAGGTCAAGAAAACAAAAAGATTAGACCTATGAACCTTTGAGGTTAACCTTTTAACCAAGATTCTAGCGATTATGAAGCTAGTAAAGAAAATTAAGATTTATATCAACGCTTGAAACTGATTCTATATCATAACATGAATCTCTAATGCCGTAATTTAGTCTATAAACACAAACATAAAACCCTTAACACTAATGCTGTGCTTGGTATGTTTGGTAGCCTCAGATGCTTCGAATTCACACCTCCATTCTGTTTGAGAGTGTCCCACCCCCTGAAGATCAGACAAGACCAGCCAGGGCATCAAAGTCACAGAAGCTCAACCTACACATATCAAATATCTGAACGCCAAACTTCGGAATTCCAACTTAGTAACGCCATCGTCCAATAATTCTATAGTTCTCCGTGATTCATATAATCGGGTTGGAGGAATGCATACCAAAGGAAGACAACCAGACTCTGATTATATAAAGGTTACGTCAAATTCTGACAGATAAAGATTTTTAATTCTCAGACAAATATGATGAATTGCTTTTATTAAATTCATTTCTAAGATTGGAATAAGATAAATCACAAAAAATCTGCTCATAATGATAATACTGGGAACAAACTAAGCTATATTTTAATCTCTGTCAACCATACAAAGCAACCAACAGCAATTGACTTTTTCTGCCTTTTAAAACGTTATGCAATGCCATTAAATGGAGACCTAGGATTCTGTTTTTTTTTTGCTTAACATTACAATAAAGATTGTAAAAGAACAGAGTAAGATTTATTTTCTCTATGTTATCATATTGAAGTAACTTTTAATGTTTTATTAGCTGTAGTATGCCAATTTCATAAAAATGAACATGATTTTGTATTAAATTAAAGCTTATGTTTATGTAAAAGTATATACTAGTTTTGCAATGCATACACTAGTCATACTGTCTGAAACTATATTCAAACAGTATTGATATAATGATGCAAACTATTTTTTTTTTTACAATTGTAGTTTTATTGGAATATTATAATTAATTTTAATTAAGATTCGTCGTTTACATAATTAAGTTATATGAAGTTCGTTTCAAGTTCTATTTTATTTAGTTGGTCTTCTTCGTTTTTGTTCAGTTTTCCAGACTTCATATAGGGAACAAGGAAGAACATAACGCCAAGGATCAATTGTTGCACAAAAGACTAGAAAGTGACATTAATTATGTTTTGGGCACAATATTCTGAAATTTATAAGGAAAATTATTGGAACAAAATGTCAAATGCTTAAGAAATAAAGTACGCGTTTTCGTGGATGCTGCAGAAAAATCGCCGAGGTCAAGAAATGTTGTTTTGAAATACACATGTATAAAAGCCGAGGTGTAAGCATTAGGGTATCCTGCAACCATTCACTACAACGAGAACTTTAGTTCTTTTCTACTAACAGCTCTTAAATAGGGATTACCGTTTCCTCTATAGAGAACCAAATTAGGTTACTATGTCGCAGGATCTGCATCTGTTAAAGGAGGCATTGATATGGTCTAAATAAGCATTATTACATTCTTGAGGCATATATTATATTCATTTCACTTTACAAGTTTGATATATATTTCTGTTCTGATAATCTTTAAATGTTTGAGAATAATGTCCGCTGATTTCTTTAATACCATCAATAACTGTAGTAGAATTAATATCTTGATTGTTTTGGATACCATATAAAGAGAATCAATTGATATATCTCGTTAGAGAGTATGAATTGGGTGAATTACTAGTTATAAAATCAGTGGAAAATTGGTCAACTTCTTTAGCACATTGAATGATGTTAACACATTAATCATTAAGCTATCCCCAACTTAGTAAAAAGTGGATAGGCTGCTTATTGGAAAAGCTTATTGGTTTAGGTTAAAGTCCAAGGTAACTTCATTGATAGGTTTGAATATTTGACTGTGCATACAAGACATGGATTTAGAACATTTTTCATTGTTGAATTATGAAACATCTTTAAAAAATGATACAGTGCTAAGAATTGATTTTTATAACCATTGACCAAAGCTTGATTATTTCTCGTTCAAAATAGCAAAGCTACAGACAATTCAGAAGAAAAAAAAATGAAATAAAATGTTATAAAATTCCTTGACTGAATCTTAAAGTACTTATTTAAGAGCAATAAATTAACAAAGGATTGTGAATAAAGAAATTCAATAATTTAACAACATATGCAACTTGTAAGATACCTCCAAATCGAAAACTAATGGAAACAGCGCAAATAGAAAACCACAGGGTTTAAAGATATTTGACAGTTTGGGGAAGTTAGCAATTACAAATGACAGTCTGATGCAGATGTTTATGAATCTAACGTTGATAAGATGCCTGGATACTTGAAAATTCGATGGGACGGGGTATTAAGCTTGTTAATAATAATTCAATAAAATCATTGTATCTGGAAACTTCACCAGGGATAAAGCCTTTATGCAGCTGTGCAGAAATATTTCTATTGTTACTTGAAAATGTTTTATTTAGTTATAAAGTTAAATGAAAATACTTATTCATGTTTAAAGAAGCTCTGGACTGTTGAATATCATACATATTACATATTGTATAGCGTTTATCTCTCTTAGTATGTCTTCTAATACGACCGGCATTTCTTAAATGAAATACAAGTATATCAGCTTGTTCAAATGTTCGTAAGACGAAACGTGAAGGCTTATTATAGAGTAAAATACAATGTAATCAGTATTGCTTAGTTACACATTTTCATCACTCTCAATGTTTTTAGAGATTTAAGAAAAAAAGCATGTTTGTTGTTAAATAAACAATTTACATACTTGTTTGCTCTCTCTCTCTATATATATATATCATATAGTTTGAGTTTTTCATTTAAATTTGGATTTAATATATATATATATATATATATATATATATATATATATATATATATATATATATATATATATATATATATATATATATGAAAGCTTTTACAAATTTGGATTCTTTTTCTAACTAGTTTCTCCTCAATTCTGATTTACAAGTATCAATAAACACGAATGTTTGTGTTGTCCACGAAACAATTGGTTGAGGACCTAGATGGAAGAATTCATAAGGCAGTAAAATCTTATAAGAATGTACAACAATTGCTGACCAGCATTATTCCTTGTTTCTGGACATGGCATGTACTACAATGGACTACACTATTTATTCGACAACGGATCTCTCAATTCCATCACAGATTACAAATGTTGTACGATCTGTACTTGATAATATGATACAATGTTGAAGCAATAACAATGTTAGGGAATTTTGCTTTTAATTTCCTGCGTTCTGACCTCAGTAGGGCGCCAAACATAAATTCCCAACTTTTAAAAATAATATCAAAATACATAATAATCATTCTATATGATTTCCGTGACCAAGTTACCAAAGAAATAACCTTGGACGGCTTATCTAACATGTCTTAACTAAATCTAAGATAGTACTGTCCGATGATTTCAGACAATATATTCAACGTCAGCTACTGCCCTTAAATCTGCCCTGCTTTGTAATGTTTGCTTGTATTGGCATGTAAATCTCCATTATGTACCAAATCATTCAGATATATCGATATATTATGCAAATCAGATGTGGATATTTAAAAACTCCAAGGAACTTTTAGACAATTTGAAACCATAAAATTTGACCACGATCAATAACATCAAAATGTACGATTTTTAAAACACTTTATACAACCATTAAAGTCAAAGCTCTTTGACATCATAGAAAGCTGCTTTGAACTCGTAAATTTCATTTGCGAAATTATTTTATTAAAAATTATTCGGATTGTACACACAAGTACTCCGAAGTTGATACTAGTATTGAAAAGATGCTTGAGTTTCCAATTGACAATATCTATGAAGTTTTTGGAGATCAAATCTTCCAACAATCTTTCGGAATTTCCATGGGTACTAATTGCGCCCCGTTATTAGCAGACCATTTTTGTATTCATATGAAGCAGAATTTTTCTAAAACTTCTGCATGAAAAGAAAGATTCTCTTGCTATGGCCTTCAATTCAACATTTAAATATATAGACGACGTTTTATCAATTGACAATTTTCATTTTCATTCCTACGTTGATTCGATTTATGATAAAAGATACCATAGAGTCTGACACATCTGTTTCATATTTGGATATTTTACTAGAAAAAGACGTTAATGGTAACCTGACAACAAAACTTTATGATAAACGTCATGACTTCAACTTTTCTAATCTGAACTTTCATTATATACATGTAGGTAACAAAATACCATTATCACCTACATATGGAGTTTACGTCTCCCAGTTCATTCATTCAAGAACATGGTCTGTGTACGAACAATTTCTAAAAGGAGGCAAGCTATTGACAAATAAGTTGATGAAACAAGAATTTAAACAGTCTCGTTTAAAGTCAAAATTTTACAAATTCAATGGTCGATACAATGGCCCTGTCAGCAAATACAATCTATCATTAAAGCAATATGAGCTGCAACTTGGAAATTTTTGTGGCAAAATTGTAATTAGCAATTTCAATGACAGGAAAAAAAGAACATTTATAAACTTCTGTTGTTCATATTTGCGATGGAAGAACTATTTAGAGACTTTGATCGAAGCAAAATTACATTATTGTCGTCTTGTACAATATTGATTTCTTATATAATACTATACATTCCATTGTACAAAAACCTTTCTTCTGAAAAAAATTTAATACTTTATTTTAGTCTAATTGATCATAAAGGTTTAAATAACATACATATTTATCAAAACAGCACATTTTAAGCAAAATAAATTCTCAAAAAATGCAGCTCATATTGCTTTAAGTTGAATGTTGACTGAAGATTTTCAGAAAAATTGTTAGGCCATTATTTTCACGCCGATTTCCGTTTGCCTGATCATGACAAGGAGCACACGGCGGTTGAGACAGGGGATGCTTACTCTTACATGGCACCTGATCCCACTTCGGTGTTTTAAGAGGTCCATGTTTGCTCTGCTCCAAATCTGTATTATTTTAATGGTCTTTTGAGCTTGATTACTGTTCGTTATCTTCATACTTCATTATCTTGTAGTAATACTGCAAAATAGCGCGTAAATTACACATTACAGGGACTATTTTTTTGTTTCTAAAAGCAGCACTTATTATCACTAGAATAATAATCATCATGTTTCAGCAAGCAAAACCATCAGAAGTGAGGACGAAAATCAGCATCAGCTGCAAGGAAAGCTAGCATTACCATCGACAACTTACAGATAGGTGTCAAATGATTTTAATTGCGTCTGACTACCATTAGGCAACATGTTTCCAAGATGTTTTTTTTTTCAAAAAAATATGCCAGAACTATAAAATGCAATCAAAGTGAGTCGAAAACAAATAAGGTTAAATGTAATAAGAAAGACAAAGTTGTTCATTACATAAAAATGACTGAAGTATATTGATTTACAGTGATGTAGACATGTCAAGAGGAACAGAATTACTATCCCTTTCTATAGCTGCCTTTAATTTATTATAAGTATAAATCTTTTAATGTCTTTTAATACAAAAATTATAAAACTATTCTAGCTAGCTGTAGAAAAAAAGGATTTCATTTTTGGAGCTGTGATATGATGCAAAAGGAATATCTATAATTTTTTTTAAATGAACGAAAACTTTCATAACGTAGGTTTGAAAATGATCATCATTCTGTATATTTTAAAGTTTACATTAAAGGTTGCATTATAAGGTCAAATGTGACACACTAGGTGGAAACTTGTCCTGTTTTATCAGAGTAAGGATTTAGACAACCTGTAAATAATTTGCTATGTCCAGATCAAGTAAACAGAAGTAGCCATCGATATAAATGTTTTCAACTACTAAGGACGTTTTCAATGCTTGGCCAATGTCGGAATCCCAGCAGGACTTATCTGGTAACAATGTAGTAATCTAGGCTAATGGAGATTTATCAGGAATGTTAACAAAGGTATAGATGTTAGGTATCTTATGATCATTTATGTTGCTGTAACCTCTCTCTATTTTTCCCTTTTAAAAATTTCTTTGATATAAAAACAAAATTTTATCCTTGACAAATGTGTTTTCAGAAAAAGAGAGTGAAAAAGTGATCATCTTTATGAACAAAACCTAGTGATTAGAACAGCTTACAGGCTCGGTCTGTTTAGTAGCTAACACAATATACACATACAAGTGCATCCACCAAGAACAGCAATGATAATAGTGTATATAATCATAGAGCTGTAAGGGGACGTCTTGGAATTAATTAGGCAAGTGTCTTCTATGCTTAACTTTTACACACATAAAGCAACGTTTATTTCTCAAACTTTGCAGACATAATAATAAATATTTTTATATTAGAAAGATACTTAAAATCTGCCTAAGATCTATCAAATCAGCAACAGTTACTAAAGATTTAATTACTTACCTCCGTATCCCTGTCATTGCTTGTGGTCAACGTTAGCAAATAACTGTCGTACTTCATTGTACTATATACTTAACTAGTACTTTATTCAGTACAGTACCAATATAAAAAGAACATAACCTCCAATAGATTGTGACCTCCAACAATGAAACAAATTGGTAGAGCCTACACAGAATAATACATCTGACAATGTAGAGAGAACTATAGCAAAACGACAAATATATTCTTGCTCAACAATTACACAGCGGTAGCTAATGCGGAGAGCAGGGTCCTTCCACTAATTATATACACAGGGTATTCATGCTTCAGTGCAACATTGCTGTTTGATGAAAAGAAACTTTTTTTCGGCATTAGGACAAATATATTGTGGATAATAGACATCGTTACCTCGAGTCGGAGTTCATTGTCAATTATAACTATCGCCAAATCAAAAAAAAAAAAGTCATCAAATCATTTGATAATTAAATTTCATTCATTGTAGTACGCAAGCAGTATATGTATATCAAAGAGCTACTTGTAATTATTTATTCAAATACACGTATGAGTGTACATTCCACAGTTCTTTTTAATCACAAAACAGTTATATACTATATGCACTTGAGGTCTAGATGAAATGCAAACTCTACGTCACTGAGATAAAATGTCTTATTAGATAGAGTGAATGGATTTTGAATTTTTGCGCTGTGCATATATGCCGTATTGCAAAGTGCATAAAAATAATCATTCAGTGTTAAGTTAACAAGAAACATTTTACAATAAAGTTTTTAAGTTAGTAGAAAAAATCTATATTCATAGCAAATCTGTAGTTTTAATTGAAGTTTAAAGCATATTTGATTTCAGATGAGATTTTCTGTTGCATATGGGGTTTTTATCGCCCAGTTGATTCGATATGCAAGAGCATGCTCTACGTATGTACAATTTCTAAATCGTGGCACGCTATTGACAAACAAGTTGATGAAATAAGAATATCAACAGCTTCGTTTGAAGTTATCATTTCGCAAGTTTTATGGTCGATACAATGACCTTTTCAGCAAATACAACCTATCACTAAGTCAAATACTGACTGAAGTTTTTCATACTGATTGTTAGGTCATTTAGTTAGGTCAGTCGCGGCCGAGATTCGAACTCACGACCTCCCGATCACGGAGCGAGCGCTATACCGACTGAGCTACCGTGAACGGTACTGTTTTACAAAAGAACTTAAGACTAAGACCAAAAACTTCAGTTCATTGTTCAAAATTTTTCAAAAGTGATTTTCTGTTTAAAATTTCCAGCCTAAAAATATCTTTCTACATTCCTTTTAAAAAGATAAAAACCATTTTTAATTTAGTGTAAATTAGAAAGTTATGAGCAGAATTAAATTTTGGTCTTAGTCGTAAGTTCTTTTGTAAAAAGGGCCCCTTGTCTCGTCTCTGGCTTCACACATTATGAACCCTTGTATATGGCTTGATACACTAGGATCCCTTTCTCCTGACTGGACAAACTAGGAACACTTATGTCTGACTTGACACTCTTGGATCCCTTCTTTCTAGCTTGACATTTACGGATTCTTTCTCCCCGTCTTGATTCTAAAGGATTCCCTTTTCCTGGTTTGAAGCTGTAGGGCTTGAAAGGTGTTTCTTGTTTGACACACTTTCATCCTTCTTTTTTGTTTCATAAAATAGGATTCCTCGTTTTTGGGGGGAAGATATATTAGGACCCCGCCTCTCTTGCAGCTTGATACACTAGGATTCCACCTCTCTATACTCAAATACTTCGTAATGCCTTATCTAATTAGCTTATTATCTGTGTACTGATAGAGTCTTTCTGTTGTTATTTATTTTGATAACAAGTTGACTGGATAACTTTACTGTGCCAATATTTTCTTTGAGCACAGTGCCCCATAATAAACAATACAAGCCATAGTAGCCCCCGTTTCTGCTATATGTTTTATTTTTATGTTTGTTTGAAAGGATGAGTAGCACTAGGTTGTAACAGCAAAACATGTAATCACTTACTAATCATAGAAAAAAATATTTCAGATTGTATTTTTAATACAATCAAAGAATTACCTTTTACTTAATTTGAAAATTTAACACAATAACAAGCGAATATCTTGTTACCTTAAAGCTACATTTCACTTACACACAAAAAATAGCATGTTAACTATTGTTAAATTATCATAATTCGATAGTGAAATACGTACTAAAGACAACTTATGGGAACAATTATGAGAAGGCTTACATCTTATCTTAACAAGATTTTAAAAAAAAAAGGTTTAAAAAAAAACACATCAGAATTATACGTACATAAAAAGAAAAGTACTCTCCCTTAAAATTTAATGATTAATTTTGGTTTCGTTTTCTCTATCTATTATAGTTATCGGTTCTTGTGTCCATGTGTTAGACATCAGAATTATTTTCCTGTTGTTAGACTCCAGTAAGGAATGACCACTATTTGTCTGCTACTTTGCAGAACAGTAAGACATATGCGCTCTTTTTATTTTTGCTTCCTGTGCGTGCTAATCCTTTACATGTAAATAAAACCTCGGACCCTAAATACGTTGAAGCATGTTGGAACTATTACAACGTACTTAGTATACATTTTAAAATTTAAACCGTTTTATAGCAATTTTAATTTTCAAGTCTGGAAAAAAAATCCTGTTTACATATTTGAAGCTTGAATATTTTATTAAATTATTTATCTTAGCAAAAAGGGACGATTCTACCAAAGAAACTATGTCACAACTCCTCTTTAGCTGGACAGTGGATGTAAATGTTTTTAATAATTACCGAAACTTGAAGACAACTATAAATTATTTTTCTATTCTTTGATAATCCTTGTTTCTTTAATAAAAAAAGAGAACAGGCATTCCTTTTAGACCTTACCTCAGTGTGAAGTTGCCGTAACATTTTATGGTACAATTTCAGCTGATTGTGAATCTCGCATCCAACACTATCCTCGTCACTATCGCTACAACTCTCACCATTTTCGTCGTGAATTCGTATTTCTAAAGGTCTTTCCATGTTTCTAAGACCACAAATATCAAACTTTACTTCAAAAATACACCAAAGTTTTCATCACTGCTGTCATGCCGCTTAAGTTCGATACACATGTTTGTCGCATGGTATTGAATTCTTTTTGTTAGAAAGAATGTCTAATTTTTACGGAGACTTATGACAAAGATATTCACATCCATCAAATGAGTAATGCATAACCGCTTTTTAAGAGAACTTTTAGCTAAAGACAAGTATAATTTGTTTATGAACATCGCACCTGTACATAGTCCTGGCACTCTAAACAATATATGCACAAGCAGTCGATACCTTGTGTTTTAACCTCTTGACAACAACTGCATCCTTTGAAACTTGTCAATCGTCTAACACCACAAGTAGTGATAAAATGTACTGCAGAGATCTAACCCTTTTGATGTAGACCAGAGGTATGCAATAGAGTTTCATGGATGCCACACAAATTCTACCACTGAGCAAATCTTCATTAGGCCTTGGCAGACAGAGGTAATTACATTTAGAACATAACCCTTCAATGAGTTACAAGCCACTAACTCAGACAGGGGATTCATAATGCTAGCGCGTCATCACAATGCATAATTTTGTTTGTCCTTTTTGTAATATTCTAAAGCTAGTCCTTTCTCTCTCGCAGCACCAACATTTTGATTTATATGTGCGTGGTCTTTCAGCCAGCCAGTCCACGCATTCTGTCATTAAAATATACAGTAAGCTTTATCGTGAATCATCAGTGCTTGCAGCATCACATAAAGGTTTTTGAAGTCTAGTTTGCAATGGATTAATCCAATGCAATTACAGAAATATATTAGAACGGATTTAATTCCCAAGTTAGCCATAAAATGATAGGTACCATGAAAGTTAGTATCTATGCCATCTAATATTATGTGACGCATTAATAAACGCAAAACATGAAACCCAGTAATAGCCTTAATAGACAAAATAACTTGTATACAACGTCTGACATGTCTACCATAAAGCTTTGTAAACCTTTTGTATATACTACCATTTTGTAAATTTTGAATTTACTAGGTGTAGGTAAATGCGAAAGTTATCATGTAAATTTTGCATTTACCTCCACCTAGTAAATTCAAAATTTACAATATGATAGTACAATTTTTCTTGCTTTCTTCTTATTTCAGCGTTGTTTACTTTTTGGTTAAAAAAGATTATATTTTGAGTCGTAATGAATGAATAACTTCAATACATGTATCCGCAATGGATCCTACAAGGTTTTTTTTGAAGTTTTTGAAAACAAGAGAATACAGAGAAACACGTGTCAAGAATTTGGAGGGAGTTAGGGGAAGGTTATTTTACTTTTCTCTGGACGCTAATTTAAAAAGGAAGCTCCTGGGGGGAACAGCGGGCGTCAAGTGGTTCATTAATAAACCCACCACAGAAAAAAAGAGTTAGGTGGTGCTGTTATTAGTTATATTTACCGTAATTTTATTACACATGATCGAGAAGTAAACAACTGTATGATGTTGTTTTAAAGTATGCATGACTAATGTTTAACTGTTTTCTTTTACTTTGAGATCATATGTCAACGTGTTTTGATCAACCAGAGGCCAAATATGGACTTCTTTGTCGTTAGTTATCAATACTGAAAACTACATGTTTAAAGTACAGCACCGATACATTTGCATGAGAAAATATATATAAAGCTAAACAGTTCACCGACTTACTTAATTAAAAAAAAAAGAAAATCATAAACAATCAAATTTTAAAATTAAACTAGTAAGTTTTTAGCATCTTTTTGTAATCTTAATTTCGGTGGAACACGAACACAGGAGTGTCAATGCCCACTAAAAGTCCAAGCTACAAATGAAAATGTACTATTTTGCTAGCCATTAGACGTTTATGCTATCGTCACACCAAAGTATCAGCAACGGTTGCTGCTGACATTTCGAGTCAGAGCAAGTGATAGCATTAGAAAAGTACCAAATTTTATTGTTTGTTCGATGTATTACAGAGTTTTCTACGGTCTTTAGGTTACGCATACGTAATCCCGTTAATTGTTCAAACTGTAATTTCCTGTTATCTTTGAAAAACAAAATAATAAACTGGTTATTAAAGTCAGCATTTAACGTAGATTTATCTTGTATTGTAATCCCTTCAATGAACGCATAAAAAGTTGCGTCTTTAACGTTTCACCTTCCTACAAAGCTATACTAAGCAACATTATCGTTAGAAAAGGTTAAAAAAAAAAAAGGAATGCAAGAGTACTCTTATCACAAAGAAATTAACTATAACCACTCATGAGACAACTTTGACAGCCCTCCCCGTTATCCCCAACCCCTTCTCCTTTCCTTCTTGGATCGCTTCTGTAATCATTACGTTAACAATGATTTATATAACGTACAAAAACTGCAAGACCACATCGCAAATTTCGGTACTTTTTTCAGTTCAACTTGGTGCAGCAAAAACCCACACTTTTATTTTGACATCTGAGACAAACTCCAATGCTTTGTTTAAAACAAGAACTATAAGGTATCTATATGTATTGTTTAAGGAATATATTCAAAAAGCAGACTTTGGATACAAACTAATTTTCGGTCAATATATGATGTGTTCAATCTTATTTGTGATGATTCGTTAAGACACAATTTTGGACGCGGCTACTTATCGAGGCATGAAATCGAGTGTTCTTGCTAGATCTGCCAGTAGTAAAAGATGATATGTAGCGTAGCTTTCTGAGATAGCAGTAGTTGGTATAATTAAACCGCTTCTATAATATCTTGGATCAGTTGGGAAAAATAAGTAATCAAGAAGTATCATGTAAAATCAACAATTACTATGCATATGGTACATAGATATATGCTTGTAGAATATGTTTCGGCAAATTAAATGACTGGGTGGATGTATAAATATTTTTTCTACACCTGCATATCATAACTGATAATCTAGGAAGCTGATTTTCTTATCCAGAATTCAACAATAAAACAATGAAGCTTTCATCTGATAAAGTAGATCTGAGTCCTAGCTGGAAAGTGTTTAAATTCAGAAATATGACATAGATGTCCATGAATTTAACAATAACTTTGTAAATCTAATGCTTGAAGATAGACAGAATTCATGAACATACAATTATATAAGGTTTGTTTTTATGTGTAGAGGAAGCAATGATAAAGCAGTGAAGTACCTATAAAAAGATCACAAAACAGCTGTGACTTCTGGTCAAGGAGTACTGCAACATCGGAAATCGACGTTAGAGTACAAACGCGTGTGAGTGATAATCATTAAATGTATCTGCTGATATCGATGTCTAGAAGTACTTATACTGCTCTTGTAAAGTAAATGTGTGTTTATTACAATTAAAATGAGTAAAGTTAAAGGCTTGTCCAAGGTCAGGTGACCATTACCAATATTAGATGTTGTTATATAAATGCAACTCCTTACAGTTACGTTTAATCTGAAAGTCTTTTGTTGCATAGCAGAGATAAGAATATGAGCTTTCTATTGGTATAAAATATCATACATGTATAGTTTCTGCGTCCTTGAAAAAGAAACAAAAACCAACAGAATAAAGGTAAAAAAAATTCATAATATGTGAAGCATTGTGCTGTTGCACTTACTTTTTTACATTTTAAAAGATGGTTTATTAAAAATATTTTGAATGATGCATTCCAAAAATAAATATTCTTTATTTTAGAGAAATCATTCAGGTTAAGTTTATTTTGTACCGAAAAGAAAAAGGATAAAAAATGTTGAAATTGTGATTTAATATACCTTCTTATATAATTTAAGATTTATCAATGTTGAAATGATTTTTTTTTATTTCTAGAGAAGGACAAATTTAATATATTTAACTTTTTTTAAATTGTACCTAAAGAAAAAAAGTACTATGAGAAAAATTATATGATTAAATGTGAGCATATTTTGTAGTTGTTTTCTATAATGGCCAATATGTTGTTTAGTCCATAAGCCTATATTTCAATATCGATTGTCTTAAACAAAAGAATGTATAATTGATCATGCTTTTCATATTTTCGTGTTTTTCATACCTTCATAATTACCAGTAAAGTAAACAACAGCAATGAATAACTTTTGCACTAACACCAAAAGTTATAGATGAATGATTGGTGTCCGTATTCGTTTATAGTCCTTGGTCCTAATTTAATAACTTCCAAAAGTCATATACATTATTGATACAATTACTAGAAAAATATGGTCGTTTGAACAAATATAATGTTTGTTTTGAAATACAAATACCACTGTAATTAAAGATAAAATGTAGGGCTTGCTTCTGTAGTCTGTAGTACTGTTATGTTTGTAGTCACATAATATGTCTAAATATACATGACAAAGTTTTTCTTGTTGTGATAAAAATCGAATTTTAACACATTTAGTTATAATCATCATTTCTATTTATAATATAAACAATAAATCATGTTTTATTTTTTAATAAATTGTTTTTGTAAGCAATGGTATGTCCAGACATAACGCTTTTTTTTTACTTAAGTGTACATGAGAAAACTCTTTTGATATGAGATTTTGTTATCCAAAATTCCCGTTAATTCAGGCGAGTGATGTGAAAAATTCATTTTGTAAAATTTGCATTTTTTTAACTTCATTTTGTAAATTCTATGAAAATTTTATCGTATTTATATGGAGTGTTTAAACAATTAAGGGCTTGAAAATGACGTCAAAAAGGGGGAGGTGTTTCTTTTTCCAACGATAAATAAAGTTTCGCTACTGAAAAAACTGGTATAGACCTAGGAAATGTTTAAACGGGCTACAGAGAAATAAAATGCATCCAGAATACTTGTTTTTTAAATGCCGATAAAGATTCGGAGAGACGAGAGATGTACAATTAATGTCGATTTGTAGTCAGGGTGTCAAAAGTCAGTCACGTCGAAAATTGACGTTGGTCAGAATATGCTGACATAATCAAGTGAGGATCTTTCCCTGTGTATAGTTCCATTTACAATATTATATTCACTGAAAGTAGCGTTCATGACATTGTAAAGTTATACCTCAAGATAAGTGTACTGAGGTAGAAGGAGCAGACATTAAGAACCAATGACGTTGTCGGACGTCATGAAACTAAATGACGACAGCGCCGGGTGACCATTTAATGTCTTTTTTATTTTATAATAATTTGGCAATTTATCAACGTATCAAGCTAAATATTTCAACATTTCTTAAACATCTTTTTATTAGATATTCTTTATAAATTTTGTAAGCACAGACTACATAGTATAAATTTTATCGGATCAGTCCACGAGCTTTTTGATAACCCCTCGTACTATCAATCCATTTAGAGTAGTTAGCACTGGAAATTTTAGAGTAATTGGCAATACACATCCTATTAACAAAAGGACTACAGACTCTACAAATAAATTTAGCAAATTTACAGATAATAAATTATAACCGTACATTTTTGTGCCTACTACAGTAAGAGTGAAAACTCGGAAATGGACAGAAATTTCAGACCATCTGCCAAAAGGATGTACAGTGTTACATAGAACATATATTATATTTTACTTGACTATATTTTTTTGTTAGCCTGCAAGCAACATGGGCACCTAATCTTGGCCAAGCCGTTCAGTCATTTTCCACAATAAAAAAATTATATTTCATGTTGTTCATACATGTAAGTACATTTACATTGGGGTATTGCTTACATTTCCTTGGTCACTACTGTGATAGTGCTTTCCTGCCTTTAGGAGGGATTCTTCTCATATTTCTAGTATTTAAAAATCAATGAAATTTTCACAGAATTAAGAAGACAATATCACTAAATGATGGTATCAGTTAGATTAAATTTGACCGTTTCATATTAGAGGCAAGGTCAGGTCAAGGACATTACCTTTTCCCTGGGCATTAAGAATAAAAAATTACTGTTTCCAATCATGCAATGCCTACTTCTATTTCAATAAATTAAATGTTTTTTTTCTTTTTGCATAAAGAGATATTACCATATAGGGTCTATAAGATGATATTACCAAAGTGACATAAATTATTTAACTAAAATGGATATTGGCTAATCCGAATTTTCTCTATTTTTCTTAAAATTTTAAGATATTTTAGTTATTTTTATATGCTTCCTATATATAAATTTTTCTTACTTTCACATATGGTAAAGTTGTCACATAAAGATACAAAATGATATAAAAACAAAAAGTTTTGATCGTTTACTAAGAGAGAAAAAACACTTTTTACCGATTTTTGGCTCAAATCTGTACTTAGATTGGAAGCTTTTAAAAGCTAACATAATTGTAGTTTATTTGGAAAATCATATTTATTTGATATATTTTAAAACTTTAGTCCCTTATTATTAATTTAACTTACATTTAAAAAAATTCTTCAAGTCTTTGATTGTGTAAAAATTATAACTAAATTCATCGTTCTATAATAATTTTTAGAGACAGAAAAGAAGATATTTTCATACATGTACGCCGCCATTCCGACAAAAATATAGTCCCTGCTAGATTTCAAACTCAGTTTACCATTTCTATTTAAAGTTGTACAATTGTGATGAGGAAAGAAAAATATGATCTTTTAAATCTCTTACATCTAAATATATAAAACATATAAGCAAATATACTTTGATTGTTTCATCTAGTAAGGAACCAGACAAGAATCCCTCCTTAAATAATATTACATTTTCTTTTCGACATTAAGAATTGGGTATCACAGAGTCGATTTAGTGCTATTCAAGTATCACTTAAAAATAGTTCATCATGTTTTAAAAAGATAAAAAATCAACATAGCAAAATCAATTACTTAATACAATAAAGCACGCTGTAGGCTATTAGTTTTACACAATGAAGAGCAAAGATACATTTACATCAACAGAAATATAATTGTTATTTTATCGACAAATTGCTTTTTTGATAATCCTTCAGGTGTGTTTCAAAAGTTTTCATGTTGGTGAAATTTTCGTGAAATTTGTTGGAGTACTTTATACTCTTTGAATAATGCTCCTTGTCAAGATACTATTTCCATCATATTTAATAATTTAATAATGAAATAAAAAAGGTACAGAAGTAAGTACTTGCCTTCAAAGCAATATTTTGAGAATAGCCTTTCCTTCTTTTTTTTTTTCTTTTTATACATGTATCTTGTAAACTCTAAAACATAGATAATATAGCGAGTGTTTCCGTATGCCAGGTAAATTTCGTTGTCGTTACAGAGCTTACATAACTAAATGGACACCACATGAATAAACCCATCAAATAAAGTTTTGCGGTAAACATTTTAAAAAAATATATGATATGGCAAAACATTCCGGATTAGATGGTTTCTGATAACTGTCACATATATTTTAAATCAAGCAAAGAAGTAGGTACGGTTTTGGCTTTATTATGCCTTTAAAAAATAATGTTTTCAAAAAGTATTGAAATTGGCTTAAATAAGAGTTGATTAAATGACTGTGATAAATCATGAAAGAATATGACATGAAGGAGGACCGTTCTGGAAATATGACATCATTAATTTGTTACATTTCTTAGTTTTAAACAGAAAAAACCCTCAAAATGTCTATATTAAGGGATTAATTTCCTTAAGAAAATAGTGCCCACAGCCGTCACCCACTTCGATTTTTAAAATATGTTAAGTAAATTTCTTTAAAAAATCACCGTTCTTAAAATCTTTGTGGGCGACGCATGTGGTCTATACATGTATCGCCTGAAAGAAAATTCTACTGGAAATTGATGTCTTCTGCAACTTTTAAAGAAACTAAAGAAAAATACATAAATTCTTCAGGTCTCAATTTGTATTTATAAGGTTATGAGAAATCTATTTGTATGATCTTACTGCATGGAATTCAAAACAATTCAAAAAGCATTAGTTTTAATTTCTTACTTTAAATTCATATTTTAGAAAATTACAGGGCCAGATTTGTATTGAAACCGCGCCTTGTTCTTTTTTATATTTTGTAGCATATATGGAAATATATGGAAACAATGGAATTAAAAAGCGAAAAAAATCCAAAACATTGGAAAAACAGACGTTATTAACAGTGGAACATATCATACAAGGGAATAACAGTGTAGTTTTATACAATAACAATAATATCAATTAATTTGGTGTGTTATGAATAAAGCATCAAGGGATTTCATGTGTAAAAACAAAATAAATAAATGACAGTCCACGGAATCTGATAATTCATTCTCATCATTTAATGTCCTTAGTGGACTATGCCCTCAAAGACCGATCTGTTAGTGTATGCATAATATTATCATGAAGATGAAATATGTTACAAAAATTGATTAATTTTCATTCTACAGATTGTTTGTATTGGAATTTAGAGTAATTTATTTGGTATGAAATTATGTTGCTAAATTTTGCCACCAGAGTAATTAATTGATAGGAAATATCACTCTCACTTATAAAATTCCTTACCTTAACTTTTACCGGGACGTGAATCGAGAATCTGGGCTGCAATAACTCCGAAAAACTCGGTCGCCCATTACTGGCCATATTGCAACTTTAAAAAGAGTTATTCCGAGATGAATAAAACTGGTAAATGTTTAAGAAAACTCCAAGGGTATCTCTATACTCCAGCATCGTGCGGATAATTCGCATTAATAGGTGGTCATTGTGTATATTACGGTTTTATAGGTGCGTAATTAAGAGACAAATTCCAGATGAAAGATCTGCAATGAGTTACGACCATTTAATTCCGTTCTTTAGTTGCTTTATCGCGCAGCCATCAGCCCTGTCCAGTTATATTTCTGTTTCTCTGTTTTGATGCACGGCCAGTGGCTATAGTGGTTCGAACAGAACTTGTTTTTTGTGATCACTTCCCGATCACGTTTCTACAAGAAGGTCTGGATGCTGGCGGCAGTGTACCTTAGCAAGAAATGACAAATGTCTATTAATCTGTTTGTCTGTTTGTGTTAATGTACTCTGGTCTGTCAAAAATGATTGAGGTTCTTCATTCAGGAAACGAAAATGAGAAAACCAAGAGCATGCAGATTGATTTCTTTCTTGTTTACTTCATAATTTGTACATGTTCATATCTACATTTGGAAGACAGAAAAGATAAATCTAGGTAAATCTTGTATATATTGACAGATTTCATAGATAGTTAATTCTGCCTTGTCGACAATTTGCCATTTCTTCCGACGGAGGTAATTTTTTTTAAACTTTGTTATTCCAGATAATGTTTTCAACAGTTCAATGATTTTTAATATGCCTTGTCATACAAACTATCATGTAACATAAACATTGAGATGACTTTTGATACGCCTTTAGCTTGCTGTTTTTAATAATCTATATTTATTGTGAAATGAAATATATTTCAAAGTAAACACAATCATAAAATTCAAATTTGCCACAGAATTCAAAAGTATTGTTTAGCTTCAAATATTCAATTTTACACGACATATAAATCGTTAAGTAAGGGGGCCCTTTTTATGCCCCGTAATCGAAGATTCGGGAGGTATGTAGTTTTTGTCCTGTCTATCCGTCTGTCTGTCTGTTCGCAAAAACTTTAACATTGCCCATAACTTTTGATTGGTTGGAGCTATGGCTGTCATATTTCACATGTGTATTCTTTATGACAAGATCTTTCATTGGGTACCAACATATTTGACCTCTTGACCTTGGAGTTTGACCCACTTTTGCAAAAAAATTACCCAACTTTAACACTGGCCATAACTTTTGAACAGTTGATGCTAGGGCTTTCATATTTCACAAGTGTATTCATCGCAACAAGACCTTTCCAGGGTGCAAGTATTTTTGACTTTTGACCTTGACCCACTTAAAAAAAATAACCTTGGTCATTACTTTTGAACAGTTTGCACTAGGGCTTTCAAATTTCACAGGTATATTCCTTGTGATAAGACCTTCCTTTGGATACCAACAGTTTTGACCTTTTGACCTTGGCGTTTGACCTACTTTTGAAAAACTTTAACCTTTGCCATAACAGTTGTTGCCATTGCTTTTATATTTTGCATGTGTATGTCTTCCCCTGCGTACCATTAATTTTGACCCTTTGACCTTGGTTGGTGTTTGAATGGTTAGTGCTTGGGCTTTCATATTTACCAGGTATATTCATTGACACAGGTTTTTTTTCTTTTATATTGATAACAACATTTTTGATCTCTTGAACTTGGAGCTTGACTTGAATTTGAGAAATTTTAACTTCTGCCATACGGGAGTATCGAACACATCTTGTTTCTAAGTATAATCAAGTTTATAACACATCCATATTGACAAAGCAATTTGCTCACTTGGATTTTTTTGGAGTATTTTATTTATAATTCAGGTAATTTAGGAACAATCTAAATAATAATAATTAAAAAACACACACACACACACACACATACAAACTAATAAACGACGACTTAATAAAACTTCGTTGATTTGATGAAAGCGAATTTTGTATCTTTTTTACCTTCACTTCAAGACCCGCATAAAACCGTGCAACTCTTTTATGATTAATACTTAGAAGTAACTGCTTCACATATTTCATACGATGTAAATTTCTTTGAGAATCTCGGGAGCCATAAGACAACATGCGTTCACCGTATGTAGGTGATCTAATGCAAGGATGATCAAGAAACATTACCGTTGCATAAAACAGGTGCCCCCACCCACGAGGTCACAGAAGGTCAGATCAACAGGTAAAGATATTAGCGATGTATTTATTTTGAAATTTTGTGCAATTAATGTTTATTATGTTCTCTATGCTAGCCGAGGTTCCATTTATAGACACTTTTGATGACATCAGCCTTGATTTTAAAGATAGTGCATAACATTGTGCAATACGAAAGCCGGATAGGCTCATTTTTGACAAGATAAAAAAAAATTAACTCGTTATAACGAGATAGTTATCTCGTTATAACGAGTTAGTATCTCGTTATAACGAGTTAGTATCTCGTTATAACAAGATAATTATCTCGTTATAACGAGTTAGTTATCTCGTTATAACGAATTAGTTATCTCGTTATAACGAGTTAGTATCTCGTTATAACGAGTTAGTATCTCGTTATAACGAGATAATTATCTCGTTATAACGAGATAGCTAACTCGTTATAACGAGTTAGTATCTCGTTATAACGAGTTAGTTATCTCGTTATAACGAGATAATTATCTCGTTATAACGAGTTAGTTATCTCGTTATAACGACATAGTTTTCTCTTTATTTTAAGATTTAATAGCAATATAGAAATAAAAATAGCTGTATAGTTTTAATGCCACTGAATTTTTAGCTAGTAACTATCGGTCAAATTTGACTTGAACAACTGATTAATGGTTGAAAATTTAATTTGCTCTGGGGTTTACTTATGATTAAATCTTGAACTATCTCGCTGTCAATAATCATATTTTGATAAGTATAGCAACTCTTAGCGAACACATTTACACATTAATTCGTGAACGCCTCCTCAAATTGTTGCATTAGGACGCGATATTTTTCTTTAAAAAATATTGCCAAATATACTTGCTTTAAACTTTAGCAATTTATTTATGACAACCATTTCTGATGAATGACACTATTTCGACATGTTTTCGACGACTTATACACTTTCATGTATCAATTTCTATACCGCTAAAATTAAATATCAGAGACAATATAAGTGCAACATATCGCACGCGTTTATGCAACATATAATATATACGATTACAGTGTGATAAATATGTTATTTTTGAGATTCAGAAATGTTTTGATGAAGGTGGATGGTGAGACATCAGCAGTTAGATTATAGGCGTAGTAATAGGGGGCTAATGTCCCCACCACCTTTTCTGAAAAGGGGGCGGTCAAGAGTATCTTTGTGCCCCTTTCTCCAGATTTTTTTTTTACCTGAGTAAATATCTCTCGAAAATAATGGCGAATACTCGTAGTTGGAATATCAAATCTCTTTTGTTTTTTGTTTTTGTTTTTGTTTTTTTTTTTGTTGTTGTTTTTTTTTTGCTTGTCAAATATTTTACTTGGTTTACCCCCCCCCCTCCCCCACCCCTTCCTCGCCTTGAACTTTGTGACTAAGCTTATGCAGATTGTCCACGATGATTAGGAATGATAAAGCAAAAATGATATTACATCCTTCTAAGTAATAAGACGTTAGATCTGATCTTCTGATCTGCTGATATTAATTGACATTTTATCTAATATTCTGTCATGACTCACTATTTATATTTTTTCCGGGGGGGGGGGGGGTCCAAGCTGTGGAGATTCACGTAGACCTATTTGAGATCCAAGTCTATTTGGTGGATCTTATGTTTACCACATGGTGACAAAACATCAAACCAGAGTTTACAAAACAAAAAAAAAAAAGTTTACAGAGTTTACAAAGCCAGTTCAGTTTTTTTTTTACTTAGGATTGATCAACGAATAGGGCTAATACTACAGTCATGTATATTATTAATACAACATTGAAGCAATATCATTAATTATTTTCCTCATCACAATATTTGTTATGCATACTTTGCAAGCATATAATTTTAAATTCAAAAAGAGATTGATGATTTTTTTGGGGGGGGGGGGGGAGGGGGGTTAATAAATGGAGGATATTCAATGTTTTGTAGCTGATATGGAATTCATTTCACGAGTGGGACAGGATTTTTTTAATATTTTCATGAGTGCGAAGCACGAGTGAAAATATCAAAAATCCTGTCTCACTATACAATACATATTTTTAGGCATAATTTATGCTTGAAATACACCTTAATTAATGCATATCATATTGTAAACTTTAGATAATAAACTTTCATTCTATACCCAAAAAGGATCACAAAAATGTCAACTGTTTTTACTATTGTCAAAGTGAGGCATGTGAATTCCTACATGCACTACATTTCAGCCTGCTGACCTTCACCTTTTTATTGTGGCTTCCGTAGAATAAAGAGCCCCAAAAGTTTTTTATTCTACCACATTGATAATAACGCAAAAATACATATTGTACATGAGATTTCATGCCATTTTGGTAAATTAAAATGTTTCTTTCTTTTAATAAACAAAAGAAATATATAAATTATTAAGTGATAAGTACAGTATTGTTCTTGAAATTCATCATATTTATTATTGAGGGGAAGGAGGGATTGGTGATAAAAACAACGTGAATTTAGTTTTTTTGTCTGACATTGAATTTTGATCTTGCCCCTTTAAGACGATAAAATTGAACTGGTATTCCTTGTTAACAGACAAGAAATTATCAAAATATGGACGTTAAATGGGATTATTTCTATGCATTTTTTATTGCGACAAAATATTACGCAAAAATTATCATAATTTTAACAAAGTTAAGAAAACTTGATCAGGGCAGTTAATCAGCCAGAGTATATATATATTTTATTCTGATCTCCTTGTACAAGTTGAAAAAATTTTGACGTTATATACATTCCATTTGAAGATGACACTAATTCTATTTTGCAATTTTAAGGTATAACACAACACATGAGGCGGTCATAAGTTTCCGTATATTTGTCTTCGGTCTTTTCAATAAACAACACTAATCAAAGGCATAACACAAAAAACTAGAATGCTGTTGTTCCATTAAATCTTTATCACGCACACTTCAAACAAATTTGATCTACTCGCTTCTGTATATTTCCTATAAATAATGGTCTATTCTTTACTCAGAAATATAAACTCTTAAGATCAATTTTTATCTCGTTATAACGAGATAATTATCTCGTTATAACGAGATAACTAACTCGTTATAACGAGATAACTAACTCGTTATAAGGAGATAATTATCTCGTTATAACGAGATAACTAACTCGTTATAACGAGATAACTAACTCGTTATAACGAGATAACTAACTCGTTATAACGAGATAATTATCTCGTTATAACGAGATACTAACTATAACGAGATAACTTACTCGTTAGAACGGGATAATTATCTCGTTATAACGAGATACTAACTCGTTATAACGAGATACTAACTCGTTATAACGAGATAACTAATTCGTTATAACGAGATAACTAACTCGTTATAACGAGATAGTTATCTCGTTATAACGAGTTAAATATTTTTTTTGTCTTGTCAAAAATGAGCCTATCCGGCTTTCGTAGTGCAACGTTTGAATAGAGAAAAAAAAATTATACGACCGGTGAATTATTAGAAACTGACTAATCGTAAACTATGACATCTTTCCAAATATGGTATCAACTTTTTTCTGCACGTCTTAGATTCATTTTAAAGATTTAAAAAGAGGTGTTATGGATGTTACAAAAAATAACCTAAACAATCTAAAAAATGAAAGAAAATTTTAAAAAAAATCCCCTTCAAACACTGTTTATGCAGTCCAAACATAATGTAAGGTAACAAGAGGCCCATGGTTTTTGACGGTTTCCTGAGTATCATGAGTTTCACATACCTATAACCACTCCTTTTGGTCTCATATACTTCATATACAGGTGACAAAAATTATAGTTTGGTGAGGACTCTATGATCATTATCATGTTCATGTTTCTTTTCTCCCAGAAGTTCTGGAGTAAAGAAGACAAGGTAAACCGTATTATGACCAACTTAGGCCACCCTGAGACCTGATTCCTAGAGACCTTGACTGTATGAAGTTTATAATTTTGTGTAGAGCTAGCTGCTTGAGATACTCATGAAACGTATTTAGATGCTAAACATCTAAAAGTAATGACGATTTTCAATGATGTACTGAGTTTTCAAAATATGACCAACTTAGCCCAACCCTGCGGTCTGAACCATGTGACAGGGGGCCATGAAATTTATAATTTCAGTAGAGGACTAAATCTCAATCATAATTATGCAAACATTTTGTCAGGATGTCGATGAGTAAAGAAGATGTCCAAAGAGGAAATGTGTTTTGTAATGCGTATGACCAACTTAGCCCCAAACTAGCGTCTTAATGCAGAGGACATGCATTTTTTAAATTTTGGTAAAGGGTTATTTTCCCATTATGATCATATATTCAGTTTGCCCACTAGATGTCCTTCGTAAAAGAAGATTTTCAAAGATGAAAGGTATTTCCATATTAAAATTTTGGTATAAATGAGCCACAAAAATCCAAATTTTGGGTAAAGCGTAAAGAACCATGGGCCTGAACCACGAGCTCGTCGGCCATGGATTTTACAATTTTGGTAGAAGGCTAAGTGTTTATTATATTCATGGAAAGAGTTTGACTGCTCAAGCCCATGAGTAGAAAAGATTTTCAAGAACGTAATATATTTTCAATTAAAGACCATTTAAGTCTCACTCTATCGGATTTGAATAACTGACCTAGTGGCCACGTTAAATCATAATTTTGGTACAAGATTAATAATCATTATGATCATGAATATTGTTTGCCTCCTAGATGCCCATGAATAAAGAAGAAGATTTTCGAATATGTAATTTGTATTTTCATTATATGACCATCTACATGTATAAGCCCCTCTCCAGGCCTGAACTATGGACTCATGGGCCTTGAATTTCAAAATTTTGGACATTATAATCATACAACCAGTTCCCATGCTAGATGTTCTGAAGAAGATTTTCTAAGATATTTCGCATTTTCTATATATGACAAACTTAACCCCACCCTGAGGTCTGAACCTTGAAACCAGGGGCCATGAATTTTTCACAATTTTGGTATAGGGCTCATTGCTTATTGTCGTTTACTGATTTTTATTTGAAAATTAAAATAAGTAAACGACTATATATAGTCGTGTACTTATTTTAATTTTCAAATAAAAATCAGTAAACGACATTATTATAACCATTCTAAGAGTTTTACTGCCTGATACCCGGGTGTAAAACAGAGGATTTTTGAAGATTGCATTATATTTTCATGGTTTTGGTAACATTCCTCAGACCCCAGGAAGGCAGAGAATATGATTTTACAATTTTTCTTTCTCTTTTTCTAGAAATGCTACATGTATATACCAGTATTGGTTGATTTGTTTGACCGGTTTCACAGAAGAAAAATGAAAATGTTTGAAAGTTTGCGACCAACACATAATGGAAGATGCACAACTGATGACGTGCGACAGACGAAAGGAGATAGCAATACGTCATCCGAGTGACTATGGTGACTTGAAAACTTGCACATCGAATGGCATCAGACAACACTTCACAACAGCCTAAGTCTAATTGAGTCCAAACTCTCTCCATACTTTTCACTTTATCACTTTAATTACTACAAAAGCATAAACTTAACCTGAATTCAATTTACCTCATACACGTACATACATGTAAAACTTGAAAAAATATTTTCCTTATGAAACTTCAAAATATACTACATATTTAGAAGGCAAACCTGACTAGGTCTACCTGTTCTGTAGTTCACTAAGTTGAAACATGAGAACAATATTTGGCAAATGCTTCGCGTACAAAAAGTCATGAATATAATGAGTCTCAACTTGCATTATTGCATCCCGGATGACTGGGTTGCTTTATTTTGAAGATACAGTGTAGAAGCTGCCGAGAGTAGCTATATGAGGAAACAATCGTAGAAGAAATGAATATGGAACAAATATACAAAAACTAGTCTACTTCTCTTTTTTTATTTACTTCATTAAAAGGGATGCATCAGATTCTTAATTGCTTAAAAATAAGGGTATGTGTCTAAATGAATGAATCAGGTTCACAGTCAATGACCAGTAACTATTCTGAAAGAAAAGTGATATTTAATTGAAACAAAGAACAGTATCAAAACAACTTTGAAAAGATAAATGAGGCTCATTCACATTAAAATAAAAGTTTTTTTTCTTATATATCATTATAAACCAATAAAAGGCATTATCTACATGTAAGAAAAAAAAAATTAAAAGATTATCAAGTTATCACCAGTTCCGTTGCAGTATACATATAACATTCGAGTTTTGCAAACTTTGTGAAGAGTGTTTTTGTCTTTCTTTTCTAAAGCATACAGTTGTATCGTACACCAGTTGATAGATTCCTCAAAGAATCGAATATTTATTTATTTTTTAATTAATCTGAATTGTGTAAGAATTCTTATGGATACTGGCAATTTGAAAAACAGTCATGCTATTTCAGTGGTTTGACAGCTACATGACTTTCATGCAATGATGTTATCTCTGATAATTACAAAGGTAAACCTGGACTCTCTGGGGACAATGTTTTATTTGTACTGCTAAAAACAACATAGGCAGATCTACACGTTACATAATATCTGTTTTTCCTGATAACATAAACAGGATTCACGTTTAAAACTCTTTTTTCTACTGTTTAGATTGTGTGTCAAAACGTAAATGAATTCTAGGCATATTATGTAAATATCAATAATCCGGAATAATTATATAACATTAAGTTTGTTGATACAAATTAATGTTTATTAGAAATCAAAAGTTTATTATACAAGCAATTTATATATTAAATATATGTGTATCATGTTTACTAAACATGTCAATAATTATGTGGTAACGGGGCATATTGTATAGTAAATATCAATAATCCAGATTAATCATATTGCATCCAGTGTGTCGATACAAATTACTGTTTTGTTAGAAATCAAATACATAAAAGAGCAGTTTATTTTTCAAGTTCAATTCGAATGTTATCTTAGCATTTATATTAGATATACTGGTATATATCGTACTTAAATTTACTGGATTTAATAAAATATAAATTTAATAAAAACTGTAAGTATGCATTCCTGACAAAGGATAATAAAAATTAATATCTGTCAGGTCATCCATAGATCTGAACTGCCATTATGATAATGACTTGCAGAAAAAAGTGTCACGTGCCAATCAAACCACAATATTTATTTTAAAGACCTGCATCTCCGTAATGGGGGCATAACAACAATGGAAAGGAAAAACTGATATCAAAGCATTCTTGCTCTAATTAATACAGTCTGACAGAAAGAACTACTTACTTTAACCCATTTCAGAATTCTTTTCCGGAAAAGCCTGTCCCAAAATGAAATTTCGGCGTCGGCGTTGCAGACTTTCTTTTTCTTTCGTCGAATTAACATAGTTACAGAAGTATGGAGAACATATAGACATTATTTCAAATTAGAGCATTGGGTAGAAAATCCACAGACAGAATTTCAGTTTCGAATCACAGATATCTATAATGTCCGCCATTAGTTATTTGTATCCACACCACAGTAATAACTTCCACGCTCCGAGGGAATCAGACGTCAGATTTAGAGTCGGATAACCAACACCAATATGAACTGCAGCACTGATAATTGGATAAATGACTTCAAAACATAAATAAAATCAAGGGGAGTCATCACTTCCGCTCCACCACTGGACACAAGTGTTTGTCATTAACCCTCTGTTACAGTATATAATCGGTTTCTGACCCAATCCAATATTTCTTTCCTCACATGCCTTTGAAGTTTTGACATTTTCATGAGCAAGATGAGATAAAATATCATACATAGGTCTCAATGTGTCAAAAAGTTTAACTTTATTGTTTGTTAATAACTTTACATCTGTATTTTGACAACTCAATCGTCGATGTCAGAATAGTGTTTATCTAATCTTACTCCAAATCTTCGTGTAATTAGAACTTTTTTTTAAAATTCATCCATCAAAGATGCGGAAATTTCATGTCATGGTTGTCACCATCTTCTAGTAGTTAATACAAGGTTTACATGTATAGTATTGTACGACCTATTTACATGAAACCTAGGTTCTAGAATGCTAGTAGGATAATACTGACAACCAAGACAACCAGAATGTCGTATCTTAAATACTAAAGTATCAGTAAAAGGTTGGAAGGACACACAAAATCGAGTTGTCATGTCATATGTGGCCACATCACATCTAAGCATTATGCAGAAACATGGCATGCTGGAATTCCGTTTTTATACAATAACTTTTTCGCAAAGATTACTAGAATTGAATTACATCAGAGAAAAAAAAATGAGTGGTGTCAAATACTTTCCGATTTTTTAAAATGAGAACCGGAAGTAATCTTGTAACCAAGCAACCTCTCAAATTTACAACGATTTACTGTTGTTGCAATTTGTTATTAATTTGCTCTTCTATTATTGGTTGTTTGTTCTGAAGCGAAATGAAAGAAACCGTCAGTCTTTTAACCATCGAGATTGCGTCCGATTGTCGGTGGAGGGTGCCGATGATTATGATTTTGGACCTTTGAAAGAATCCCCGAGAGTTTTTATTGCATTATGGGTTTATTCTTTTAATTAGAAAAACATCGACGAGTTATCCATAACTCCCTGTTTGATTAATAAGCACATTGGGTCTTTTGAGTGCAGTTCTATTTGCCACTAACAAGTCTGGGTCAACAAAATTCTCTTTGAGTTAAGACAGAATGTTTAATACGACAGAAGTTTTAAATATGAACAAGAGCCCCATGGATCACGACACTCACCTGAGTCACTTTGGCCCTGCTGTTTTTCATCAGATTTTACCCCTTGTAATACTTTGATTCCCTATTCTGGCCCCATCCTACCCCGGGGACCATGATTTGAAAAAAAAAAAAAAAATAAATTCTACACTTCCTCGGGAAGCTTCCACATAAGTTTCACCTTTTCTGACCCTGTGGTTCTTGAGAAGAATATTTTTAAAGATTTTTTTTCAATGTATTTCAATGTAAAACTTTGATTCCCTATTGTGACCCCACCCTAACCCCAGGGACCATGATTTGAACAATGTAAATTTGAAATCTATACTACCTTAGGAAGCTTTCACATATGTTTCCCCTTTTCTGGCCCAGTTGTTCTTGAGAAGAATTTTAATGACCCCACCCTTTTTGTCTTTTCTTGATTATCTCTCCTTGAAAGGGGCTTGGCCTTTTTTTTTAACAATTCAAACTCCCCTTTACCCAAGGATGCTTTGTACCAACTTTGGTTAAAACTGACCCGGTGGTTTTTGAAAAGAAGTTGAAAATGTGAAGAGTTTACAGACAGACATCAACCCATACAGTCCACCTCAGTCCCGGGCGAGAGGGATGAAACTCCCAGCATTCCGAAGATCAATGCTTGCCTTAATGAAAATTCACCAGTTGATCTGGGTCCATTTGCCTTCCTTCTGAGATACAGACCTAGCTTCTTCTTAGCCCTACTTTTCCTCAACAATTGACAGCATGTCTTAGTTTCGAATTTACAGCTCTGTATATGCTAAGCTACATGATGCACATCATTTTTTTTCAGCAAGCACTCTGCTACACTGCCCATGTCTATTTATATTTTTACATAAAATACAACAAATAGAAGATATTTCAGTTTTTAAAGAAATTTGAAGGGAGAGTTAAGTACGAAACTATCTCCTGCCACCAAAGAATAATCTGCATTTTCTTCTGTTTTTTCTAAGGATTCCAGGCTTACGGAATGTATTATCTTAAAACATTTATTGAATCTTTTAATCTTCTGTTTAATGTTTACCCAGACTGTACGGGGTAAACATTGGGGTCCAGGGAGCTTTATCAGGGAAAACTTAAAAAGCAGTATTTGATTACAAAACTGTGAATATTATAGAAAATAAATTATTTAAAACTATTAATTTTGCAAGATCCCCTTGCTACAGATTAAAATGGTCTAAATAAAATATTGTAAAGAACATTAAATACATTACTGAAAGCAAATTATGCACGACTTAATAAACAGCACTTGGCAAAAACACGGATCCATTTTAAGCTTCAGTTTTATTGAAAGGAAAAATCATGTTGATTAACGTTGCAAAAGTAGTTGTCCTAATTTTAATATATGCATAAATCATACGAAAAAACAAAGATCTTTTATGGAATAAATTGAGAAATTCCATTTATTTGATTCACAGATGAATAAGTCTAACTTGTACTGATATTTAATACGAGTGAAACCTTGATAAACCATCGAACAACCAAAAAAAAAAAAAAAAAAAAAAGAAAAGAAAATCATTTTCCCCCTAGAAAATTTCAAAATCAACAATTAACAGAGAGTTATGTTGGAAGTAGGGCTTAAATAGGATTAATTGATTACTCATTATTAATTTGCCGTTCTTATATCAGAAGGCTTTGCAGATTCAACCCCTGCAGCTAAACCAATTACGCGTAGGAAGCAACTTAATTAGACAAATGCCATAAATATTTCCACTACTCGGCCGTGACCAGTTGATTGTGCTCCTCTTCGCTAAAACGCAAGAACAATAAGGGATATGCAGAGTGTCATATTCTCATATGATAGTGACATTTTTATACACAAAATTTTTACGTTTTACGTCCGTTTAGAAAAAAAGCAATGTGGTTTATGAATCAATTGCCATTTTGCAATGATGAATGATGTGTAGCAAAGTTCAGAGTGCAGAGAATGCTAGTATGAAACGAGAAAAGCTTTTTTATTATTTGAAAATGAAGAAAAGGTTTTCTACAACTTATCTCTTGTTTTCTGTAACCGAATAAAAAATCCAGTTTCTGCTAAATCAACACACAGGAGAATTGAATTTCTATATAACCCGACCTACCACCAACCCGTCAAGTCATGTTCAGTCTAATTTCATATACGTATCGCCCATCTCAGGGTCACAAATTTACATATTCGGGTTGTTCATCTGTCAACTACATTGAAGTGTATATTATATTGCCAATATACTAGATAGTGTAAGTAAATACCCAATACAATTAATCATTTACAATTTGAAACGGGGAGTTGATTTAATTTCGCCAAGAGCTCGGCACTTTGAAGTGAAAGTTGGGGGTCCTGCGTCACGGTAGGCGTTGGCACGATAAGAAACCCTCACTGCTCAATAGCCCCGAGTACCTAGTAAATGTCTAAATTTGAAGACCTTCACCGGTATATGGTGACGTCTTTATATGAGTGAAAAATTCTCGAGTGGACGTAAAACAACATACAATCAAATACTTTTTGGCTGTTTTATAAGGGGCGCGCGCCTGGAGCGCCCCGCCTGTTCATCCATGTCATGTGTATAAAATATTTAAAGACACGTATTGTGATACATGTATTTATATAATTTTTTTTTAGCTCTAATGTTATAATGTATATACAATGATTACAGTGTTTGTGGAACAAGTATACCACATGCTACACACCATTAGCAATGTTACATGTAAAAGCTCTGTGAAAAATATGCATTTTGCAAAAATACCTCGAAGATTTAAGAACCCAAAAGAACAGTAATAAAAAAGATTATTCAATGACCCTTGATGTTTTATTCAGGAAATGTTTGCGAGAATTTTTCACTCATGCTGGGATACGACCAGTTTCCAGTGGAGGACTTCAAATGAGACATGTGCTCGGCACTCATGGCCATTCATCAGTTAGCACTTGTTTTTATGCCCCCGTATCGAAGATTCGGGGGTATATAGTTTTTACCCTGTCTGTCTGTCTGTTTGTCCGCAAAAACTTTAATATTGCTTATAACTTGATTAGTTGGAGCTATGGCTTTCATATTTCACATGTGTATTCCTTGTAACAAGACCTTTCTTTGGGTACCATCATATTTGACCTTTTGACCTTGAAGTTTGACCCAGTTTTATTAAATTTTACCCAACTTTAACCTTGGCCATAACTTCTGAACGCTTGGTGCTAGGGCCTTCATACTTCACATGTGTAATCCTTGTGACAAAACCTTCCTTTGGATACCAACCACTTTGACCCTTTGACCTTGACCTTGGAGTTTGACCTACTTTTGAAAAACTTTAACATTGGCTGTAACTTTTGAATGGTTGGTGCTAGGGCTTTCATACTTCACATGTGTAATGCTTGTGACAAGATCTTTTTTGGATATCAACAACTTTAACCCTTTGACCTTGGAGTTTGACCTACTTTTGGAAAACTTTAACCTTGGCCATAACTTTTGAACAGTTGGTGTTTTGGCTTTTATTTTTTCACCTGTGTAATCCTTGTGATAAGCCCTTCCTTCAGATACCAACAATTATAGCCCACTGACCTTGACCTTGGAGTTTGTTATACTTTTGAAAATCTTTAACTTTGGCCATATCTTTTAAACGGTTGGTGCTAGGGCTTTCATATTTCACATGTGTATTTCTTGTGAGAAGGCTTTTCATTGGGCGCCATTAATTTTGACGATTTGACCTTTACCTTGATGTTTGACTTACTTTTGAAAAACTTTAACTTTTCCATATCTTTTCAATGGTTTCTGCTAGGGCTTTCTCATTTCACAGGTATATTCCTCGGTACAAGACCTTACTATGGGTGCCAGAGCATATTTGATTTGCGTTAGAGAAAGTTTAACCTTCGATTTTAGTTGCCATACGGGGGCATCAGTGTTTCACAAACACATCTTGTTTTTTTTTTGTGTCAGTATTAACTGCGACACGGGACCTCGGTTTATACAATATCTCATCCGAGGGACAGTCTCCACGTCCCGCAATAGGATTCGAACCCGCGACGTAAGGAACGAAACGTTCCAACCACTAAGCGAGGACAGAGAAATAATTATATCGAAGTAATTACAGACAGCCAGAGTTGCTTCGTTCTATCCGTATTTCGGGGTATCCAGGTGATATTTCATTAGTTTGAACTTCATTGAGGACAAAATATGACTTTCTTTTAAGCACGTAATCCATTTATGCGTATTGTTTGCTATAGACGTATATTGACCGCAACATTTGAAGCAAAAAGGTTGTCTTACAATGGCAAGAGATACGTCAATGAACATATTCAGGCTTCTGACACAAGTGAAAAAGCTTCACTCAACAGATCATAAAAACTCCCTAATGATCAAAGAGGCCACAGGCACCCTTCTTGAGCATTACCACTAAGCACGCAGCATTATTGTCATTATTGTGATTTTTTTACATTCGAGAAATTAACAGATAATGGACAGCACCATGTATACAGAAGACCTCACATCTAAAAGAAATTATATGACATCTGGTTTACATTCAGAATCACTCTGAACAATAATTTTTTTTTCATCTCAGTCTTTTTCTCATGATGAAGAATAACTTTAATGCATTGGTCTAGAAACAATCTTTTAGACAAAGTCCATTTTCCAATTTTCAAAATGAAGCCCAAAGATCACACCACTTACCACTGTAAATTTTGTCTACCTGTTCTTCCAAAGGCGGATCTAGCATCGACAGCCAACCCCCCAGCCCCCGTCTGAGGTTTTTTTGGCTATGTAGATATCGTTTATTTAACTTGTATATACAGTCAAACATCGTTATCTCGACCTCCATGGGGCAGAGAAAAACTTGGAGATATCTGAAGATTCGAGATATCAAGGGTAAAATACTTAAGGAATAATTATGTGATTGGGACTTCCAAACTACTTCGACATATCCTTGGCATTCCAGATATCGGTGTTCGAGATACCGAAGTTCAACTGTATTCTCAATGTTATCCCCACATAATGTTCAGCATTTATATCACGGCTGATTCAGAAAAAAATATTGTGTAGAAAAAGTCTTCATCACCCCCCCCCCCCCCACACACACACACACTTTTTTTTACGGAATAGGATTTTCGAGTTTGGACAAATTTTCCAAAATTTTGTTTTGCTTATCTGTTGTTGTTGTTTTTGGTTAAAAAAAAAATCCTTGAACTGCTCTTTCCTCCTGATGAAATTTCTTGATCCGCCACTGTCTTTATCAGATGATTTTCACAAGATTTGATTCCTCTTTATTCCTAGGTAATTTTTTTCTACTCTTTATTGTGGCCCAAAGGGGTCGAAACAACCTAAATTGAATCCATACATCCTTTGGGATTCTTCAATATCAATATGACTCACAAGACCTTGCTGTCTTCGATGTTTATTTTAAAGTTATATTTGCGTTATGTAAAATTTTATCCCTGATTTTAGCCTCATCTTCACCCAAGGGTTCATAATTTGATTTTTAAAATTAAAAAAAAAACATGAATCAACACAACAAGGACACGTTTGCAAATACAAGTATATATAAATTTATTTGACCCTGCTACTTTCAACAAATATTTGTTTAAAAAAAACCCTTCATATTCTCATGTTAAACTTTAAAACCCTATTTTACATCCACCCTAGGGGTCATGATTTGAATCATAGTCCAGTGGTAGTTTAGAAAGATATTTTATAATTAAAGATTTTATTTCAATCCTTTCCCCTGTAAATTTTAATCCCTATGGTAACCCATCCTAACCTCCGTTCAGGTGAGCTAAAATAGATGTTGACCCGAAGGAGTACTTTAATTTTTTCACGAATAGTAGAATGAAATGTCAGAATTACTCACTTGACACCTGTGAACATGTGACACACGTGAAAAGTCCTCAAAAAAAAACAAAACAAAACAAACAAACAAACAAACAAAAAACAAAACAAAACAAATTGAGATGGTATTTGAGAAAAAGATCTTAGAGAAATGATTGGTTTGAATATGATGTATTCTATACACAAAGGATTTAACTTCATTGAAGAAAAATTGTTCGACTGAAGAAAAGCATTTTTCATTGAGAAAAAAAAATTAACCCACATAAAATTACCTTGGTAGAGTTTAAATCTAGATTCGGGGAAAATTTTACAGTTAAAATGTGACTTTGAATACAAAGTGTTTTAATTCAGTGAATCTTTTTTTTTTTTTTTTGGGGGGGGGGGTATTTACATACAATTATTACAACATGTAAAATACATGCATGTGCAATAGCTAATGTTGTTATGCCTCTGTGATTTTTTTCTTTATAAAAATAAACCTGCTATTTTTTTTATAAACATTCCCTACCGTGGAGTAATTTTTGTTTAGAAAAAATAGTATGTTAATTCGTCATATTTCAATGTAGAAAAATTCCACAGAGGTATAATAAAAACATATACATATTAAGCTAATTATATTCAAAGACACCTACAAGTCTTTTCAAAATCTACCTGGGTCTCTCACATATTTTGCACAATATCAATGAATATTCATACCGAAAGAATAGATTCATTTCCCCATAATAGATGAGAGTCAATGATAGTGAGTTGGTTGAATATTGAAGAATTAAAAAGTTCTGGTCATGTTTCTCTTGCGTAAAGAGATTACCGGAAGAGTGTATATTTAAGATTTAATAGATGCGATAAATTGTTGAGGCACACTAGCTCTCCAAATCAGTCCAAGTGAGCGGGGTAGCTTTTGCAATCAAGGTATGTCCTTGATGACCTCACATCCTTCTGATTGTTGTTACAATTGTTCAGTGAACGTCTCACTTCTCAGGAACCACCTAGACAATATTTACCAAACTTGGTTCGATGCAAACTTGGATTAGAGAAATCAAGTTTGTTTATTTGAAGGGCGCCATAATGTTTTAGTTCCAAGGAGAAAAAGAATTCCTCAAAATAAGATGGATTCTTTTGAAGTCTTTTAAACTATATTCAAAAAATCAAAATCTTATCTGAAACAGAAAGTGAGAAAATGCGACGGTGTCTTCAAAGGAAACTCAGAGTGTATTAAAATATGAAGAATTTGGATGACAGGTCGGATCGCTATAGTGATGATGGTGTTGCTTAAATACCGGTATATTACATCATATTAATTCGTCACAGAAAAAGTTTAAAAGATTGGACCTAATTTCCATGTAACAATCTACTCCGAAAGGTATTCACATCGATAGTATCAAATGTACAAAGAGAGATAACTATGAAATTCGAACTACCCTAGAATCTCTGTATCTATGTTACAAATAGGCTTACTAGCTATATATATGTACATGACTACATATCAGGTAGATGAAATTCCTGTACCAATTTGCATATGGTAGGCCTACTACACGAATATAAATCTGAAGGAGTTGAAGTGCATACATGTATGTCCATCAGTTTTTATATGATGAAAGTTCTCCAACACTGTTAAAATATATAAAGAAATTGAAAAAAAAAAAAAAAAAAAAAAAAAAAAAAAAAAAAAAAAAAAAAAAAAAACTAATCAACTACTTACCAATTCCTTAAGTTTTCGACAAACATTATCAGATTCCCACAATATCTTTTCTTTAACGCATTCTCTTGGCTTCTGGACTGAAATAAATATAAGAGAAAGTTAACAGCAGATTTGTCTCCCTTTATTTATGAGCCAGCTTCCTTTTAATTGAAATATTGTTTATATCGATCTTCCAATTCATTATCTTAAATAACAAAATGGGAATAGCCTCAATATTTCTGTTTTTGCTAAGGCATATATCTGGAATCCCCGGGGGTTTCCTTCATGGAATATTTATGTTTCATTCCAGTTGTTGAGGGGTTATACCACAATGATTGTGTATAGTTGAATTATATGGGGAATAATTTAACTAACCTAAAATACTCTTCGAATTAGAAAATATATCCTGTACAAAAATAGCTGATTTTTTTCAATATATTCTAATATAATGAGAAGAGATACACATATGTATGGAATATGTCGATCCTTGTAATCTCTACTTTAGACAGAAAGATAATCCAATTTTCCAGGGCAGGAACAAAAACTAATCAACAAGCATCTAATGCAATTAAGAAATCTTTAGGGAAGGATTTTATGATATTGTAGAGCCTCCTCTCTGTGTCATTAAATTAAATACAAATCCCTTATAAGCGTATCAGATATTTTATTTGTGTTACATCCATATACAAATCTTTCAATACCAAATAAATATTATATCATTTAGTATGTCGAATATTTTCTGTTCTAAGGTCATCCTCTTTTTAAAATACAATATCAAAGATACAACTGAATTAGTACCACTTATCTTTATTATTACATGTATGTCATAACATCATAATTGTATTCTTAGAAAATGTATTTTGAAATGTTCCTTTTTTAAATTATCTTTTTATTTTTTTCTTCAATATCACAGTAACGCAGAGCTTATCCCATTTTCAAATTATGCATTTCTGTTATTTGAAATATTGCAATTTTTACACGAAAACAATGGGCAACAATGCTCATCAAAGGATTTATCTTTCTTGTCTTGATAAGTAGATCGGTAAATGATACCCGAAATGTATTAAGACTTCATGTCAAATTTACAAACTACAGCTTTGTTTTACAGCAACCTAGAAATGTATGCAATATTATATGCTTATATTGTTGTATTTTTTTTAATTTGATTTCGGAAACGGTCATATACTATATACCCTAAAAATATTAATCAATAAGCTTAAAGAAAAGCAAAATACATTGTCCGTTTATATTTAAACAATAAAATGCTTTCTTTGGTCGTTAGTACGGGAATTAATGTCGCAGCTGCTGAAGGAAAAAAAAAATACATAACCCGCGTAAGCAGCAATAACTGCGACGTTAATTCCCGTACTAAACAACCAAAGAAAGACATTTTATTGTTTATATTTATATCTGTTTAAATAATCATTTAAAGTAGGATTAAAAATATTAATTATTGTATTAGTGATATGTACGTCATATTACATTTCATTGATGGAACAGCCACTGATCAAGAAATCTGTACAGGTGATATGCCTAGTGTTGTTCATGAACTGATAATTGGCAATGGTTTTCTTTAGAAAAAAGGAGAAAATATTCAGTGAATGTAAATATTTGCTACTTAGCCATATGGAATTTTTTTAAAATCATAAACAGGATGCAAAACTTGGTGAAAGTGAACTTTATTGATGTCAGAATGGTGATATGTCGCGTTGCCTGTTTCCGAAATCAAATTATTAAAATTTATTTTTTTGGTCAATTCTTCAAAGTGATCAATTTCCGATCATAATTTAAAATTGGAAATCTGATGCGGAATTCCTGAAATTGTTTTAATTCCGTTCTAAATTTAAATACAAATGCAAGTCTAGTATTGAGCAAATAAAAAAAAAATAGAGCAGAACACTTCCTAAATTTGTTCAGTCTTTTTTAAAATAATTTTTTGTTGAAATGGTTATTGAGGAATATACTTATCAACATCACTGAGTGGAAAAACATTGTTCTTTGTGCACTGAGTTGTTCTAGGCAGGAGTGTGCTAAGAAATAATAAAACCGAACTCCTAGGGTTGGTAGACTAAACATGATAAATTAAGTGAAATATTATAAAAACATTGCTAATTGAAGAATGAGGAGTGCTGAAACTACTAATACAGGACGAGCTCTTGGAATTACGTAACATGTTGATCAGTTTTTGTTTATTTTATTGTCTCTCGTATAATGGCAAAAGAATAGACGAGTGGTTGAGGATTGCCAACCACTAGAGTTGCATGCATCTGACACCGGCGACGCAGCTAGTACAGCGATATTCTCTCTAAAATTGATATTTGATATCTATTTATGGTGTTGATTGACATGTATTAAGCGCCATATAGGAAGTAATTCATTATATCAATAAAACAAGTCCCCTGTTTTCGCTGGCTGGTTCTCTGGGGAGGTGTCCGTATAGCTGACAACTGAAGACATGCCCGATATCGAATTTACCATCGATGATTTATAGCTTTCTTGGAGATTGCTAGACTCTCTAAAAATACCTATCGGTGTGAACATCTAAATGCTTTTTATTCTATGTGCATAGTTTTTTTTTTCTTTTCATATTCGAATTTCGACGTTATAAATGAAAGGAGCTTTCAGATCCTAAAAAAGAAAATAATGAATGTACAGTATAAACTTAATCGGCGAGGTAAGCAAAGTCTGGTATACATTCAGTATCAAGAAATCAGTTAATGTAACTTTCTCATCAAAATAGAAGGGAAAAAAGTGCCGTAACTAATAATTGAAAATATGACATGCTTTGGATGATGGGTGCAGACCAATAATCGTACTGTTATAGAATTTGTTCCAGATTCGATATGAGGTATCGACGAAGCCACACTACTCCGTCTGGAACTGTTCGATTTATGTGGATTTGACATTTATCTTAAAGTTGTTATAGTTAGAGCAAATGTTACAATGTATGTATGATTGATAAAGAGTTTAGACCAAGGCCAAGAACACGATCACCCTAAAGTTGTAGGTTGATCGTGATATTTTTTTTCACATTACGTATACAATTAAATATTTTTATAATACAGTAATAAAACGCTGGAATAAACATGCAAAAAATTCTTTATTGATCAAATCAAGTAAAAACAAGATATTTTTGCTCCAGCAAAATAGATCCAATTGCCAATTCAAGACTTACCCTTCTTTTTATGCCGTTTAATTAGTCCTTTCATTTTCCTCCGTATTTTCTTGACGTGCACAATTTTTCCAAATATATTTTTGGTAATCATAAATTCCTGTTCATAGACATTGTTATCCACCTATCTTTTATATACGATCTCTTGGAGCAATGCTCTAGCTACCCCATCACCGTAAACCAGTCAAGTTACACCACTACAATAGACCAATAATACTGAGCTGAGTGCTGAAGATATCGTACATTGCGATGGACCTAGTCGCTTGAAGTGACTAAGTGAATCAAAAGGTCGTTAACATTGTGTTTAAGTGATGACTTTAAATGAAAATAGCATCCAGGAATAATCGATCATTTTGCAGAGAAAAAATTTATAACTGTACTCGGCACTCATAGTACGTTAAGAATTATTTAAATGCCGGTATCTGATTTATATAGATTTCAAAAATTCGAATGGATGAAATGTACAATAATGTGCACCCCTCCCGATATATGCGTGTATTTTTTTTTAATAATGTTCATGATATGACATTGTTAATTATAACCCTGAAATTATTAAACAAAGTTGCCTTTTTTTTCTTTTTCCCTTACATCAACAAACCCATACGATTAGTTGTCTGTAAAGAATAAATGGATGTTTTCACTGCACACATTTCTATTTACCAGACATATTGAATGAAGTGTGATGGGAGATAATCCTTCACGCTTTTATTAATATAGGTATCAGCCGTTATTAAGTGGAAGTTCGCCGTATGATTATTGATACAAAATTTTAAATCATGTACGTTCAGAAGTGCAGATGCTTTTTTTTTCTAAATATAGGGCGGTGAGATAAAGAATGAAGAGCAGAGGACGCTTACACACAGTGTCAAAAACAGAGTACACACGTTACCGAAATCGATAAATAAGACAGCACTGAAAGGATGGCTAAAGATGAAAATCAGTGCCAATCAATTTTTTTGAAAAATTATTTTTATGATGGCAAATGGTATAAAATACATGAAATAATAATGTTATAGAGTCTAATAACGTATCCGTATGCAGTCATAAATGTATACATACACGAGTGTCCATTTTTTCCTAAAGTACCAGGCAATAGTAAAGATGATTTCTCTTTTTTATTGTTGCTGTTAACTAAGGAATGAATTTAACAGCTACCCAAGTTATACTGGTATAACCTGGGTTGGGACAGTATACACTTCATAAACCACGAAGCGGTTCATACAAAAAGCGTTGATACATTTTTGACCCAAGTCATTGTGACGTGGGCGACGCAGGTTATACTACATAAACTAATTTTTTATCCAATCAAAATTACAACCAAAATAAAATTATCATAAGATAATCTGTTCTTCAGGTGGTGAATATCAACAGTTAAGTTATTGAAAATTTTCTCACACTAAACTCACAAAGCAATGTGTATTTATCCATGTTTTAAATACAAAACTATAGGCATCAAGGCATGTTTTTGATATGTATATAGTATTGTGGTTCTTCTAATTATTTGAATTCTTATTCGTTGTGTAAGTAGCATTTGATATCATTGCAAGATGTCGCAGATCACTTCCAGTTCCTCTCATTTCATGGTAATAAGCATTTGTGAAAATAAGGTCAGTTTAAAGAAAATTCGTTTTGTCTATATATATATATATATATATATATATATATATATATATATATATATATATATATATATATATATATATATATATATATATATATATATATATAGTCCATTTAAAAAATTTCAAAATACCCAAGATCTAATTGAGAAAAGCAGCATTTTGAGAGTTATTTAAAGCAATATGAGCTACAACATGATGTCGGAATTTTTTGTTGAAATATATCAATGACCAATAAAAAAAAAAAAAGAATGTTTATAAACTTCTGTTTTCATATTTTGCAATGGAATAAAAGTATTCATAAGCTTTGATTGAAGCAAAGAACAAGGTTCACTTATGGCCCTGTTGATTTCTGAAATATCAAAAATGTTCAGTTTTAGTTAAATATACATTAAACGAGGCCGAGTCTAATTATTTCCACCCTAGAGATTTTGATAAATTTTCTTGAATTAATTTTTACTATTACATTTATTGTTTTAAGATTAAAAAATTGAATGTTTACCGTCCCGATTTCTTAGGGAGCCATCTCAAATGTTATCAATTTTTACTATTACAACCTATTGAAATTTGTTGGAAACACGCCAAATTATCACATTTTCCCCTTATTTTTTGTATTTCTGCCCCAGAGATTTGTTTTTCAGCCAAGTACATGAAAATTATTGTAAAAAGTCACCAAACTGTGAAATTTCAAAAAGTTGACCATCTAGGTCGGTATAGGAATTATTACAAAGTTTATTTTTTCAAAGCCCAATACCTCTAAAATTGCCATATTGCTGTATATGTATATATCGGTGCAGATGAATTATCTGCGCAGATGAATTATTTTGGTAAAAAATAGCAATGTTCAGATTTCTAGTATGTTTCTTTTGATGTTCTGTCAACAGTCTTTGGTAAAACTAGACTTTGACCCGTGCGTGCACGGGTTGGCATTGTTATGAATGCATCCATGTGCATATCTGACATTTACAAAATAGATACATCGACACATTCATATTGTAAGGTACTTTTGAAATAAACAATGAATGTGAATATATTTTTTTTTTTTGCAAAATTGTTGCGTAACAGTGTAGCGCAGAATGGGTTTGACCCCCAGTTAGCTATAAATCAAGTCATGAGTTCGAATCACGCCGGAGCTTACATAGATTTCACCTTTCCAAACTTTAATAAAAGAAATTATGGATATTTATTGAAAATCTGACAACAACAAAGAGTTGAGCACTGCTGATACATATCAAGCAAAGTAATGAAAATGAAGAAATGTGTTTAGCTGGTATTTTTACACAATTAGTTATTAAACTAAAGGTGTAAAATTTTTTGTAACAATTTTAACACTGCAGGTCTCAACTTGTTCAAAATATGACCTCATACTATATACTGGTATTTTTACACAATTTAGCAGATGTGAAGCAGAACAGGTTATCTTGCAAATACCTCCCCCCCCCCCCAAAAAAAAAAAAAAAACATACTGGTTGTTCAAGAGATCATAATAAAAATTAAGAATATCAAATGTACTTTATATATGTTATAAGAAAATGCTCTCATGACTGTCTGTTTTGATAAAAATTAATGTAATATCCTTGAATTAGTAATATTTTGAATCGATTCGATTAAAACAAAAACCTCGGTTTTTGAATAATTTTCATTCGATTTTTGGAAACAAAATGTTTGCTTCAGTTCTGTTTAAACCTGTTATAGTTATTGAAAATTCGAAATAAATATTAACCAATTTGAAAGTTTTTTTCATCTTTTATGACTCAACAAATGTAATGTGTTTTACTTTTTAGCTCACCTGAGCTGAAAGCTCAAGTGAGCTTTTCTGATCACATTTTGTCTGTCGTCAGTCTGTCTAGCTGTCTATAAACTTTTCACATTTTCGACTTCTTCTCCAAAACCACTAAGTCAATTTCAATCAAACTTGGCACAAAGCAATTCCTTATGTGAAGAGGATTCAAAATTTTTAAAATGAGTGACCACGCCCTTTACCAAGGGGAGATAATTAAGAAATATTGAAATTTTTTGGTAAATCTTTAAAAATATTCTTCTCAAGAACTATTTGACCAGGGAAGTTGAAACTTATGTGGAAGCATCCTCAGGTAGTGTAGATTCTAAAATATTAAAATCATGACCCCCAGGGATAGGGTGGGGCCTCAATGGGGGTTGAAATTTTACATAGTAATATATAGGGAAAATCTTTAAAAATCTTCTTCTCAAGAACCTTTTGGCCAGGAATGTTGAAACTTACGTGGAAGCATTCTCAATTTCCTTTAAATCTTATCATGACCTTTCATGACCCTTGGGGGTACGGTGGGGCCACAATGGGGGAGGGGTATCCATTGGAATATTTATAGGAATTTTTTTTTTAATGAATTTTCTTTTCCAAAACTATTTGACCAGAGAGGTTTTCTGAAATGTAACCACAACCACAATGGGAGAGGGGGAACAGAATATTTACTGTAAATTTTACATATGAAAATCTTTGGAGAAAAATCTCAAAGTTAGAATATGTATCAAAAACTTAATATAAAAAAACTAAATTTGTACAGATATTTCTGATCTGTTAAAGCTGTTTGGTTTGGAGTATTTGACCATAGTTGCTCAGTTGAGCGGTGTGGCCCATTGGCCTCTTGTTTATACTAAGTATAAAATATATGGGAAACATAAATTATCATTATCTTAGATAAGCCAAGCAAGGGTATCCTAAGTAGGAAAGTAGGAATTGGAAGGTACTTCTTGCTGCAATAATGAAGCCTTTTCCTGGGGGGTGGGGTACAACTCATTTTGGATCATACAATATCATTTCCATTTTTTAAATGAAATCATACAATGTAATCAGGAACATTTTAAAAAAATGTTTCTAATGTTATTATTCAGAGCATAAATTTTTCCAAAATATTTAGTAAAGTCTGAGTTTACCGCAAACTTTAAAGCTTACTGACCTTTACCGATTTTATTTTGGGACAGCCAATGAGAATTTGGGAGCGGATCTTGAACTGAATATGGGAATTTTTCTTACTTCATACGTAAATAATGCAGCAAAAATAAAATAAATACCTCATAAACATTTATATATGTGTTTAGTGATAACAAAAATTAATCTACTGCAGTATTAAACGTCATTACATCACATGAGAACTGTCATGGCTGCTGAAGAAGACAACTTGTTTTCACGCTGGTGTATTTCTTCTTGTGGCGATTTAATAAAACATAAGTTTGTTTGCTACGATTAAATATAATCCATTTCATCATTGAATAAATATTTTTACGATCTTAATTTTGTCCCACCTCATAGTTTTGAGATTTACTATGCATGGATTAAATTTTACAAACAATCAGTATTTTAGCAGCATTGATAGAATGAACTGTACGGACCGCAAGGGCTGACTTCAGACTTCCTATCAAGCGTAGTTACCACGACAACCTTTACATATTTAGAAGAACAGGCTGTCCCTTCTTTATAACGTACCGAAGTTCAATAACAATAATTTACATATTTCACCCACTTTTTTTTTTAAAGTTAAAAGGTAATAGTAAACATGGCGAACAAAGTTGCAATCATTTAGACACATTTCAAATTGAAAATATCGGTTATATTGACGTTATTTAATTATTTCGATTTATTTCAAAGTTAAGAAATGAAAATAATGTTATTGTAATTTTTGGCGGAAAAAGAATACCTATTTCACTAAGATGTGATTCTAGCTGGAGTTGTAACCCCCCCCCCCATTTACCCTCAAAAAAGCATAAAAGAAAGGAAGGATAAAATAAAATCGGGTAGTTACATTAATATTGCTCCTACTATCATGAGCTTTTTGCCTCCGTTGAGATGACCAGAGACATAAATAACATATAATAAATGTGTCTTCGAGATGGCAAATGATAACCCACGTGGCCACAATATCACACTTGCATGGATAAACTTAGAAACGATAATACAAATACGTGTAAATTTTCATTGGAAATTTGCTATATATTTTGTTCATATATATTTATGATTTCTTATTAGAGAAAATTATAAAACAACAAATATATATCTACTTAGTACAAATTACTTTTGTCTTCTCTGATTTGAACACCGTGATTTAGCGTGAATATAATACGCACGCGCAAGATTGTAAAATTCAAAAAATCCAGATGATTTCCGGAATTTTCTGAGGAATTTTCGTTGATTATTAATTAGCGAAGCTTAATAGAGAAAAAATAAAAACAAATTGTTAATCTTTAAGTACCAATGATGTTTAAAATATATAAAACAAACGACAGTACTCCTCCGATTTATCGGTATTAAAGGCCAAAAATTCGAGTCTATTATTTTAATATAGTAGTATAGATATCCATGGGCGTCTTGAATATACAAGCGAGTCATGTGTCATTCTTCAGCGTTATGCACTGCCTACTAAATCGGAAAACAGTGACGTCGTTAGAGCCATTTCAGCGTTTTTTCCTAATTATTGTTTCAAAAACACAATTTCAGACTCATAGGTGTTACAGATAATGTTAATTTTGTATTAAAATCACAATATTTGGGAAAGGTGTAATGTTTCAAATATGACTGGATGAAATTAAAAAGCTGCGCAAAGTCATGCGCACTCGAATTAGACTCGGTCTCGTTAATTTTGCTTGGATCCTTGGTGACTGTATATCTATATATCATACATTTGTGGTATCTCTCTATTATATAAACATGCAGAGAGCAAATATCTTCATACCTGTATGAAGTTTTTCGAAGGTCATAGGTCATTACGTGACCTAATCACACAGCGCAGTAATATTTACATAAAAAGACTTACTTAGCAATATAATTAGCATGTTTTTCATGCATAAAAATGTACAAAATACGCAAGTAAAATAATAATCATTTTATTTACAATGTAAACAAGTATTTAATACAGTTCTTGATCGATTTTACATACAGATTAGAAAACTACGTGTTATAAGTTTCATGTCTGAGCTGCATAGTCTCGAAGTTTACCCTTATTTTTTTCGCAGATCTCTGAATGCTATAATTTTTTTTTCATTAAGCTTTACTCACAATAAATTTGAAAATCTGTTGAAAAACATCAATGTAATGCAATCACGCCACAAACAGCTGACAAACACTGCACTTTGGAAGTACGGTAGGCATACCTCCATCATCGAGATCGTTGTGACGTTGTCTTAACAATGTAAGCTGTCGCCAGTGTCTCCATGTCAACATCATAAATTAATAAATATGCCTGACTGAAATCGTAGATTTTATGTTTTTGATCAAATTTTATACTTGATTTCAAATTATCTGGTCCGGACAAGTATCTCCATCCATCCCTTCCGACCGAAATTCCTCCAACTTTTTATTATCAAACATCGGACGTGTTTCTTGTGTGTGTGGTTTTTTTTTTTTTTTTTTTTTTTTTTTTTTTTTACATCGAATATGGGTTCTTATGAATACAAAAATTCCCAGACACCAATATGCTCACTATAATTGATCACAAGTAGCCTTTCATAGAATATTCCCTTCAAAACAGAATCCTTTGCCAGATGAATTTGGAGCGTAACCGCTTTTAAAGCCGATTTAGACCTAGCGTAATATGTCAAAATCTACGACGTACAGTTAGTGCAATATTTATATTCGATTACATTCGATTGTCCGTCTCAAATGTATATATAAGTAATAAATAACAAGTTTAAAAACTTCAGTGGGAATTGAAGTGGGTCGGTACGTGATCAAATCTTCTGAGAAGGCCTTCGGCCTTCACAGGATTTGATCACGTGACCGACCCACTTCAATTCCCATTGAAGTTTTTAAACTTGTTATTTATTTCTTAATTAAAATGACGTAATTTTCTCACTAGTTCATGTATTATGACGTAATGAATTGCGTCATTATCCTCAAATTCTCAAAATTTCTTTAAAAATTGCCAAAAATTTTAGATGTTTTTCAATATTTTGCATAGACCTTAACCTCCGATCTAAAATGTTTAATTGTATAATGAAAGTATTGTTTCAGAAGATTTTAACCCATGTTTTATTTTTTGGATCGTGGGATGGGCTCATATTTTTGTTCTTTGTTGAAGGTGCTCAAGTACACCAATTTTCTTCAAAATTCAATAACATTGCAATTCCACAGAGCCTGTTTTTCAATACCTGGACTCTCAGAGGAAACTTTATTTAAGGAAATGAAAGCACCAAGTCTCTACTTTATATTGGTGTTTGAAATGGGACTTTGGACTTGGTCAGTCAATTTGTATATCGGGAGGGCCATTTTATGGCTAAAGTGAACCTTGCACTGTTGTAGGACGAACATTCTTAAATGTTCCTGGTTTTAAAGTTCGTCTTTAAATGCAGCAATAATATTTATCCTTTCGGAGAATATTAAACTTACCCATTAAGTAAATGAATTTATTAAGGTTGGGTAATTTTGATTGGTAAAGGAAAAAAAAAAAGGCCGATTGCACATTAAAAGATTTACAAACGGTGTATATTCATGATGATTTTACAACGAAGCTATTAATATGAACACATTAGAAATCCGAGATTTCCATTGTCATCGCCATTAACGTATGTTTTGAGATATTTTTTTTGTCCATTAAAGTGTATGATATCAATTATCTTGAATATACTTATTGTGATTTGAAGGTCAAGAGAGCCCGTGAACAGAATTAGTATCACGATAAATCATTTAATTTAAATATTGTAGCCACTGATTACTGAAGTAATACAATCTTTCCTAGCTTCAGTAATGTAGCTCTCTCCGATTTGAATTACTTCCATAAAAGAAATGAAATTAGGTTTCAATGTTCATTATTTTTTAACAAAATTCTCTCCAATTTAAATGCACATCTGCCTACGTTCTGCCCATGCGCGAATCACGTGAAACAGGCGGTCACCTGACATGCTCCGTAGCTTTCTGTTCACAGAAGCTAAAAGATCTTTTTCGAGTCTTATATTTCTTACCATGCAAGTTATATTTTATAAAAAGAACAGTCCATTTGTCAGAAATGGCCAAATCTCGGCAATAGGATGGTCGGATAAGGATATCCTTTGCCAGAATGAATATTCAACTATTTTTTTACAACCCGAGTCCTCTGTCTTGGGAGCGTCATCTATCTATGTGGATAAAGTATGAGCACCTTAATTCTTTTTATCATATCTGATATGTTTAAATTCTAAAGTAAACGATATTTTAGGGATATAATTATTTTTTTGTTAAGATATTCAACTGTTTTTTTCTAACTGTAACTTGGCGATCTTTCATAACAATTTGCACAACTAAGGAGAGTCTCTTCCTCAGCTTGCTTTCACTGGGCGACAGAACAAACATCATTTTCTAACCATCTCCCTTCCTTCACTAAAACAATCAATCCAATTAATGATTGAACATCTGGCAAATCTTTTGTCTTCATAAACCTTGTACAAATCATTATATGCTACTGCAAATGAATTTTTAAGATACACGTTAAACTTTATAAACTGAATTGTGGTTTTGTAAATATAGAGAACTTTTTGATCACCCTTCGTATGTTTATGATACGTGCGACTGCAGGCAAAATAAATTGCGTTTGTATTCAACTTACTTTCAACAAGATGGAAATATTTATTCACTATCAACATATAATATTAATATAACAAAATTTACTGGTGATGAAGTAAAATAAGGGAGCGAACGTTTATATAGTTTTGTTTTCATTTATATATTTTTAGAGTAAATCATCATGAAGTCTTTTCTAAGTCCCCCTGATTATGTATGCCATTCAGTTATTCTATATTTTTGCAAAAACAAAACTGTGCATAACAATATTGTAACTATAGTATCTCACTTTCATTACATATTGACTTAAAGTCACCCGCGTGGCGCAGTGGTTAGAGGTCTGATCTAGAGTCGCGGAGCATGGAGCTGATCCCTACGTCGCGGGTTCGAATCCACTGTGGGACGTGGAGACCAGTCCTTCGGATGAGACCGTATAAACCGTATCACAGTATGTGTTGGCATGAAAAAGATTCCTCACTGCTCTCATGGCCCTGGGTGCCGAGTATAGGTAAAAATTTGCAGCCCTCCACCGTGAAGTGGTGGCGTCTTCATATGAGTGTAAAATTCTCGAGAGGGACGATAAACAACAAACATTGACTTTACTCCATATGTAATAAAAACAAATTTAAAAAGATATATATTGATTCCTTTACATCTTTATAGCATTACAGGACATTTGAGTAAACAAAGGTAGTGACTGTTCCTTCGCCAAGCGCCCGGTACTAGATAAAGTGAAAGTAACGGGTCTTTCGGATGAGACCTTAAAAACCGAGGTCCCGTGTCACGGTAGACGTTTGCACGATTAAGAACCTCACTGTTCCATGGCCCCGAGTGCCGAGTATAGGTCTAAATTTGTGAAGCCCTTCACCTGCATACGGAGATGTCTCTTATGACTAAAAAATTCTCGAATGGGAAGTTAAACAACAATCAATCAATCAATCAATCAATCAATCAGATTCTTCAAATGTATATCACAATAGTACAAAATGTAGATAAATCTTCTGACAATATAAGATATTAACTATAATATAATGATATAATATTTAAGTGGCCCTTTCCAGCAGCGTTACTATTATTCTTTTTTTATGTATTTATGCACAATATCAGAAGCTTAACATGGTCACCAATTTTAATTCAAACAATAAAAAAAAATCAAAGCCACAAATAAAACTGTGAACAAGTAAGTGTCATAACTAGTTGTCATTTACAATATGACGCCAGCAGTGATAAATAAATATTATATATAGTAATTCACAAACATATATTATATTAATAAACAAAGAGCTCAGAATAGCAAGGTTGAATATCAGTTATAAAATGAGAAATCACAAATATATATAACTAGAAACTCATTGCGAGCAATGAGAGGTCTTCCGTTCGATTCTGAAAATAAAAACGAAAATTCAAGCTGAAAAAGTGATAAAAGAAATTCAGACACTCTGGAGATTTAACCCTAATCGTCAGCGTGAAAATCCAACGTGCTAACCATTAACCATTCACTTTTTTACATCACTTCCTTTCACGACCGGAAGTAACGGCGATGCAAGATTTTCTCACGATTCAAATAAACTGATGACTGAATATCAGTCCTGAAAGTTTTAGTCCTCGGTCGTTTACTGTTGCCGAACAATATTGTGGGACTAAATTCTAATTTTGAGAACAGGTAAACACACGGCCGGAAGTGAATTTTATAAAAATCTCTGACTGTTCTCTAGACATTTGCAGTATCTACAACATGCATAAAATCATTGCAGGTACTTCATCGATAAGCGATATTTATGAGAAAGTTAAATATAAGAATAATGTAGTTTATCTCCTAAAACCGGAAGTTGACGTTTTTGTTTCCGGTGGAATCTAACATATTTCAAAACAGCAAAAGAGATGCAATAAAGTCATGTAATGTTTAATTTAAAAAAGAAAAGTTAAAATTTTTGATTTCTTTGATCACTTCCTGTGACAAGCGGAAGTGACGACTGACGCGTTTAACCCGAATGGTTCCACCTACCCCTCAACGTCCATTACTCTTAAAATTTTGGTGTTTTAATGTTTTACCTGTTTTTGAGATCTCGCTCAGACAACTTCCCATTTTGAGGACAGGAAAACACGCGACTGGAAGTGAAATTTTGAAAAAAATATTTAAGGTTACTCTAGACATTTGCACTCTGAATAGCACATTTAAAATTCATTTCAAATACTTTATCTATAAAGAATATTTACGGGAAATTAAAAAACTCAAATTATTTAGTTTTTCTCTTATAATCGGAAGTTGTCGTATTTGTTTCCGGTGGGAGGACGAACATCTTTCGAATCTGCGAAAAAGATGCAATAAAGTGATGCAATTTTTAATTAAAAAAAGAAAAGTTGAAATTTTCGTTTTCTTTGATCACTTCCTGTGACGACCGGAAGTGACGACTGACGCTCTTAACCCAAATGGTTTTGCCTACATCTTAAGATCTGTAGCTCATAAAAGTTTGGTGTCATAATCTCTTACCGTTTCCGAGATCTTGCTCACACAACTTCTCATTTTGAGGACAGAAAAACACGCGACCGGAAGTGAATTTTACAAAGATATTTGATGAAACGCTAGACATTTTTAGTCTGAATAACATATTTAAAATTCATTTCAAATACCTTATCTACAAAAGATATTAATGGGAAAGAAAAATACTCAAATTATGTAGTTTTTCTCTTATAACCGGAAGTTGACGTTTTTGTTTCCGGTAGGACCAACATATTTCGAAACTACGAAAGAGATGCAATAATGTGATGTAAGTATTGATTTAAAAAAGGAAAGTTGAAATTTTACGATTTCTTTGATCACTTCCGTAAGCGACCGGAAGTGCCAACGACGAACAAAAAGTAGCGACCCGGCTAGTATCTATCACGAACTATAATCCCTGAAAGTTTGACATTGATATCTCTTGTCATTCTTGGGATTATCCGCGGACAAAATGTCATTTTGAAATCAGAAAATGGTCTGTAACTTGGCACCGGAAGGGTATTTCCAAAAAATCTCTCAGATAGATCAAGTTCATGTTACAACACACTTTTCCTGAAAATTTCATGTAAATCCATCCAATAGTCTTCGAGAAATCGCGTGCACAAAATTAGAAAGTCAAAAAAATAAGAATAAGAATAATAATAATAACTAGAAACTCATTGCGAGCAATGAGAGGTCTTCCGTTCGATTCTGAAAATTTAAACGAAAATTCAAGCTGAAAAAGTGATAAAAGAAATTCAGACACTCTGGAGACTTAACCCTAATCGTCAGCGTGAAATCCAACGTGCTAACCATTAGCCATTCACTCTATTTACATCACTTCCTTTCACGACCGGAAGTAACGGCGATGCAAGATTTTCTCACGATTCAAATAAACTGATGACTGAATATCAGTTCTGAAAGTTTTAGTCCTCGGTCGTTTACTGTTGCCGAACAATATTGTGGAACTAAATTCTAATGTTGAGAACAGGTAAACACACAACCGGAAGTGAATTTTATAAAAATCTCTGACTGTTCTCTAGACATTTGCAGTATCTACAACATGCATAAAATCATTTCAGGTACTTCATCGATAAGCGATATTTATGAGAAAGTTAAATATAAGAATAACGTAGTTTATCTCCTAAAACCGGAAGTTGACGTTTTTGTTTCCGGTGGAATCTAATATATTTCAAAACAGCAAAAGAGATGCAATAAAGTCATGTAAGTTTTAATTTAAAAAAGAAAAATTAAAATTTCTGATTTCTTTGATCACTTCCTCTAACAAGCGGAAGTGACGACTGACGCGTTTAACCCAAATGGTTCCACCTACCCCTCAACGTCCATTACTCTTAAAATTTTGGTGTTTTAATCTTTTACCTGTTTTTGAGATCTCGCTCAGACAACATCTCATTTTGAGGACAGGAAAACACGCGACCGGAAGTGAATTTTCGAAAAAATATTTAAGGTTACTCTAGACATTTGCACTCTGAATAGCACATTTAAAATTCATTTCAAATACTTTATCTATAAAGAATATTTACGGGAAATTAAAAAACTCAAATTATTTAGTTTTTCTCTTCTAACCGGAAGTTGTCGTTTTTGTTTCCGGTGGGACGAACATCTTTCGAATCTGCGAAAAAGATGCAACAAAGTGATGCAATTTTTAATTTAAAAAAAGAAAAGTTGAAATTTTCGTTTTCTTTGATCACTTCCTGTGACGACCGGAAGTGAAGACTGACACTCATAACCCAAATGGTTTTGTCTACATCTTAAGGTCTGTTGCTCGTAAAAGTTTGGTGTCATAATCTCTTACCGTTTCCGAGATCTTGCTCACACAACTTCTCATTTTGAGGACAGGAAAACACGCGACCGGAAGTGAATTTTACAAAAATATTTGACGTTACTCTAGACATTTTTAGTCTGAATAACATATCTAAAATTCATTTGAAATACTTTATCTACAAAAGATATTAATGGGAAAGAAAAATACTCAAATTATGCCGTTTTTCTCTTATAACCGGAAGTTGACGTTTTTGTTTCCGGTGGGACCAACATATTTCGAAACTACAAAAGAGATCCAATAATGTGATGTAAGTATTGATTTAAAAAAGGAAAGTTGAAATTTTACGATTTCTTTGATCACTTCCGTAAGCGACCGGAAGTGCCGACGACGAACGAAAAGTAGCGACCCGGCTAGTACCTATCACGAACCATATTCTCTGAAAGTTTGACATTGATATCTCTTGTCGTTCTTGAGATTATCCGCGGACAAAATGTCATTTTGAAATCAGAAAATGGTCTGTAACTTGGCACCGGAAGGGAATTTTCAAAAAATCTCTCAGATAGATCAAGTTCATGTTACAACACACTTTTCCTGAAAATTTCATGTAAATCCATCCAATAGTCTTTGAGAAATCGCGTGCACAAAATTAGAAAGTCAAAAAAATAAGAATAATAACTAGATGCGTTTCTTGTTGCTAGGGCAACAAGTGGTCTTCCGACCGAACTTTTCTCCAGATCGCTATGCTACCTCACTTCATTTAACACTTTATTGAAGGTATTTTTTTGTTTGCGTTTATATATCACAGTCTTTCAACATAGATCATGATTATCAAAGGATTTCTGTAGAATCTCTGTTAAAAAAGCTTTAAAAAATAAGCAAAAACTATCATACATGTCTTCACAGAGAAAAATATCATTTACAACTGAAAAAAGAGAGAAACAATCTCCCGCCCCAGCAGGATTCGAACCCGCAACAATACGAGAAAGTTTGGATCGGTCATATCTTTGCAATAAATGCATCAATCAAAATGATGAAAACATACTTAGAACTCTTAGAAGACTCTCTATTAACCCTGTAAATCCCAGAGAAAAATATTGAAAAACAAAAAAGTTACAAATTTAACATTTTTGAATTCACTTCCGTTCGCGACCGGAAGTACGAACGACGAAAAATAATGGTCGATCAACATATCTACATTTGATGCTCTATCACCTCAGCAAGTTTCATATTCATATCTTATCATATGTATCGGAAGACCTTAATAATAACTAGTAAACTAATTGTTCAGAGAACAATTAGACGCCTTTCCACCTTTTTAAGTGTTTTCGTGTCATTTGGGCTGAAAAAAAATGCGGAAAAAAAAAATTGCTCCTCCAGCTGGGATCGAACTCAAAACCCTTGGTTTGAAAGGCAGGTGCGCTAACCACTGAGCTACACATTGCGATAAAATTGGGTAAGTTAATTAAGACTATAGAATAAATACAAGCGTATTTTTAGAATCGGTAGGGGAAGAAAGAAGTTCCGTAAAAGGAAATAGTTCCTGAACTTCCAAGCAGGATTTAAAATAACAAGGGACGGGCTGCGTGAGAAAACGTTAACACTGTTCCCTAATGAAAATGTATTAATGGACTGTAGCCCGATTCAGCGATATTGTGAGCATGCTGAATTTTTTGAAAATAGCTTTGTTGTAAGCTTAAAAGATCGGGTTCGGATTTTAACATTTCTGACTGAATATCCTGAAATAAATATGAAACATTTAAATAAGCATTTCTTTGGGTTAAATTAAATATGTGTAGCACAAATTAAACTCCCAACATGCATTTTTAGAAGGGAAACACGAGAATGAAAGCGAGAATTGTTTTTAATATACCGAAAATCGCTCTTTCTGGAAACTGATTAATTCTAAATAAAAATCAAATAAATTCCAAATGTAAAAGAAAGAGAGAATGCTTGGTATTAAAATGTCGTATCATATCAGAAAAATCGAATGCTACTAACGACATCTGAAGAAATAGCCGATAAAAGGTCTAGATCATTTCTTCGTTCACCTGCACTTCAATTTCAAACACAACAGAACTTGTAGTTTTTGCCGTGAAACTTCATGACTTCTATAAACTTATAAGACTCACCGTAAAACTCTCAAGGAAGTTTCTCTGAGGTCTATACTAAATTTGTACCAAATATGGTGTCGATCCGAGGTCTGGTTTGAATTTTACAGAAGTATTCTACGTTGTTGTTGATGTGATTTTTTTTTTTAAGAAGGGGGGGGGGATGAATTATTTATTTTATGCCTCTTTTAAACTAAGAATTGTAACTACTTTCACATCTTTAAACCTGATTGTGACCTTTGGGTCAAGGTCAAAGGTCAAGGTCATTTAAAAAAAAAAACAAAAACAAAAAAAACAACAACAACAACAACAAAACCAAACAAACAAGGAAATCTTTACTTTCTATGTTTTTACCTGAAACTGGAGCTGGATGCATGTCCTTACTTTTCATTTGACCCAATGTCAAGGTCAAAGGTCAAGGTCAAAGTTCAAGGTCATTTGGTGAATTGCTATATTTTACACATGTATAAGAAATTTCTTATGTTTTTAAATGACTTTAACCTTGACCTATATTTCAAGGTCAAAGTCAAATATGCCGATGCAGTTGGTCCCATGTCTCTAGGATACACCGTTTTAAAAAAAAAGTTCATTAAATGTAAGCAGCATAAACTTTCAGGGGCAGTAACTCATACAAGGGACCCAAGAATGCTTTTGCCATGATAGAATGAAGAGAGTACTAAATGAGTCGAAGACACTGATGAAGTTTTTACGGTTTCGGAGGAGTAGCGATAACAAGGTTTTATTGCAAAAGGGGTGACAACTTTTGAATGGGTCAAGCTTTGGGGACAAGAATGAAATCCTTAAAATAGTTTTAGAAGGACATATTATAGATGCAAAGATATTCAGTATATGTCGAAAGGTTTTCTACAGAATCTCTGACAAAAAAGCTTTTAAAAATCAGCAAAAACTACCATACATGTTTTCAAAGAGAGAGAAGTCATTAGCAACTGAAAAAAAAGAAAAACAAAGAAAAAAAAATTAACTGCCTCCAGCAGGATTCGAACCCCAGACAGTGGGACAAAGTTTGGATCGGTCATATCTTTGCAAAAAATGCACGCATCAAAATATTGAATACATATTTAAAATTCTTGTAAAACACTCTATAAACCCTGTAAATCCTAAAGAAAAATATTGAAAAACAAAAAAGTTGAAAAATTGGACTTTTTGAATTCACTTCCATTTGCGACCGGAAGTGCCGACGACGAAAAATAAAGGTCGTTCCCCATATTGGAATTTGATGTTCTATCTATTCATTGAGTTTCCATTTCATATCTTTAGCCGTTCTCGAGAAAATTTCTGGACAAAATGCCATTTAAAAAATACAAATTTCCCCAAAAATCGCGAACGGAAGTAAATTTTGAAAAAATGAAAAACACGTCTGGAGATATTTACATGATGCATCTTCCCTGAAAAAATCTCTGAAATCTGCTTACCCACAGCTGAGATATCGCCATAACTATGAAAAAAAGAATAATAATAATAATAATAATAGAAAACAGACGGAAAACAATAAGGTCTTCCGAAGGAAGTCGGAAGACCATAATAATAATAAGAAACAGTAGAATCACTATAGGTCTTCCGTTGAAAACGGAAGACCTAATAATAATAACTAGACTCTTGTTGCCATGGCAACAAAAAAGTCTTCCGTTCTTCTAAATCTGTAAGAATTTGCTTTTTTTCTGTGTCAAAAACAAACATATCATATTAACTGTGAAAGAAAAAATAATTGGAAAAAAGTCCTTTCAGTACTTATGGTACTTTGATTTTCATGATCAATCTTGTATAATGCATTTGGCACCTATGAGAGATATACGTATATCATAGAGCAAGGCTGATTAGCAATTTAAAAAAAAATGTTTGCAATCATTTCTAAGACAAACAAACAGACGAACGAACACCGTACTATCATAAACTTCACTGTGTGTATGTTTTGGCATAATTGTGATGGTGTTATAAAAAAATATAATGAATTAAGTTAGTATCACATTAAACGTAAAGTCACTGAGTTTTGTAAAGTTATAATATCAAGATTTGACAGCATACCTATAAGACAGATTATTCAATTACAGTAATTCTTCAGCAATCGATTGATTGATTATACGTATGTTGTTTAACGTCTCTCTCCAGAATTTTTCACTCACATGGAGACGCCACCACTCGCGGGTGGAGACTGCAAATTTTTGTCCTATACTTTGGCACTGATCGCAATTGAGCAGAGGGGAATCTTTTTTATGCCAGCACCTTCTGCGATAAGGGACCTCGATTTATACGATCTCATCCAAAGGACCGGTCTCCACGTCCCACAGTCGAAGTTCATAATATCGAGATATTTTATTTTTTATTAAGTCTTCCGTTCACAACGGAAGACTTATAGTGATTGTATTGTTTCTTTTTATTAGGTCTTCCGTTCACAACGGAAGACCTATAGGGATTGTATTGTTTCTTTTTATTATTAGGTCTTCCGTTCACAACGGAAGACCTATAGTGATTGTATTGTTTCTTTTTATTAAGTCTTCCGTTCACAACGGAAGACTTATAGTGATTGTATTGTTTCTTTTTAAGTCTTCCGTTCACAACGGAAGACTTATAGTGATTGTATTGTTTCTTTTTATTATTATTATTATTATTATTATTCCTCCCAAATTTTGTGAGCGCGATTACTCAGAGATGGTTGGATAGATTTTCACAATTTTTCACATGATAGTAGGCTGATATATGAAGTTTATATAAAATTCCGTTTTTTGAAAAATTCACTTCCGGTCCGAAGTTACGGCCGAATTTCCACTTTTTAAATGCACTTTTGTCCGGAATTTTTCTCGGAAACGGTTTGAGGTAAAGATGTGAAATTTACAGGGGTATTAGATCATGACATTCTCTTTGTTTCGAAGTTGTTTTCGTGTGTTTCCGGTACTTCCTGTCCGAACTGGAAGTGAACTTGTGTTTGGTCAATTTTCAACTTTTTTGTTTTTTAATATTTTTTCAAGATATTATTATGTATAACAGAGGTTATTCTACAAATACTAAATATATAATTTGTTTTGAAATCAGATTCCACATTTTGTAGATTTTCGGTACCGTCATTTTCCCTATTTACCTAGTGTGTAAACAATGGGCAAAGAAAGATAACTCTGACTTGTAAGTGAGAATAGAACTTTCGAGATAAAGGCGGAAATAGTATCGATGACGTCAGAGACATATACACTCTCCATATCAAAATATTTAGACGTTCTATATTCACTCTTCAAAATTTAAGAGTACGTTGGTTACCGCTTCCAGTGCATGTAAAGTTTGAAGTTGCCAGTGCAGTGTAAGTCTGTATTGACAGTTAATTGATTTACACATGAATATATCTAAAAAAAATTAATATATGTGCTAGGTAGCTAATTCAAGTAAATATATTATAAGCACTGAATATACATTTATAGTGATGGACAGGCATGCAATTTTATCTATCTCGTATAGTAAGTTCAGAATACGATAGTTATAAGCCTTCTATAATGTAGACGATTTATTATTCTCTATGATTTGAATGCGAAATTATCCCGATTTCCGAGTTTTAATTTCGATATTAAAAAATATTACATACACTCAAAAAGGAATTGAGCGATAGAAAATTGTAATACAGTACTGTTTTAAAGCCTTTATAAATAAATTGATATCTGCCACTTAAAAGAAAGAAAATCAATTTATAGATTAGATTTGGTTATTACATGTATATTTGATAAAAAGTTAAATTATTTATGACACATGATCTATACTCTATATACCCAAGAAATTATAAAAGATGTGAAAAGACGATTCTTGGATTCTTGTGAAATACTCAAAGAGTTAAAAAAAATATGTGAAAACGCGATTCTGTGTGAAATAATGGTACGCTATATGTTTCTTTTGAAAAAAAAACCATGATAAAAAAAATTGCACAGGTCTCTTGATATGTGGGATAAGTATACCTGAATGAACACAATTTTATGCAGTGATATATAATTATGTACATGCAACTGACTTCCGTATTTTTCCTTATAAGTCATAAAACATAAAACTATCTAAGTCCTTTGAAGCCTCCTCCCCCTCCCCTCCCCCCCGTCTTGATTAATATTTGGAGACGTTCGTGCAGCTAGGCATTTGAATTATACAGACCCTGAAACGTGCTACTACCCCACACGCACGCTGCACGAACGGTACACGCTCGCTACACGGTTTGCACGAAACGCTGCACGGTTTACACGAAACGCTACACGGTTTGCACGAAACGCTACACGGTTTACACGAAACGCTTTGCACGAAAGGCTGCACGGTTTACACGAAAGCCTGCACGAAACGCTTTGTACACGTTTCTCACACGCTTTGTACACGATTCTCGCACGCTTTGGCCTCGATCTGTATTCGGAATCTCTCGGACTTTATTTAAATTATTACGGATTAATCAAAGATTAGTTAAGAATTGCAATCATTCAGTTTAAGATTAAAACTTGCTACACCAGTACTATATTAACAGGTAAAATACTCAATCTTCGGTTGTAATTAATTAATACAGATGTAGTTATCATTGAGTATGTGCCCGCTCGGTGAAATGCTTATCATCGTCTATGTACAAACCTTTTTAAATAGACTCTAAATTACGCACTGAAAAAAATTATTATATTTGTAATTCATAATCTTTTATAGCATCCAATGTTTTTACAATTAGCCTATAGTTTGATATTAAAAAGTCGTTTCATTACTGACAAATAAACTCAGTTATTCATTTGAAAAAAAAAATGATTAAATTGCGTATGGTTTTTGAAAGCGAATCGATTTTCTTTTCTTTCTTTTTCAATTTTTGATTGATTTATTCATTTTTTGATTTATAAAAAAATATATATATTCATTGGATTAGTTTAGGTTCTGTTTATAATTTGAAAAAGTGACATGTACACTACATTGTGCAGGAAGGGGGGGGGGGTAGATTACAGAGATCTTGCTGTTGTATCTTCGAATCTGTACACGGCTAAATATAACGGGCACTTGTTTCAGTTAGTATAACATTGGGGGAAATATTATTATAGAAACAGGTGTCCATTCTAAGAAAATAAAAGGATATCCAGAGGGACCAGATACATGTAATTCATTAAATGCACTTTATTCAGAATGATAAATAATCGTTCTCGTTCTCGTTTGAGGCATTGTGTTTATCAAATAAAAACAATATATCCACCACCTTGTAAAATCCTTGATTTCAAACCCCGTCTAGACAATTAAAAAAAAGTAATCAAAAGTCACGGCTTTTAGCAATACATTCAATATACATGTATGTACATGTCCTATGTCCTATAAACTAAAAATTATGCTCTGTAATTGCGTGATTAATAAAACAACTAATAATTACACTGTACTCAAGATTTATTTCTATATATTTTTTATTCGCTAATACACTGGCAAATTAATTCACTGTTTACAGACAATCGGATAAATTTAAGAAATAAAATCCACGGACCGTATTTATTTGTACCCATTAAATACTAATAAAACGATTTAATTTCACTAGTCAAAATCAATCGTTATTGTCCCGTGTCATCTTAGCTATGATTGACAAGAGATAATAACAGAACAAGTTTTCAGTTCCCGGCACGAGGTGCCCGTGATCGCTGTTGTGAATGACCTTGATCACTGTCGTAAGAAGAGTGTTGGAATGTGTAAAGAAGATTCTAGTATATTTTTAAGGGGTGCATCGGGCGCACCCCGAAAAAAAGCAATATATTTCTTTAAAAACAAAATCATATATAAAACACTTAACAACAAAAGCTCAGTTTGTGTTTTCATTTGAACACCCCCCCCCCCCGGAAATAATTTACCCTGTATTTACCGAAGCATGTGAATTATAATTCATTTATGTGACAATTATTAACCAATTGTATGCATAAAAAGACTATAAATGACTCTTCGTTTCAACACTATTTGTAACACAATCTTGTGATATAAGAAAATTATGTTCATTTATAAAGAAAATGAATTAACTGTGCTCCCCGGCCTAGAATTCCCATACTTCACATTTATAGCAACGCACTAAATCCTGATTTTATTTTTCACGCCTGCCTTATCTATCTATTATTTTGTATTAATCACCCATAGGTTCCTGTAATCTTTATATACCATAATTGTAAAATGGTGAAGAGATTCAAATGAATGAATGAAAAGGACAAGACCAGGTTCTTGGTGAATTTTCTTTTTTTAAAAAATGTTTAGTATTGCCCCCTTTAAAAAATGTATTGAATCAAATACCTCTAAATTGATGTACATATAATTAATTACTTTGAACATATTTTATGTCCATCTTTATTTTTTTAAAAAAGGAAGAAAAACAAACAAATATGTAATACATTACCGAGTAATTTTATTTAATTTGTTGTTTCCGTATTTTTATTTTATACCACCGGTAATATATGCGAATAATATTACTTACAAACAACACAGAATGACATGTTGATCCATCAATATCCATATTTAAAATAAAATGACTTCCGAATGAATCCTACACGTTTTTCACACGATTCTTGCACGAAAGTCGCACGTTTCTCACACGGTTCTTACACGAAAGTCGCACGTTTCTCACACGCTTCTCGCACGCTCGCTACACGGTTTGCACGAAACGCTTTGGAGCTTACACGAAACGCTGCACGGTTTACACGAAACGCTACACGGTTTGCACGAAACGCTGCACGGTTTACACGAAACGCTACACGGTTTGCACGAAACGAAAAGCGCACGAAAGTCACACGCTTTTTTGGGGTAGTAGCACGTTTCAGGGTCTGTAGTTACATGCGCAGAGTTGTTAATTTTATAGGTGCCGCTGTATGTGCTGCAAGGGAGGTTCGTGTCGACAATTTTCAATTGCACAGATGTCAGATTATACCGTTTTCACTGTAGTTTAGATTCTGAAAACCAAGGGTTTTTTTCTGAAGGGACTATCTTCAGTACAATGCCAACATTATTTTTAGTTCTGTATAGATCAATTTTAACTTAATCAAAATAGAGTATTCAAATTAAGTTAAATGAAATTCAATTGCATTTAGTTTCATGTCATTTATCAAAATTAGATAAATTCAGAAAATTGAAATGGACTATTTTCTGGCGGACGTTTATGCAAGTTTACAATAAATATCACAGGAGTAAATTGGTCGACACAGAAGCCACGGACGGCCACTATATAATCAATACAAATCACTGCGCTTAGAAAGCCCGTGATGACCAAGGGAGATTGAACATAGTTCAACTCCCAAAAAGCATCCACGCATAGTTTATAAAATTGCCATAGAATCTAACGATCTAAGAAAATATGATTTCCAATCCTCACATGAATAATTAAATTTAAATTGTCAGAAATAATTATCATTTCATTTAAAACACGTGTTTCCAGTAATCCTCCAAAAGAAATTTCTGTCTTTACTGCAATTGTCACTTTAAACGATCCATTGCGAAATAACGATCCCAATGTATTTTCATAGTATTTTAAATATAAGTCGGTGACGGTGTGGTAACTGAATATCATGAGCTCATAAACATGTTTTTAAAAATGCTAATTATCAAAACACTGCCTTTCAAAATTAAAAAAAAAAAAACATATGTTAAATTAAACAGTCCAGGGTATTATGCAAAGTATCAGGTCAAAGAGTGGATTGTAATTCTGGTATTTTTCAAAATGTTTTATGACAAACAGTGTACATGCTAAATAGCATAGGCTTACCTTTTAAATGCCAAAATATGTTGTTTATGGGCACTCTGAACTATTTTGAAAAGTAGGTCAAAGGTCAAGGGTCACGAGGTCGGTAACAACGGTAATTTACAAAATTCATATTGCAAAGCAATATAAGTGCAAAATATCAAATCCATACCTCTTATAAGGTGTGACAGACGGACAGACAGACAAACAGACAGACGCCGGGTAAAGTGATCCCGAAGTATCGCTTTCCTCTGCAGGCGACACAACAGGACAAGAGCAACAATTCTTTCAGTTTCAAATTGCATTGACAGTGAATCAAATATATCTCAGTTAAGAGCATTTGGTCCATTGAACTCTTATCTTTCACCTCAAGAAAGAAGGCAAAATTCAACAATTCTTTATTTCAAAGAATCCATTTCTTTTGAATTATCTTCAATTTACTTTTAGTTTCTGGTTTAAAATGAATTACAAAAACACCAGATTAAATGCTTTTATTGAATAGTTCATCCGCAGCTTTATATGTAATTTGCCATCCAGTCCAAATACTTGGACACTCTGGTATACACGCTTGGGTAAGATCCATCACACGTGCTAATGCCCCACGACGTCACCCCAGCCAACATGTAACCGCCATTTTTGTTGCAAACATAAGGGCCACCACTGTCCCCCTTCAATACAGTAAAAATGTTTTGAACCAGACATTTAAAATTCTTATTGCTTACAGACTATTATATGTATTTTTCTGAAAAACTTACATTGCATGCAGATTTGCTTGGTTCGAAAGGGCAGATGTGAAAGTCATATATGGCGGCACCATTGACGCTGGACCAGCGGGTTGCACACTCAGTGTTTGCGATATTTGTCATTTGTGCTTCCATAAGTACATCCGAAACAGATCCACCTAAAAATGGAAAATATAAGTACAGGCTTCATTCAAGATCAAAGGAATTTCATTCACTGATCAACAGGAATTTCTCAGCCAATATGTTTAAAGTGACTTTAACAATATTTCTTTATGGTGTAAAAGATTTGAATTGTTAATGTTTTTTCCTGTTTCATATTGTTTGAAAATATTGTTTAAAATAAATTGAGGAACTGTGAATGTGTAATTTGTAGAATAAAAATTCAATTAAGTTTTATAAGAAGCATTTTATCCATTTTCCTGGTTGCATTGTAAACCCTTATCACTAACTTCAGTCAATTAAAAAAAAGGACAAATATTTATTTATTTTTTAACGAACCCCCAGTAGTTCTTCCCCATCCAGTGATGTAACAGTCAGCATTGTAGGTGAAATCTTCATTAGCATTTGTAGGTAGAGTGGCAAGCTGGATACTCCCGTCAACTGTGAACGGTGAAGAGAGTTCCAACAGGGCTATGTCGTTAGGGTAACCTGCACTAGAGGAGGAGTACTGGGGATGCTGTTAAAATTATGCAAAAAATATTAAACTCAATTAAGCATGGAACGATTTTTTGTTTTAATGGTATTTTGAATCACGCAGGTGTGCGTATGAGGTCTATTTCGCGTGCTAAGAGAATTTGCATAATTTTTGCAAGTAATATGCAAAAATGATAATTTGACCTACAAGCGTAAATTCTTTTCAATAATTTTCAAATTAAAATCAATTTACATCTTTATACATTTCATCATATACATGTACGACACTTTTGCGTTTTACGGACATTTAGATGCAAGTAATTTATCAGAAAAAAAAACGAACTGTGGAATGTAAATACATGTATTATAAAAAAATGAAATTTCTAAGCATCTTTTTTTTTGTTTAGAAAATCTTAAATTTTTCGTTTAAATAAATGTCTCTTCTAATCAAGTCTTTACCATGATGACTCTGCTGATGGATCTGGTAGCACCATTCTCAGACACTCTGTGGATCCCAGCTTCAATGCGCAAGTTTGAACGTGTCATTCCACTGTAATTTACATTATATAAATTGAAAACAGGTATACACTTATTAATATGCATGCTATACCGGAAACAGTGTATTCTTAGAAGAAAAACACCCATTGTCGCAATTTTAAAGGAATACTAGTAGCTCGGTTTAGAGCATTTGCTAAGAAAACTCCTTTTCACACGATCTATGTCAGCAGGAGTTTACTTTTTCACGTGATTTTTTTGGATACTAGTATCTGTTCTAATCACGTATTTTCAACAAAAAAATCTATTCACACAGGTTTAAAAGAAAGAAATGGATAGATTTTCTACTTTTCACCGATTATTCTTTTACCAGAGGTATTTTATTTGAGTGAAATATGTGGAGATAAAGAACAGCAATCGAGCACAAAAGTCCATTGAACATTACAAAATAGGAGTAGAGCAAACACGGACCTCTAAGACATCAGAGGTGGGATCAGGTGCCATGGAGTTTACATGTAATTTACGAATATAGATTCAGTAAATGAAATTTTTGAACAGTCCTTGAAAAAGTCAGTTCAGTGGTGAAAGGGGTCAATGTTTTCCCCTGATTTAATTGTCTGTTGTGATTATTGCAAAAGAAAAGACCCATATGATTCCTTCTTCGCTATCACATGTATATCAAAGCAGATATAGTGACTGACATCAAATGCATAAGGTTTGAGGAGAAATTATTTTAAAAAAAAAAAGGTATTAAAGCTGAGTTATTTAGGTAGATTGTTAAATTTACTTAATGTTATAGGGTTGACACGATTTTCATGATTATCAAAAAGAGATACAGATATATACAGTTTTAATATATATACTAGTATAAAATATAACATACTCAACGCAGTGGGCAGCGGTCAGAACCCAGTTTGGTCTGATGAGGGATCCTCCACAAATGTGAGAGAACTGCAGGAATGAGAACTGACGGTACTGGAGGGACACCTGCCAGGGCCACTCCCCGGGGGAAGCCTCCTGTCCGTTTACAATACGATGTAGGTCGTCCGGAAACTAAAATATGGTAGTTGTTTTCTTTCTAAATGTCTTACTCATCAAATCGAAAACAGCAGACTATTACCATTTAGATTTTTCCATATCACATAAAGGTGTAATATTTTATTTTGAGAAAGTTAAAAATCAAATTTTCAAAATTAATTTAAAAAAAATTATTCAAATAAATTTTCTTTAAAATTTTAGCATCTATTATGGTGTACCACAACAAAAGAAGAAAGAGAAAGAGGAGGAAAAAAATCATGAATAGACTACTTTAGTTACTAACAAATAAAGTAGAAAAACGAAAGGCTATCAAACCTCGGGTTGCGATGCCAGTCCCTTAAGGATCTCCTTGGCTGGCTGATAGATTGTTGGTAGTCCAGATACTATAAAGATGCAAATTGATAAAATCACAGGATTCCACAATATTTCACACACCTTATCAATGCTTTTTGAATGAGTTAATACGTGTTGTTATCTAATTTTCTAAATTTTTACCACCTAAACACAATAACACCTTATTCTAATTTGAAAGTTTAAAATTTTAACCCCTTAATGGCAGAGTAAAAAAAATGATGTTACCTACTGTCTCTTTAGGGATGATTGCAAGTAACAAATGTCGAAATTGAAATACAATTCAATTCAATGGTAAATACTTTATGATCAATTATTTTATTCCAACTTACCTGTGAGGACCAGAAGCGAAAAAAGCACCACCAAATGCATTTTTAATTAGCTAAGATCCAAGAGTGATAGGACTAGGGAATATTTCCCTTTTATACTTTTTTGGAGAAACCATATGAGTATTTTCACAGAGATATGTGTCGCAGTTTTGTCCGAAAACAGGACCAATAAGTTATTTTCACGAAATACATCATCTGTACCACTTGAACATTGTGTAATAGCTATATATTTTACGACGAAAATTAGTTTTTAAAAGTTTTAATGAAGGCAATCGTGTCACTTGTCGAACAATAGTATAACTTCCCCTTCTGCAATAAATAATTTTGAGAGAGAGAGAGACCCAATTGTATTTTTCAATGGTTATTTTGATCTTTCGTATTTCTATCAAGATTTTTAACGAAAAATAGAAATAAAAAGTGCAATTAATTGAGATTTTTTACCAAAAAAAAAAGCCCTGAACCTTTCTTTTCATCGAACAGTATTTTTGTTGCTAAAAAGTTTAAAAATGACTTGTCATTTTCTTTAATTAGAATTTTCTCATAATTAAATTAACCTTCTTTCTTACCTCAGTTTATAGCTAAAGAAATATATGATTCCATTATTCAAAATTAAACACAGCTTGGTTTTGTTGGAATTCCTTTCCTTTCATTTTTTGTGTTCAATGTTTTGCTATATCTAACATAATCTATTTTTGAGTAAACTAAAATCTGCGTAAAATTACGTGCACTTTGTGAAGATACTAGCTCAAATCAGAAATACTAAATCGAAAAAATTAGATATGGAAAAATAAAACAAACAAAAATAGTTTTGTCTTTTATTGAATATACTCATTAGAAAAGATCCCAGGGCAACTATGACATGTATTGATCATTTTAGCTTTCTTGTAATACATATGCAGTTTTATTTGTAAGTTAATGAATAGAAAAACGAAGTTAAAAACAAATGCATGACGATGACAAACAAACAGAATAATACACAAAACAAACACGCAAAGGAACAAACGAAAACAGAAGTTTGATGTTCTATTATAGCATTATATGCTTTGATTGTATGTTCTAGAATTTATCTTTAGTTCGTAAAATGACTATTTTCCCTACTGGGCTGCAGGATTACCATTAAGTAATTACACATACACACAAATGTCGACCTTTAAACAATAAAATGCTTTCTTTGGTTGTTAGTACGGGAATTAATGTCGCAGCTGTTGCAGAAAAAATACATATTTTTCTGCAATAGATGCGACGTTAATTCTTGTACTAACAACCAAAGAAAGACATTTTATTGTTTATATTTATATCTGTATAAATAATCATTTAAAGTAGGATTAAAAAGATTAATTATTGTATTATTGATATGTATGTAATAGTACGTTTCATTGATGGAACAGCCACTGATCAAGAAATCCGTACAGGTGATATGCCCAGTGTTGTTCACGAACTGATAAACGGTAATGGTTTTCTTTAGAAATAAAGGAGAAAATATTCAGTGGATGTAAATATATTGTAATGAACTTTTATTATCAAGTGAAATTAGTGTCAAAAAGCTCTAGAACGTTTTGACATGACAGGTAAGGATGCTCAACTGTTTAATCGATCAGAATTGTAAATCAGATAAAATATTACATCATATTAGCACCGGAGAAGTTTTTATTGGGGTGCACCACTGAAATATGATCTGTAGACTAAACAGCTGACGCAAATTATTTCAGAGATGAATGCATTTATTGAATTTCTCAGTCATTCATACAGTGAATATATATTATAAATTGACTTTCAAATTTTTTAAAATAAATAACATGAAAGGAAAGCAATTTTCAAAACATATCAGATTTTATATGTTTTACATAAAAGATCTTTTATCATAAGGTACAAATGTTGTTTAAAACTGCCTCGTGATCCTGGGTCTTCATGCTTAATATAATGTAAAAGGTGACGATAACGAACAGTGATTAATTTCATGCTTAATATAATGTAAAAGGTGACGATAACGAACAGTAATTAATTTCATGCTTAATATAATGTAAAAGGTGACGATAAAGAACAGTGATTGAATCCATGCTTAATATAATGTAAAAGGTGACAATAACGAACGGTGATTGAATCCATGCTTAATATAATGTAAAAGGTGACAATAACGAACAGTGATTAATTTCATGCTTAATAAAATGTAAAAGGTGACGATAACGAACAGTGATTGAATCCATGCTTAATATAATGTAAAAGGTGACAATAACGAACAGTGATTAATTTCATGCTTAATAAAATGTAAAAGGTGACAATAACGAACAGTGATTGAATCCATGCTTAATATAATGTAAAAGGTGACAATAACGAACAGTGATTGAATCCATGCTTAATATAATGTAAAAGGTGACAATAACGAACAGTGATTAATTTCATGCTTAATATAATGTAAAAGGTGACGATAACGAACAGTAATTAATTTCATGCTTAATATAATGTAAAAGGTGACAATAACGAACAGTGATTAATTTCATGCTTAATATAATGTAAAAGGTGACGATAAAGAACAGTGATTGAATCCATGCTTAATATAATGTAAAAGGTGACAATAACGAACAGTGATTAATTTCATGCTTAATATAATGTAAAAGGTGACGATAACGAACAGTAATTAATTTCATGCTTAATATAATGTAAAAGGTGACGATAACGAACAGTGATTGAATCCATGCTTAATATAATGTAAAAGGTGACAATAACGAACAGTGATTAATTTCAAAAATCTAAGAAAGAACACAAATCGTGAAGATGACAAAAAGACCACTAGAATCACCAAGGGTGGGATCGAGGGCTATGAAGAGTAAGCATCATATGTAAACCGCAACATCTGCCTTGAGCCCTATGTATTGATCAGCTAGACGGAGTAATCCATACTCAAAGAACTATAAACGGTAAGGGCGTATTCCTGCCCCCATAATAGTCAAATTTTGAAAATCTCTTGAAATGAGAAAAAGTGCATATATTGTATAAAATAATCCAAATTAAGACAATGTATTATGAAATTGGAAAAAATAGTTGGCTTTTCTTGTCTCTGTGACGTCACAAACTATTTGGATTTCCGTTATTTTTAAAATAGAGGCCAAAATGCACAGAGTTTGTTCAATTTTGACTATAGTATTTATAGAGCGCAAGCTTGCTCAGGTACCATATTCACATATTTCATTAAATTATCATTCTACACATTATATCAAAAGATCTAGTCTGAGCAGACTTGCGCTCGATAATTTCCAATCAAAATACCGACGTAAAATACGCTATTTTCTCTCAAAATCATTGCAATTTGGAATTTACGTCATTTTATTGACGTCATATCTAACTAATGATGTCATAGTTGATAAAAATATTTAATGCTTTGAAGTCTGCAAATATCCACCTGGCTTAGAACATAATTAAAGATTTCTCCATCAAAGTTTTATTTTGGGGGCAGATACTGGCCACTACAGAATATAGTCCTTTAGAATAAAAACAACGTTAACGGTATGAAATTTAACAGTCAAAATACGACCAAACAATAAGCTGCATTTGCAAACAAGGTCAATATAACCACTACGGAATTTGCGAGATATTAACTTAAAACGAGGATAAAAAACTTTGAAGGGACACAATAAAAAGAAATTGTGTTCGATCGTATCTTTTTCGGGTTTTACTTAAAATGTGATGTTTATTTCATCACAGATTCTATTAAAAAACGAGAAAATTCAAAGAATTGTGGTCCCCCACTTTTGGTATCTTAGTGGTTGGGATGCAGTTATTTATGACATATTGTAACTGTCTTGTTTGTGTGTCCTTCAAACTTATAGGTGAAGGTCATGAAGTCAAAAATGATATACCTTTTTTAAAGGTGTTGCCATAGGTAATGTAATGTAAAATATGAAAGCCCTATCTCCTCTCATTCAAAAGTTATTACAAATGTATTAAAAAAAAATGAAAAATACAGTAGGTTAAACTCTAAGGTCAAGGTCACGAGGTAAAAAATTCAGAGAACATTCCAAAAGGTCTTGAAGCAGACAATGCACATGTCAAATATACATGTCCTATCTTTTCTCATTCAAAAGTTATCAGCAATGTATTTTTTTTAAATTAGGTCAAACTTCAAAGTAAAGGTCTTAGGGCTTATACGTTTGGTAACATCTTGTCACAGGTAATGTACATGTCAAACATAAATGCTATATCTTCTCTCCATCAAAGGTTAGCAGCAATTTTTTTTTTTGAAAATTAGGTTAAACTTGAAGTTCAAGGTCATGGGGTAAAATATCGTAGCTTATTTGGAAACTTTTTGTCAAAAGTAATGTACTTGTCAAATATGAACGCCATATCATCTCTCAATCAAAAGTTATCACCAATGTTAAAGTTAGAATATATCAAAAGTAGGTCAAACTTTAAGGTCAAGGTTCACGTGGTCAAATAACATAATATTATCAGAACCAACTCGTCACAAGTAATGCACATGTCAAATATGACTTCTCTATCTTCTCTCATTCGAAAGTTATAAACAATGTTTAAATTTTTGAAAAGGTCAAATTTTAAGGTCAAGGTCATGGGGTCAAAAATCATAGTATATTTAAAAAGGTCTTGTCACAGGTAATGTACATGTGAAATATGAGAGCCCTACTTTTTTTTCATTCAAAAGTTATGACCAAGGTTAAAACTACGGAGTAATATTCCTATAAAGCTATTTACATTTCTTAAGAAGACCTAGGGAGTAATATTTTGGTTTGAACTACGGAGTTCTCTCTTATCCTACCGACATTCTTATGAAAAAACTACGGAGGAATATTCATCCAGAAAGTAAGAAAAATCTTTTTTAAAAAACCCGAAGCAATACTAGTATTCCTCTAGAAAGCTTAGCCTATCTAAATTTCTTATGAAAAAACTACGGAGTAATGTTCCACTACAAAGCTTAAGGTTCGTTTCTCAAAAAAGAACTACGAAGTTACCTCTGGGAAGCTACACGTATTTACAATTCTCATGAAAAAAACTACGGCGTAATATTCCTCTGAAAGTTAGACCTGTATATTTCTCATAAAAGAAATACGGAGTTATAAGTATTCCTCTAGAAAGATATCTAAAATTATCATGAAAAAAATACAATACGGAGTAATATTCCTCTAAAACAAACAAGGTACATTTCCTATGAAAAAAAAACCCACGGGGTAATATTCCTCTGGAAGACTATCTATAATTCTATTGCAAAAACTACGGAGTAATATTCCTCTAGGAAAGAGTATTATTCCTTTAGAAAGTCAGGTACATATCTTATGAAAAAATCACGGAGCACTATTCCTCTAAAAAGCTTTGAACATTTCTTATAAAAGAACTACGGTGTAAAAATATCTTGAAAGCTAGGTAGGATTCTTTTGGGGAGAAGAACGCAGCAATATTCCTGTAGAAAGTTAGGTTCATTTCTTATAATAGAAATTTTAAGTAATATTCCTGTAGAATGTTCCAATTCTTATAAAAGAAATGAGGAGTAATATTCTTCTAGCAGGCTTTGAAAAAATCTCGTGTAGAAAAAAAAATAGGGAGAAGTATTTCTCTAGAAACCTTTGCATAAATCTGTTTAAAGAGCTAAACTACGGAGTAACATTCCTTTGAACGACTATTTCTTACGAAAAAAATTCAGAATCATACTTCTATAGAAGGCTATGTTAAATTCCCTTAAAAAAAATATTCCTCAAGAAGGCAATTTACTGTATGCAATTCACGTGGGAAAAACTATCAAAATTAAAAGTTAATGTTCATTTCACATGAAAAACTAAAATACTAGTACATAGTAAGATTCCTCTAGAAGGCTAAGCAGAATGCTCATGACAAAAAGGTATCATTTCTCGAAAAAGCTACATGCAATTCTCGTGAAAAAACGAACAGGTTAACATTCTTCTAGAAGGCAATCTATAATTCCTACGAAAAATAATGAACTATGAAGCAAAATTTTTATAGAAGCACATACAGTTCTCATGTGTAAAAAAACGAATAGCATTCCTCTAGAAAGCTGGGTACAATTTTCATGAAAGACCTACAGAGTAATATTCCTTTAGGTAACATCTGCCTGAAAGTTTCATCATAGTGGGCTAATGTAAAATACATGTATGTACTTGAATTTGTTGTTATTTTTTCCTATATGAAACAAGATGTGTTTGTGAAACACTGATGCCCCCGTATGGCAACTTATAGCAAAGGTTAAACTTTCTCAAATGCAAATCAAATATGTTGGTACGCAAAGTAAGGTCTTGTCTCGAGGAATATACCTGTGAAATATGAGAGCCCTAGCGGCAACCATTGAATAGATATGGAAAAGGTTAAGGTTTTTCAAAAGTAAGGCAAACATCAAGGTCAAATGGTAAAAAATGATGGTGCCTAAGGAAAGGCCTTCTCACAAGAAATATACTGGTGAAATACGAAAAATGAAGCACCAATCGTTCAAAAGTTATGACCAAGATTTAAGTTTTCCAAAAGTAGGTCAAACTCCAAGGTCAAGGTCAAAGGGTCAAAGTTGTTGGTATCCAAAGGAAGGACTTGTCACAAGGATTACATATGTGAAGTATGAAAGCCCTAGCTCCAACGGTTCACAAGTTATGACCAAGGTTGAAGTTTTCCAAAAGTAGGTCAAACTCCAAAGTCAAGGTCAAAGTGTCAAAGTTGTTGGTATCCAAAGGAAGGACTTGTCACAAGGATTACATATGTGAAGTATGAAAGCCCTAGCACAAATTGTTAAAAAGTTATGGCCAATGTTAAAGTTTTTCAAAAGTAGGTCAATCTCTAAGCTCAAGGTCAAAGGGTCAAAGTTGTTGGTATCCAAAGGAAGGTCTTGTCACGAGGATTACATATGTGAAGTATGAAAGCCCTAGCACAAATTGTTAAAAAGTTAAGGCCAATGTTAAAGTTTTTTCAAAAGTAGGTCAAACTCCAAGGTCAATGTCAAAGGGGCAAAGTTGTTGATATCCAAAGAAAGGTCTTGTCACAAGGATTACACATCTTAAGTATGAAAGCCCTAGCTCCAACTGTTCAAAAATTATGGCCAAGGTTAAAGTTGGGTAAAATTTTGTAAAACTAGGTCAAACTCAAAGGTCAAGGTCAAAAGATCAAATATGGTGGTACCCAAAGAAAGGTCTTGTCACAAGGAATACACATGTGAAATATGAAAGCCATAGCTCCATCCAATCAAAAGTTATGGGCAATGTTAAAGTTTTTGCGGACAAACAGACAACAGATTAACAGACAAACAGACAGACGGACGGACAGAGCAAAAGCTATATACCCCCGAATCTTCGATACGGAGGCATAAAAATAGCATAGTCGAGCCCCTTGAGAAATGTAGAGCTTTTTCTAATAAAACATGCACAACTTACATACTGAGCTATTCTGGCGGCATAGGAACAGTCTCAAAATCTAATGCATTTTTATGCCCCGGGATCGAAAGATCCCGGGGGTATATTGTTTTTGTCCTGTCTGTCTGTTTGTCTGTCTGTCTGTTGTCAACTTTAACCTTGCCCATAACTTTTGATTGGTTTGAGCTATGACTTTCATATTTCACATGTGCATTCCTTGTGACAAGACCTTTCTTTGGGTACCATCATATTTGACCTTTTGATCTTTACCTTGGAGTTTGACCCACTTTTGCAAAATTTTCTGAGACTTTACCCTTGGTCATAACTTCTGAACAGTTGATGCTTGGGCTTTCAAACTTCACATGTGTATTTTTTGTGACAAGGCCTTCCTTTGGATACCAACAACTTTGACCTTTTGACCTTGGCCTTGGAGTTTGACATACTTTTGAAAAACTTTAACCTTGGCCACAACTTTTGAACGGTTGGTGCTTGAGGTTTCAAACTTCACATGTGTATTTTTTTTGACAAGACCTTCCTCTGGATATCAACCTCTTTGACCCTTTGACCTTGACATAGGAGTTTGACCTACTTTTGAAAAACTTTAACCTTGCCCATAACTTTTGAACGGTTGGAGCTAGGGCTTTCATACTTCAATATGTAATCCTTATGACAAGGCCTTCCTTTGGATACCAATTACTTTGACCTTTTGACCTTGACCTTGGAGTTTGACCTACTTTTGAAAAACTTTAACCTTGGCCATAACTTTTGAATGGTTGGTGCCTGAGGTTTCAAACTTCACATGTGTATTCCGTGTGACCTTCCTCTGGATATCAACCTCTTTGACCCTTTGACCTTGACATAGGAGTTTGACTTACTTTTGAAAAACTTAAACCTTGGCCATAACTTTTGAATGGTTGGTGCTAGGGCTTTCATAATTCACATATGTAATCCTTGTGACAAAACCTTCCTTTGGATACCAACAACTTTGACCTTGACGTTTTACTTACTTTTAAAAAACTTTAACCTTCGCAATAATTTCTGACAAGACAATTCTTTGGGTACCAACATTTTTTATCTTTTGGCCTGGATTTTGACTTGCATATGAGAAACTTTAACCTTCGCCATAAGCTGCCATACGGGGGCATCAGTATTTCACAAACACATCTTGTTTGTTCTATTTTCATAAGTGTAATAAAACGACGGCAGTCTAACAACCAGACATGTTTTAAACTTATCAGGACCCCACTGGCTTCTAATGAGTTTAAGACTTAAGTTTAACACTTGAAATCACCGTTACATCAACTTATTTGTCAGTAGTCTGCCTTGGTTTAAAATTGATCATACTCCAAGCATTCTCTTGCATATCGAATCATTTGGGAGTCATAAACACCATATGCAGGTGATATATTACTACGTATACATGAATAAGAAAAGTTGACAACAGAAAAGCTAAAGTCATCACATCTGTCATACAGTTTAGTTAATAGTTGGTCATTATCGTCTTTATAGCAAGTAAAACATCCAAAATGAAACAATGATAATTGATCAAACGTCGTGGATATATATGTATATAAAAGTCGAGTTGAAGTCACTGCAAAAGTGTTTTTCCTACGCTTATTTTGAAAAAAAAATATAACAGGAATATAAAAATCAAACAGGTCACTGAGATGAAATAATTGTTTAAGGTCTGAAATGTGTTTTATTTTTCGATCTAATAGAACATTTTTAAAAGCAAATTTTAGAATTTTGACTGAGATGGCAGAAATGCTCATTAAAAAATAATTTTCTCAAACTCTAATGCAGAAGAATAAACAAAATAATGTTTGTTTTTTTTTAATAACAAGTTATAACAAGTACTATTTTAATAAAATTATCTTTTGTTTTGAAGATGAGTTCGATGTCAAAAATGAAGATACATGAACATAACTTCATTTTTGACATCGAACTCATCTTCGTATTATAATGAATTGTTAATTAATGAAATTAAAAGTTCACAAAAGATCGTTGTATCTATGTCATACAAAATAGTGATACTGGTTTGACGTCTGAAGGATCTCCTTTACAGCAGTTACTATTTTTGTGAAGAAAACTCACAAAACGCACTTATGATGATTGATTGATTTTAAAAAAAGATTTGAAATGTCAATGTGGATTGACATATTCATATATGGCTCAAAGATTAAAACATCAGTACAAACATGGGTAAGGAAAAAGGCCTTTTATGATTGTAAATACTTAAAACTGTAAACCAAATTTAAACATCTGAAACCCTCTTTTACAAAATTTTTTCGTGGCAAACCATATTTTATGTATTGATGAAGAGTATTTGAACCTTCCTATAATTAATAAACGCATTTTAATTTTCAACTCAAGAATTGCGATTAAAAGTTGGTTTTCATCTAATTAAAATAAACAAGGTTGATATAATACATCATGTTTAACTTTGAGTTTTTATTCATTAACCAAACAGTATCTTTAATCTACATTGTTCTTTTCCCCCTATATTAATTGCAATTGTACTAAATTGTAAAGGAAAAGAGGAGGGGTTTCTTTATGATATATGTGTTCAAATCGGAAAGAGGAATATTCCATACATACATAAATATTGTAAGTGTAAGCCTTTTTATATAATTTGAAAATCACTATTGCTATGATTCTAAAATACTTGAGTAATTTTTTTTGAAAGTTTTTTTTCAATCTGTAAGTTTCGGGAAATGTGTTCTGATGGACAATAAAAGCTCATCAACTAAGATGTTCTAACAGAGCACTGTAAAATCACATATTTTCGTTGGGTCAAATTTTCGTGATTTCGTGGTTGGGGATTGGGGTGGGGATGGGGTTATTGGTTCGTTAAGATTTGACTTCGTGGTAAAAGGACAAAAATGAATCTGTATTTTGAAATCGCAATATTTCGTGGAGGACGTGATTTCCTAGGCTCCTCATACCAAACAAAATTTAAACCTCCAAGACAGTTATTTAGAATATCTCGCAAGCATTAATTTCTGTGAAATCACTAATATTCCTGGTGTTAGGAGACCCACGAATCCATGTCCATGAAATGCAAATTTTAAATATAGAAATCGAACAACGCAGACTTCTTCCACCACAAAATGAAATAGCTTTTACCCTTATTTCTAATTTTCAATTCATGAAATTTTATTCCAAAAAATATGTAATTTTTACAGTAATATATTCCGATAGTCATGCAAGAAAGGATCTAGCTCAAGATCATATGAAATTTGAGTCAAGTGGCGTACACGTGGACGGAAAATGAAGGAAACCAGAAGATTAAGGTCAAGATCTAGTAAATGACTTTAGACTGTCTTTTTGGTGCTAGATCCATTATGACGTCATAATCAATTAAAACTTTCCTTTTCCCGTACTTTACGGCTCTGATAGAATTATGTAGAAAATAAAGTTTTTTCATGGAATTCAATTTGAAATCATGTGAAAATGAATCCCGAAACCTATATTCAATTTGATATTAATATAGAGAAGAGGATAAGAACAAACAATTTACCGTTTTCTGAGAGACTGTAGGCAATCTGGATACATTTCCTTTGTCCGATAAGGAAAAAACTCCCATATTCATGACTTATTTTATTAATTTTTCATCAAAAAAGACAGTTTAAAATATGATTTTTGATCTTGTTTACCTAGAAAATATGCCTCGATACACCTTATTTGACCAAGCTATACTTAAAAAGCATCTTTAAAGGAATTTATTTCTCAAGTTTGAGAAATCTGTAGGCTCCTTTCATTTACTAGATCTTGACCTTAAGAGAGGAAAGCGTCAAAGTAGATCACATGTAATAATAATGGAGGAAAACACAGAAATATTATGTAAGATTTTAAAAAAATGCTTGAGTTTCCGATTGACAATATCTATGTAGTTTTTGGAGATCAAGTCTTCCAACAATCTGCTGGAATTCCCATTACGCCCCTTTATTAGCAGACCCATATGTAAATTCATATGAAGCAGAATTTATTAAAATCTAATATATGAGAAGAAGAAAATACTTGCTGTGGCTTCAACTCGGCATCTATATAATTATATCGACGACATTTTGTCAATTAACAATAGTTACTTCCATTTATATGTCGACTGGATATTTCCCAGTGAACTTGAAGTAAAAGATACCACAGAGTCTGACACATTCTGTTTCATATTTGGATATTTTACTAGACAAAGATGTTAATGGTAACTTAAAAACCAATTTGAAACTTTGTGATAAACGTGATGATTCAACTTTTCTATCGTCAACTCCCCTTATTTATATGTAGCAAACAATATACCCTTATCACTTGCATATGGAGTTTATGTCTCCCAGTTGATTCGATAAGCATGAGCATGCTCTACGTACGAATAATTTCTAAAACGAAGCAAGCTATTGATAAACAAATTGATGAAACAAAGATATCAACAGTCTCATTTAAAGTCAGCATTTCGCAAGTTCTATGGTCGATACAATGACCTTGTCAACAATTTCAATATATCATATTGAGTCGAATGCTGACTAACGTTTTTCATACTAATTGTAAGGCCATTTTTTTTACACACTGAATTGTCTACGGAATTTTCCGTTTGCTCGATAAACATGACAAGGAGTACATGGCGGGTGTGACTGGTCGACAGGGGGATGCTTACTCCTCCATGGCACTTGGTCGAACTTCTAATGCTTTTAGGTTCGTGTTTGCTCTGCTTCCGATTTGTATTGTTTAATTGACTTTTGAGCTTTATTACTGTTCGTTATCTCCATATTCCGTTGAGGTTTTTCTCCTCGCTTCTATCCATGGTGTGATGATTTCACAAGAATTGAATTTACTAAGAATATTTGAAGTAAAATCGTAAAAGATTTTTTCGACAAAAATTGGTGTTTGCCAATAATGTAATAGCATTTGATTGGATATATATCATGGCAGCGCAATGATTTTTGTTTTGCTTCTATTTCAAACCCGATTAGTGAAAAAGAAACAAAATTCATTAAGTTTTGATAAAATAATCAGATGTAAACACCTGCCTGTTGAGTGCCTTGAGATAACAGATTAATGGTATATGTTTTAATGTTAAAATTATTAAGGTTATGATGCAGATCACCAATCCATTATACATGTATAAGTGTAAGAGCAGAGGATTTATTTTTGGCATTATTACCAATAGTGTTGATATCGCTAAAAATTCATAGTGTTTTCTATTCATTTAGAGTAAGAGGTAATAGTTGTCCTTCTTGCATTACAGACATCGCTAAATGAGCATCTCGGAAAAAAATATTCCATTTAATCAACAAATGGTATTTGTGTGTTAATTATCTTTTACAATAGTCTGTAAACATAACAGGAGGTCAGATCTAAAATATATGCATTGATACAGCTACAAAAAAATGCTAACTACTTATATATTAATCAACCTCACAGATAAAAACAATTTGATTCTTAAAAAAAAACGCACCATTTAATTTGATATGAGGAGATATAAATGTTAAGCAAGATTTGTTTGGCTCTAATTTTAGTTTTTAAAAGATAAAGGGATATTTCTGTTAATGATAAATCCTTTTTCAAGTATCCCCCTCTTATTTAGTTCAATCAAAAATAAACATTGGATTAAATTTTGAAGTGTTTATTTCTTTCTTTGTATTTTTAATTTTAGGCTAGAGAATGAAATCTCTGAAGAATAACCTTCTAGGGAGTTAATATTATATTCTGAAAAAAATAATCAAATGTTAATCCCTAAGGCTGCATTAAAAATTGTAAATGAACATCTGTATAGAAAGGAAAACTCCGAAAAAACTTTTATAAAAACCTTATTGACATATAATATAAATATAAACATAAACATAAATAACATAAGCATAAACATATAAAAATAAAACATAAAACTATTTTAAAGGCTTTTGTATACTTTGAACCTGTCAAATGTGTTTATTGCTTATACAATTGTGTAGTTATATGCCTAATAATATTATAAATATTGTCTTTGTGCCAGTTAAAGGTCAAAGTATTTGAAATTCGAGGAAACGTTGAGATAGTCCATCTGATATTTCTACACAAATCTTATTTGATGTTTGTTTTTAAAGTACTGTGTATGTAGATTTGATATGTAAGCAAGCTGATGCTATTGAACAGTATTTTTTAAATCTTCAAATTCTTGATGAATCAATAAAAATAAGATTACTTGGATCTTAAAGTTTCAAAGGGAACCGAAGACAAACCATATATTCAAAGAGATAATGGATTCCTAGATCTATATTCTTCGTTTACCCTGCCTATGTCGAACTTAACAGAAAGTAGTTAAATATCCTAATGAAGAAAGTCAATGGCTTGATTTAGAAACGTATAAATTGTTGTTTTTTATTCCTTCTCTAGAACTGAAGAAAGTAAATATCACTTTTCACATATTTAAGCTTACTAATCAAAATAGACCAAATATGAAACCTTGACATTTTGTGAAGCATTTTCTGCTTTAATATAGTTTATCTTTGTGGTTTAAGGACTTAAAGAGGCTTGGACTCAGATTTGAAGCTTATATTTTCTAGAATTTTTAGTATAATATCATTACAGATATGTTGCCAGAGCATTTCACGCCAAAATATAAAAGCGTGTTTAGAAACTTCTTTTTTCTGGAAATTAACAGATTTTTTTAAATATTAAAACTACGAATTTCGAGACGGGTTTGATTGCCTTTCACGAAGCAAACTTTATCCTTAATATTTAAGAAAAGTGGAAAAATTGTTGTGTATTAACGAAAAAACATTTAAATTATAATCTAGAAAACTCAGAGTAAAAATGTGATAAAGGAAAATCAATTCACCAAATGAATATTGTCGGTCCGTGCTCAGTTTGTGTGCAGAGTAAACAAATTGAACACGCCCGGTAAAACGTAAATATTTTAAAACAGTAACAGCATTCGTGTCCATGTTTACAAAGTTAACACAGAATTTTGACGTGACGTTATGGAGAATATCGTTATCATTGTGTTTTAAGAATAGAATTTTTAAGAATTTTTATATAAGTTCAATTCATTTAACTGAAGTTATCTTTTGATTAAAAATGGAAATTTTAACTTGTAAGCGAAACGGCAATGCAACTGTGTCCAGGCCCCTTTAAGGTAGAAACAAAATTAAATCTATCCACCTATCTAAATATTATAAACAATGTTTGCTACTTAAAGGATGTAATATCATATTCATGTCACCTTGCAAAGTATACAATGGATATTTCAGCTGTTATACTAAAAGAAACTTTTAGATTTCCAGACAGAGACATTATTCCCTGGTAATAAGTATATCGTATACCACAATAAAGCTTTAATTTCAGTGAAAGTCTCTGTTTTAAAGTCTTTTCAAATGAAACATGATTTAAGGGGTATTTTCTTCTTCATTGTGTTGCTGAATAAGTAAACCATGTTTCTTTATGCAAAAACTTCTATTACTTTTTTCTTTGTCATGTAAGTATAATGTTTTCATGTTGATCATATATTTTTTTTTTACTTCATTTAACACATCTATTTTGGTTATTGATACAAACAAAGATACTGAACGTTAAGTGTATCCTTCATAGTACAAAGTTATCAGAAAAAAAGATAATGTACGTTTTCTCAGAAATGCTCTTTTTTCAAGAAATTTGAATATTACGAACAGTAATCTAGTCCATAGTCAAAATCCAATAAAACATTGAAAATTTGGAGTAGGGAAAACACTGACTGCTTGAAACGCAAAACATGGACCAAGTACAATGAAGAGTAAACATTCTCTGTGGACTGGTAACACCAGCTGTGACCCCTATGTCTTGATCAGTTGAATATAGTAAACCATAGGCAAAGCAGTAAGTAAACAAAAGCCTGACAATTAATCTGAACAAAGCCAGTCATTTCGAACAAAATATAAGTTATATTTATAAACAAAGCCAAACAATTTACAAAATGTTGCTTATCAAGGATAATATAACTGTGACATCAACTTATTTATCAGTAGCCTGCCTCAGTTTAAGAATTGAACGTGTAGAGAACATGAAGAATCAACTGCGAGACATATATACACCATGTGGCGGTGATCATAGTACATGTATCGATATACGAGGGTTGTCAGTAAAATCGTGAACAAAGCGGTTTTATCGAAAAATAATGGGCGCACTAAGCTGAAATTTTAAGCAAATGCTTATTTATCTATTTATCATATTTAAGTGCATCTGATTTATTTATTTTTTTTTTTTTGATAAAATATAGACAAAAATAAACATTTTATTATGCTTGAATATGCACAGGGTACTGTCCTACGACGCACGACAAAAAAAAATCCAGAGTTTTATTAGAGAATACATGAGTATTATTTCGAAATAAAAGTATTTTAAAAGGCTTTTTGATATCATTGACAGCTGCTTTTTCAATAAAAATGGAACTCGTAAATTTACTTACCTTGTCATTGGTCATTTGCAAAATTATTTTGTTAAAAAACATTCTGATTGTACACACAAGTACTCTGAAGTTGACATTAAAAAGATGCTTGAGTTTCTGATTGACAATATCAGATTGGTTTTTGGAGACCAGGTCTTCCAACAATCTATTAGAATTCCCATGGGTACCAAGTGCGCCCCGTTATTAGCAGACTTTTTTTGTATTCATATGGAGCAGAATTTGTCCAAAATCTTATACGTGAAAAGAAGAAAACACTTGCTGTGGCCTTCAACTCGATATTTAGATATATCGACGACGTATTGTCAATTAACAATGGCTATTTCCATTCTTATGTCGATACGATATATCCTGGTGAGCTTGAGATAAAAGATACCACAGAGTCTGACACATCTGTTTCATATTTGGATATTTTACTTGAAAAGGATTTTAATGGTAATGTAACAACCAAGCTTTATGATAAACACGATGACTTTAACTTTTCAATAGTCAACTTCCCTTACTTATGCAGCAATACCTTCATCACCTGCATACGGGGTTTATATCTCTCAGTTGATTCGATACACAAGAGCATGCACTACGTATGTACAATTTCTAAAACGAGGTAAATTATTCACAAACAAGTTGATGAAACAAGAATATCAGCAGTCTCGTTTAAAGTCATCATTTCGTAAGTTCTATGGTCGATACAATGACCTTGTCAGCAAAGACAATTTATTCATTGAGTCAAATACTGACTGACCTTTTTCATATTAATTGTTAGACCATTATTTACACACTGAATTGTCGACGCTACAGTTCTGCAGCTATACATGTATATATATGAAACTTCGATTTGGACGTTAAAAAGAGTTAAGGTCAAGATCTAGTAAATGAAAGATGCCTACAGATTTTTCAAATTTGAGAAACGAGTTCTTTTAATGATCTTTTACAAATATAGCTTGCAAAAATAGGGTGTTTCGGGACATAGTTTTTTGAAAAACTAGACGAAAAAATATATTTTAAACTGTAATTTTTAATGAAAAACGAAGAAAGCCAGGTATAAATTTTGGAGTTTTTTCCATCTCAGATAAAAGAAATGTATCAATATTGCCTACAGTCTCTCAAAAAACGGTTTTTAATTTCTTCTTAGCCTCTAGTTCAAAATGATATTAAATTAAATATAGATATCGGGGTTACTTTTGACATGATTTCAAATTGAGTACATTGAAAATGCTTCATTTGCTACGTAATTCTTTTACAGCCGTAAAGTACGGGAAAAATTAAGCTTAAATCAATTATGACGTCATAATGGATCTAGCACCAAAAAGACAGTCTAAAGTCATTTACTAGATCTTGACCTTAAAAAGTAAGCTGATGCTAGTATAACAATCTGTCCTCACATTTCAGCATCCTCAATACAGTGGATCGAGTGCCGGTTACCCGAATGACATTGCGGTTCTGGAGCTGAGTTCCGCTTTTCCTCTTGGGTCCACTATCGCCTTAGCGACCCTGCCCTCAAGCAATGAGGACTTCCTTAGCGAACCTCAAAACTGTTGGATGACCGGCTGGGGCCGAACTAATGTCGGAAGTAAGATTTTGACTTGTATTGAATTCATTAAACTTACATTGAAACCCTTTCAACAGGAATGTATATAAATTTTCCTTTACTGAAAATCAAAATGAAATAGCATTCAAAACGTAATAAATAAATGATAATCTGCCTTTACTTAACAATATTTATTGGTAAGACACATGTTAGAAAAGATTAAGACTTAAGAATAGACTTAAAGACTATTCCTTTAAAATTCCAGCATCTGGATCAACATCTAATTCTCTGATGGAAGCACAGATTAGAAACATCGGAAATACCGAATGTGCAAATAGATGGAGTGGAATCAACGGAGCCAGCATTTTCAATAGCCACATCTGTCTGTATGAAGAGGGGAAATCAGCTTGCAGTGTAAGTAATTAACAAATTGTGAGATATTTAAAACTAAACAGTTTATTATTTTTTTTCAAAAACCATAATTAATTTTGTACTTAATCTGCAATAGTGAAGCCAATGAGAGAAAAAAAATAAAGTAGAAATACTTTTAAGCATTAACTCTCTTTAAGATGATTTTTAAAATACTTGTGCAGGGTGACAGTGGTGGACCTTATGTGTGCGAGAAGAACGGAGAGTGGAGACTTGCCGGAGTGACGTCATGGGGAATCAGCACGTGTTCGGGTAGCTATCCTAGTGTGTATACCCGGGTGTCTAGTTACCGCAGCTGGATCTCCAACTATTTGTAAACTTGTCATTTTACAGACAAAATAAAAAGCATGAAACATTTTCAGTGCTTGTTTAGAGAAATGCAGGTGTACACATACTAACACTGAGGTCTGACATATTTGTGTCATCATCGAGACTTCAAGGTGCTTGCTTGCATCACGAGTTAACTGGTCCATTTTTTGTATTAGTATTTTATTGCAAGAGCAACCTTCGCCTAAAGTCTTGCAGACTCCTGGCCCTGCAATAGTATACTTTAATTGTATATTAAAAAACAATGAAGCATCTATTAACTATCTAATTTTTAAATTAATGTATTAACACTACCAATCACATTGATTAGTTTGAGTTAAGTTATGCATTATTTTGACTGAAAGAACAAATCAGGAAAAACTAGCCTTCCGTTGACAACGTATTGATAGTAACATACATATCAGACTTCAGAGTCGCAAGATCTACATGTATCTCTGGACCAAGGTTGATCATGGAATCTTACACGAAAGCATGTCCTCATTCAGTGATGTCTTCACTGCCAACTGCAACAAATCTCAGTCAATAGACGATATATGGAAGTCATTCAAAGACAGCTGATGTCTTGGTGTGATGGAAACATGTGTATCCTCGAAGATAGCTTCACAGTGGTTTAACCAGCCCTGGATTACACGTGATCTAAAACGTCTATCGAGGAGAAAAAAAAAGCTACCTTCAAAAAGTACAGTCAAACACATTCAACAAAACACCAAACCGCCCACAAAAAACTGAAGAATGCAGTTCATGTTCAGTGTAAGGAGCGCTATAACCGGTATGGTAATGACATAGTCATGGAGGACAACATAACCAAAGCGCCTATGGAGCTTCATAAAAAAGCAAACGGACTGATGCATCAGGCATAGGCGTAGTCACAGGGGGGGGGGGGGGCAGCGGGGGCACAAGCCCCCCCACTTTCAGATATGGGGGGCAATAGTATGTCTGTGCCCCCCCCCCCCCACTTAATGTAGAACAAAATCACAGCTATGTTGAAAATAAAGTAAACCTCATTTTATGACAAATTTATTTTATTTCCAGCAACAACTGAGTAAGCATTTCTCTTGAAGTAATAGTAATGTAATATACTTTATACGTGCTCTCCGATAATTATATATATATATATATATATATATATATATATATATATATATATATATATATATATATATATATATATATATATATATATATATATATATATATATATATATACAGTACCAACCAGACCCAACCTGACACAAAGCAGTCCCAGCGGTCCCAGAAAGCAGTCCCAGCGGTCCCAGAAAGCAGTCCCAGTGGGCGGGGTTAATTAATTTAATGGGCGGAGCTTACTCAGAACTTAGATTTCCAATAAACAATGTAACTATAAAAGGCAGTTGAAATTGATGATGCATTTCTTTCTGAGCAGTGTCAACAAATGTTTACAATTCTCATGCGACAGTTATTTCTGAACTGTTAAAAAATAACACTAGGCGTATAGAAACAAATAATATTGAACAAAGAAGACGTTCACACCTACTAATAACCTGAATATTTAAAATCAGTTATGTGGTATATTAATTTTTCACCCAAATAAATCAATTTCTTAATTTACTGTGATTGATATTGGTTTCCATATTTATTTTTTTTTTTTATAGAAAATTAAACTTGAGTTATTTATTTTCTATCAGAACTAGCTTTAAATAAATCTTATAATTATAGAATAAGGCCGATTCCCGTACTATACTCTGAATACATTTTTCTTATGTACTGGAGCTTTTGAAAAATTCTTTGTTAAATTTTGCCGAGTATTATATTTCAGTTATGATTATTTTCACTGACTTGCCAATTTTATTATGATCGTTAGATTCTCTATGTAACAGAAAACAATAACACTCTTATTATATAAACGTTCGAGTGTACATCTGTAAATCACGCGAATGGAACCCTCAGATTATGTTCAAAATGAATTAATCCCGAAATAGATTTATACACATTTATTGAAACAAAGATTTTTTACAGTGCATAGATTAAAATTAGTGTCATTGTTGACCAGCGTGTTCAGTGATGTGTAACACTGATACCCAATATAACATGCATTGACTTTCTGGTAATCATGCCCAAAGGCGATTGAAACCTCAGGTGTTGACACCATTTTATACATCTGTATTGCTTTTTATTATTTGGCCAGGAAAACACAAACAAAACAAATAAGAAAGAAGTCACAATTCCCAATATTTTCAAGTGTTTATTTTTTTTTTAAATAAATTTACTCTTTTAATAACTTGTTTATAAATCAAAAACAAATTCATAAATAAATCCCCCAATAATTGTTCACATTGTTTAAATGACTAAAGAATGGTAGAATAATTTTACTTTATTGTCATTTAAAAAATTATTAGGTTTTATTTGAGGGCGGTAAAAAAAATAGCCTGCTCTTTTTTAGCATGGTTTTAGCCTTTTCAATTTAAAAAAAAATCCAGTACAGTATGTCCCTCTGAATATCTTACTGTAATGACAAGTTTGTTTGTTTTCTAAATAGTGCTAATGCAAAAATTGAGTACATAATTTGACAGCATTAATTAATTAAATAGGCCTAATTTTTTTTTAAAACACCTGTATTTTAATTAGCATTAATTAATTAAATAGGCCTAGATATTTTTTTTTCAGACACCTGTATTAAAGTTTAATTTAAGGAATAAAAGTCATCTCCTGACTTCCCTTTTTAACTACTTTCTTCCCTTTTTAACTACTTTCATTTTTTTAAATCAATTCTAGACTACAATTGTGTAAATTTACAGCCCCTGAAGACATTTAGTAATTACATGTAAATCTATCTCTACTTATTAAAAAATTTCTAAGAAATCCTTGGTTTTTTTTTTTAATTCTTTATCTTAAACACCTCTCTGCTAGAAGTAAACAAAACAACAACAGGGAGCCTGCAAATTCAGAATACACAAGGGGCGGAGCTATCATGTCACTCAGAACCTTTTTCATGCATGAGTGAACAAAGCAGTCCCAGGGACTGCTGGGTCTGCTTTCTAGAGCAGTCCCACAGCAGTCCCAGAGCAGTCCCACAGCGGTCCCAGAGCAGTCCCAAAGCAGTCCCGGGAACTGCTTTCTGGGACTGCTTAGGTGTCAGGTTGGGTCTGGTTGGTACTATATATATATATATATATATATATATATATATATATATATATATATATATATATATATATATATATATATATTTAATTTATATATATATATATATATATATATATATATATATATATATATATATATATATATATATATATATATATATAAAGAATAGAAAACATAGCTACTATATCTATGTACCTCCTCAATAATAACGTCTGATTTTTTTTTTTTTTTTTTTTTTATTGCTTGTCAAGGAATTTTGGTAAAATATTACATGTTTTAGATCTTTCTTGGATTTGAGCCCCCTTCCCCACTTTTAAGTTTGTGACTACGTCTCTGTCAGGTGTGGCTCCACTCAAAAGGAACTACATTGTGTAGAGTGACACACAGACGAAAGCAGATATCCTTAACCATGCACCAATTTAAATCTGTCTTTACGTCGGAAAATCCTGCTGAACAACTGCCAGATCAAGCCCTCACCCAATCACACCCAGTACACTATCAACCAATGTTGGGATGAAAAATTACTCCAGAATTTGAATCCCTATAATTACAGGCCAGAATGAGGTATCTGCCAGACTGCCTTAACCTTACTTTTTCAAATATTTCTGGACCAGGGCAAGGCTCCCCGGGACTGGAAGTCAGCAAATATTACAACACTGTTTAAGAAAGGGACCGGAGTGCACCAGTCAACTACAGACCCGTCTCCCTTACCTCCGTTTGCAGTAAAGTTATGGAACAAATCGTCCACAGCCATGTGATTGGACACCTCAATAGGAATAATTTACTAACGGATTCTCAACATGGCTTCAAACAAATTTCAACAGAAACTCAGCTCATTCTATCCATCAATCACTTGGCCAGGAGTTTGGATATTGGAAAATACTTAACTGCATGGTTTCAGTACTTTAAAAGAAGAAGAGAAGAGGAAGAAGAAGAACCCGGTTAATCTGGCACTTGTTCCACTTTTATTATAATACAAGTAATAGTTTAATGGCCTTTTTACATGTTCTGTCCACTTCTGGTTGCCTTTTGCGCGAAAGCCTCCGTTTCATTTTTCTGTATTAGGATTTTTTGACTAACATATTCGTCATTTACAGTAAATGAGAAGCTGGCTTTTACTACATGTATGGGTCACTATTGATTCCAATGAAGGTTAATGTATTTTATCGCTTATGTATTTCTACGAGTTTTTTTTTTTTTTTTTTTTTTTTTGGCTGGGAGACGACTGTTGTGTAATACTTTCATAATTTGTATTTTTGTCAAGAAGTCAACAAACTTCCACTGGTGCTTGTAAGTCTCCATGCCAATATTTTTTTGTATACGTGATTTGCATTTTCACTAAAAAATCGAAACTTTTTACAACTTAACATGTTCTTTTCTGATATTAATTCAATGGGGGAAAATAGAACTGAAATGTCACCCTGGATTAATAGTGAGAATTTGAATCTAAATGACATTAAATATTGAAGCTTCAGAGGGCGATTTTATTAAGATACATTTTAACTATTCTTGAGCTCCCATATTTTCATATTCTGTTTTTAGCTTTACTGGTCAGAGACTTATGCGATAGTAAGGTGGCCGTCGTCTGTATGTCTGCCTGTAAACAATTTTTCAAAATGCTATTCCTTCTACACAGTTTTGGTCCAATTTCAGTATAATTTAGTACACAAGCTTATCTTATAAAATGATAGGTGAGCTAGCGCTGTAGCCATCATAAAACACAGAAGTAGATATAAGAACTATTGGTTTAAATTGCTGAAGCGATTAATTATTAATAGGAAGGCACAGTGGTGCACTGGTTGGTGTTGGGGGAGGGGGGTCAATTTAGAATGGCGATTCTGGAGTGGGCTTCACATCGACAATGGCATAACTCATTACATGTAACTGCATTTTAAGCACTTTATCAATGTAAGGTACGGATCAATGATATGATATTTTACATACTTTCACCCACTTGATACTGGTAATCAGAATTTACAATTCAAAGTGAATTACATTCTAGAACGTTGATCAAATGCTTAAAACACAGTTACATGTACATGTAATGAGTTATGCCATTGTCGATGTGAAGCCCACTCCAGATTCACTATTCTGAATTGAACCCCCCCCCCCCCCCCCCACTTGATACTGGTAATCAGAATTTGCAATTCAAAAGTGAACTGCATTCTAGAGCGTTGGTAAGAACACTTAATTCAGATAAAGTATAAATATACACAACAAAATTCCTTTTGGGGGGGGGGGGTGTTAATACAGGGATTAAAGATTGCAACCATTGCAGAAAAAATACATAACCCGCTTACGCAGGTACAGGTATGTATTTTTTCTGCAATGTCTCAACCGTTACAATTCCCTTATTAACAAATCTAACCATTTATTATTTGAATATTATTTTTATGATTTTATTTTACACTTGACACGAGTTAGTCGTGTCCATTTTTAATATGTATAAGTGCTGTAACATTTATTGGGGGTAATCAAATGAATCGGTTCTCAAAATTTAAAAAGATAAAAAAATTATGACTCAGTTTAAATCTCCAGCATTGGTTTATAAGTTGCGTTATTTGTCATTTTGATCATTGCTTTTGACTCCGACCTTTAAGGTTTTTTTTCTTGAAAAGGAAAATAAAAGTTATTACTGAATATAAAAAAAATCAATCAATTAATTGTATGGATAAACAAACATGCAATATATTGCTGTAATACAATACACCTACATGTACTTGTATTTTACACGTAATTAATGATCATGAGAGAGCTAGAGAAAGATAGAGGGAGAAAGAGAGAGATAGGGAGAGAGAGATGTCGCTATTTTTCATGACCATTGAGGACCGTTAAATACTATATATGGGCTCCTTAAGATGACCATTAAGTTGTGAAACACATCATATGTTCGGGGGTAAAATAGTATATAAATGCTTGACCAGTCATTTACAGGACGACAAGGCATCTACAAGATGAAGGTACTTGTTCTCGTTGCAGTCTTAGGCCTAGCCTGTAAGTATTCAAGATCACGTTGTTTTTTTCTAAATTGTAACGTTAAGATATTTCCTATTTGAAATTAATTATAAGTGATAATTTTGCTTGCAAAGAGAGAAAATTGCACGAATTCAACTTACAGCTCAAAAATTATATTTACTATGAAAAAGAAAGAAAAATAAATAAATATCTTTTTTCCTCATATGCTTAGATATCTTTAGATAAATGAAAAGTGCTCAGAGATTTTTTTTTCTATTCTAGGCGCGGCTACAAAGCCAATCATTTACCAGCCTGCAAAAGAAATACTTCGTGGCATGGCTTTGAAACCAGAAGTTAGTATATATATGTACCTTTTCAAAATTTTGATATAAATTCAAATCATTATTATTATTTTTTTTTTTATTTTGAAATACAAATGTAGTCCAAAAAGCATCGTTTTAAACTAACAGTATATATTCTCATCAATTCAATATTTTTTTATTCATCCCTCAAAAAGTAAAAGGAACATGATAAGTGTTCATTATTTAATTATACAAAGTATTTTATTCAAATTTTAGTTTTGGATTACAACTACTCTAAATTTTCAATTTATCAAATTTTTCAACATTGTCATCTCCTCTTTCTCTATGAGTGTAACATATCAATAAACTCACACATGGTAGGATTTCTTTATTCATGTTTCGCTGAAGGAGTAATGGTACACATACAAATAATAAAACCTTGTGCTATTTTTCGAATGACATTGTAAACATTAATAGAATCTTCAAAGCAGTAGCAATGATATTTACATGCTCACATTTTAGTTTCCGGACGACCTCCATCGTATTGTAAACGGACAGGAGGCTTCCCCCGGGGAGTGGCCCTGGCAGGTGTCCCTCCAGTACCGTCAGTTCTCGTTCATGCAGTTCTCTCACATTTGTGGAGGATCCCTCATCAGACCAAACTGGGTTCTGACCGCTGCCCACTGTGTCGAGTATGCATGATGACTCCCATTTGTTTTGTTTTTTTATTCTCATTTTTGTACGCGTTATTTGCTATTGTTTTGAAAATTGATTCGAAAATAACCACTCGGATTTTGAAAAAACGGAGTTTTTTTGTCTAAAAGTCGAAAATATGGAATTATCTTCTTTTGAATACCACAGTCTACATAAACATAATTTTCAAATTTGCAATATGAGAGTTCAAGTCCTAAGAATTTCCTAAAATCTTTGACTGAATGGAAAAAGTTCAATACTTTAATAATACAAATTGTCATTAAAATTATCAAAATGAAGTGAAATATGTATTCTGTACGGTATTGTTAATTACAGTGGAATGTCACGTTCAAACTTGCGCATTGAAGCTGGAATCGACAAAGTTTCTGAAAATGGTGCTACCAGATCCATCAGCAGAGTCATAATGGTACAAACTCTTCTCGCGCATGCGCAGATCACCTAATTTATTGAAACATTTCTGCACCCACCGAAAGTCTTTAAATACATAGATTTATTTTCATTTTTAAGAATTTTAAATATATAAACGCAAATAAATGCTTCATTACAGCATCCCCAGTACTCTTCCTCCAGTGGGGGTTACCCTAACGACATAGCCCTGTTGGAACTCTCTTCATCCGTCACTGTTGGCGGGGATATCCAGCTTGCCAATCTACCTACAAATGCTAATGAAGATTTCACCTACATTGCTGATTGCTTTATCACAGGTTGGGGAAGAACTTCAGGAGGTATGTTGGAATGTGAATAGTTAGTCGTGATAACACTTTATTCTTTTTTTTTTTAAATGACATAATCAGTCTTACGCAGTAGTCAATAGACATATTTTCAGGATCAAGGAAAGGTTTAAGGACTTTAAGGAAACAAATCTAATTACGATAGCTTACTGTTACTACCTTGGTTTACAATACCTTGGTTTTAAATTTCGATACTTTGGAGTCTTATGAAATGCATTTGAATAACTATGATATTTTACCATAAAATTTAATATTGATAAATGAAAATATACGTACGTATAAAAGGTTTGAATATATCAGTACAAGTAATAATTTCATCTGAAAACGGAGAAAAAAGAAGTAAATGTCAATGTACGAATACTATAATTTTCATTGAAATGCTTCTATTATATATGTAAGAACGAAGTAGTTGAAGTAATACTGTCAATATTGTAGACATTTGAAATATTTTAGTTAGATGAAGCCAACTAAATTCTACTGTTATTTTGCTGTCATATTTTCGCTTTTTCATTCATTTAACTCAATTTTTTAGTAATTGAAAAATCAATTTCATGTATTTGCTTATGAATGATGTCATGTCTAACCCGTTTTTTTTTTAATTTTAGGTGGATCTGTCTCTGATATCCTAATGGAGGCCCAAATGACAAATATCGCAAATACTGAATGTGCGAACCTCTGGTCAAACGTCAATGGTGCCGCCATTTTTGACTCCCACATCTGTCCATACGAATCCAACAAATCTGCCTGCAATGTAAGTATAGAAGTTACAGCATGATCTTTATGCATTGGCGTCGTCATGATTATTTTTATGCATTTTAGGGAGACAGTGGTGGTCCCTATGTTTGCAAAAAGAATGGTGATTATATGTTGGCTGGAGTGACGTCGTGGGGCATTAGCACGTGCGATGGATCGTACCCGAGTGTTTACACCAGGGTGTCCAAGTATTTGGACTGGATGGCAAACTATATCTAAATCTTGTTTCTTACATTGTTGATTAAAATTTGAATTTAACTGCAAGCCTTAATTTCTCAAATTGTGTAGCTTCATACTAAACCACCGCTGAAATATGGCTGAAATTATGCGGACTCGGCGTTAAACAATGACAATCAATCAATCGGTCAATCAAACTAAACCTGAACACTCTAAAAGCGTTATGATGATTTTAACATATGTCAATGATTATTAGAAAATACATTGTCGCTGGAAATGAAAAAATAAGATACATATACTTTTAACAAAAGAGAGGGTTGCAGTAAAAAATTCCTGTCATATAACTTTTGTAAATAATTCCATATGTAAAACAAAATGTTCCAAGGTAGACTGAAGTACGAGGGGTTATCAAAAAGTTCGTGGACTGATGCGATAAAATTAATACTATGTAGTTTATGTTTACAAAATTTGTAAGGAACATTAAACAACAAAAGTTTAAGAAGTGTGGAAAAATTTTAGCTTGATGCGTTGACAATTTGCCAAATTATTGTAAAATAAAAAAGGCATTATATGATCACCCGGCGCTGTCGTCGTTTAGTTTCATGACGTCCGACAACGTCATTATTTCTCAATGCCTGCTCCTTCTGTCTCATAACACTTATCTTGATGAGATTCCCTGGAGTTTAGAAAAACCTAAAACCTGTCTTGTTTATATGACATAACAATGTCATGAACAGCTGATTTCAATGCATATAAAATTGTAAATGAATCTTTACTTAGGGAAAGATCCTCGCTTGATTATGCCAGCATATTTTGCTTGTTGGAGTTCAGTATAAAACACATATGATCAACGTCACTTTTTCACGAGATTAACTTTTCACACCTTGACTACAAAACGACATTAACTGCTCATCTCTCAGAATCTCTTTCGGCATTTAATAACAAGTACTCTGGATGCATTTTATTTCTCTGTAACCAGTTTAAACTTTCCCTAAGTCTATACCAATTTTTTCAGGGGCAAAACTTTATAGAATGATGGAAAAACACTCCCCCTTTTTGACGTCATTTTCAAGCCCTTAATTGTATAGACACTCCTTATAAAATATACGATAAAATTTCATAGAACGGACAGAATGGGGTAAAAATTGCACATTTTGCAGAACAATTGTGTCCCATCACATGCCTGAATTAACGGAATTTTTGGATGTCAAGTGTACGGAAGCCGGTAGGTGCCAGGTAGAAAAATATTTTATCTGGCGGCCGCCAGATAAGTTTCTGGCGGCCGCCAGATAAAATATTTTTTCTACCTGGCACCAACCGGCTTCCGTACAAGTGCTTATATCGTAAGAGTTTTTCTTAGTTACACTTAGGTTGAAAAAACGTCCTGTTCGCGGTTGCCCCGCCTGGACATGCCATCGCTTATAAAAACATTACTAATTTATTAAAAAATAAAACTTATAAATCGTGGTTTATTCTATAGATAGAAAAGATGATGCTTACTAAATATTTTAAAATTCATTGATGTACCTAAAGCGTTTTAAATTTTATGGCCCTAGTCCACGAACTTTTTGATAACCCCTCGTAGTACTCAAGTCCAAAAGGGAATACTTGTACATATACATTAAAGGAAGTAGGGGAATATATCCAGTCGTTGAATTCCGAAGTCATATTTCCTTATGGAACCCTTTAATATACAATGTACGAAATGAAATAGGTGAAGAACAATAGGACTGTAGCGAACAGTGATCGATCTCAAAAGACATACAACCCATACAAATCTGTTAACAGGGCATAAAACATGGGCTCTTGGAAAATCCAGAGGTAGGATCTGGTGCCTAGGAAAAGTAAGTATCCTCTGTCGGTCGGTCACACCCGCCGTGAGCCCTATGTATTGATCACGAAGACGGATTAATTTGTAGTGAAATTTAGTATTACAACTGGAATGAAATAATTCATGTCAGTCAAAATAAGACCTGATGATAGGTTATATTTCTAACAAGGTCATTATTTCGACTTAGAACGTACGAAATGCTGATTTTAAACGAGGTGGTCACTCTAACGTCAATCTATTTGTCAGTAGCCTGCCTCGGTTTAAAAATCGATCGTATTCAGAGCATGCTCTTGATCATCAAATAAGATAGGAGACATAAACATCATATGCAGGAGGTAGTGGAATGTTACTGCATTAATAAGGGAAGCTGACGATGGAAGAGCTGAAGTCATCTCGTTTGTCATATAATGTAATTATTAGCTGGTCTTTATCTCTATAGTCGGTCGGAGAAACATCCAAATATGAAACAGATGTGACAGACTCTGTATTGTGTATTTTATTTCGAGTTTACTGGAATATATGGAGTCGACGTATAAATTTAAGTAACAATTGTTAATTGTTAAAACATATATATCTAAATGTTGAATTGAAGGCGACAGAAAGTTTTCCTCTTCTCGATCATGAAGAAGTTTTTGAATAACATTTGCTTCACAGGAGTATAAAAACAGGTTGGCTTATACAGGAGCACAATTATCGACCATCGAAATTCCAACAGATTGTTGGAAGACCTTGTCTCCAAAAACTACATATGTATTATCAATGCGAAACTCCAGTCACAAGATATGAAAATTTACGAATTTCATTTTTATTTAGGAAGCAGTTGTCGAATTATAATGCGTTTACGCGGAGAAAAATTTACTAGTGGGTATACATGTATTTACTTACGAACAAAGGAGAAGGTATGATACGGCAATATTTTATTTTGCCCCTTATTTGGTATGTCAAAACACAGCTAAAATTATGATAGTTACCATTTAAGAACTTTAAATGCCTTTTGTTTTAAACAAGAACTAATTTTGATTCAAAGCGTTTACGGAGTTAACAAGAGGGTGACAAAAGTTGGACATTTACCGAATTTCCTCATTTCTATTGGAATTTCGTCAAATATGAGATTATCACACTTTTCACTTCAGAAAACAGAGAGCAGAAGCTTGCCTATCCTACACTTTTACTGAATAAAAGAAATAAAACTATAATTATTTAGCAAACTGCAAATAAGTTAAATTTCATATATTCAAGAGTGATTTTAAAACAGGATATTGATCAAACAAAATTGGAAAATAAAAAAAATATATATACCCAAGTTTTAATAAGCATATATAATATTTTTTATGTTTCATTAATTTTGGTTTCTTCAAAAAATAATCCTTAAGGATTTAATGGCTTAAAGCTTGAGTGGGTGGGCTACAAAAGTTATACCCAGTTTGAATAAACATACGTATGAAGTCCTTTGTTGTATATAAAAAAAGACACACGGTCACATAAAGTTTCATGCCCCTCTTTCCCGTACATTGGAATCAATTGCAAATTTGTTAATTTGATAGAGCCCTTTGGCTCATATTGTAAATGGTCCCTAACTTGTATGTTGTATGTTGTTTTTTTACGTCCCATTCGAGAATTTTTCACTCATATAGAGTCGTCACCATATACTTCGCCATAAGGGCTTCAAATTTTGACCTTTACTCGGCACTTAGGGCCATTGAGCAGTGATGGATCTTTATCGTGCCAACGCCTGCCGTGACACGGGGCCTCGGTTTTTAAGGTCTCATCCGAAAGACCCGCAACTTTCACTCCAAAGTGCCGAGCGCATGGCGAAGGAACAGTTGCTACCTATTTTTTATCGACTTAGGTCTGTCGCGGCCGAGATTCGAACTCGATCACGGAGCGAGCGCTCTACCGACTGAGCTACCGTGAACGGTATTCCCTAACTTGTCCTTATGAGTAAAAAGAGAAACATTATAATGAGAAACAAGACAATTTTTTGCAAATGAGTTAAAGTTTGTTTAATTAATAACTGAACTGCTTGGATAACCGTTTTACATTGATATATACTTTGGGATCGTTAGAGAGGCTATTAAAGATAAAATAGGCTTCAGTAGATTTAGCTTTGTTCAGTGTCAGAGAGAAAAATGTAGGAAATACCGGTATGAATAAATTTCCCCTCTGGAACACCAGTCTTTCACTAAACAAAAATTGCAGTAAAATTCCGTAGACCAACAATGTTACGATTTGACAAATTAAATACGATGCATCCATCACTGTTTCTTTATAATTTAAGTCATTCTTTATTCAGTACCTTAAAATTGGCTTTAGTGCGGCTACGACAAATAGTGTTTCCTTTCGCCTGCTTTGTAGCTTCATTAAAGATGTATATAAATCTAAGAGTGATAAGATATTTATTTACTACTAGCATGATATAGTTCATGCATTTGCCTGCAAAGAAAAAATCAAAGTACTGAAAGTACTCATGGGAGTTGAACATTGTAATGTGAAAGATTTAATAGGAAGTAAAGGAGCTACAGTGTCGGAACATTTTTTCATGCTTTAGATATAAGTCAACTATTGCAGATTTGACAGAGATACAACACCAAACATTAGAAATAATTTCAAAAACGTTTGAATAACGAAGATCATGTGCCACAATACTCACCTGAGTAACTTTAATGACTTTAACCCTGCTGTTCTTATTCAGATTTTCAAAAACTTTTACCACTTAATATTCCCATGCAGGGACGTAACATCGTTTTTGAAAGGGGGGGGGCTCGAAAAGTAACTCGAAAATTCTATTTTTTGGGTGTGGGGATAGGTTTCAAACTTCTTTCAGTATCAAATTTTACTCATACACTACTACATCACCCTTATAAGAATATTCTGCAACAAACAGTGGGGGGGGGGGGGGCGGACTTTCAATGAACATTTACAATATTAAAATTTTATAAAATTTCATGTTTGGAAAAAAGGGGGGGCAGACTCCTCCCCCCTCCCCGATGCTACGTGCCTGTCATGAAAAAAATGTGTCCGCATAAATTAATATGGGGATATCAAACTCATAGGGGTCTCTAAATCTACACAATATTAATAACAATGTTTTGCAATTATGAAGATTGCTTTCCTGTACACATACATTCAACTTAAATCCCAATTTATTTAACTTATTAAATATCCAAAATTCATTTTTAGCCAATTCTCACATAGGATCCTTATAATATAAGAGTGCAGAACATTAACTGGCGAAATTAGAAATATGCAGCTTACGTCATTTAAATTTTCATCTGTTACAATCATAATTTTTAAAGAGAGACAATGAAATGGGCGGGTACAATTCAACACGGACGTCCGAGAAAACATTGGATTAAAATTCTAGTTTGAAATTCATTTTCAATCCACCTGAGCTGTTTTCAAACCTAAAGTGTGAATGTATGATCCGAAAGACAAATAATTTCAATTCCCAAATACATGTTGTTTGACATTCATATTTATATGAGTACTTTAGCCTATAATTTTAAGGATGCGTAAAAGCAAAAGAAGACAGAGATTACTTTTTCAGAGGACGGCCATTTGATTCTAGAATGGGGGTGTCAAAAATTGTCGAGTCAGATCATGCCTTCACATGATAGAATATATTTATTTCTAGGATGACAAAAGCTTTTTTTTTTAAGTTTTGTCTTCACTGAAAACTGTTTGATAAACAAAAGCAGGGAGGGGTTGTCAATTTAAAAGAAAATTTTCATATTTATTCCAAGATCGTTCAGCTCGCCTCCCTCCCAGCACACACATACACATACCAAACAGAAATCAAATAATTGTCCATTTATATTTCTTTAAATACACTGGACAGAAAATTCTGATTTATATAAATTTCAAACTATTCCAAAATTGAAATTATTTGTCTTCTTGGTCAATCAGTAACAACGTACGTTCTTGCGTAGCTGAGGTGGATTGAAAATGAATTTCAAACTAGAATTTCAATCCAATGCTTTCTCGGACGTTCGTGTTAAATTGCACCCAGCCATTTCATTGTCTATCGTTAAACATTTTGATGGTAACAGATGGGGATGATGTAAGTTGCATATTTTCAATTTTGCCAGTTAATGTTCCGCGGTCTTAATTTGTTAAGCAAACTGAATCAACACAACTTTGAATGGTTTGCATTCTAGTGGTTCTGTTGCAGCAAAGTTCTCTCAAACAAACCTAACTTTTTAAGTCATTTGGAAGTAATATATGAATCAGTAAAATATTAATGGACATGCTGATACAGCTCATCCCAATTTCTGAAAATAAAATCTTTATCTTCTGGGCTCCTTTCTTTAATTTTTCGAACATTGATAATTTATTTCAAATACCTATGAAAGCATTTGAAGCACAACGCCCTACCTACTCTCTTCTGAATATGTACAAGATCCTTGGTGCCAACAACCAACTGGCACTTTTTATTTTCAATGTTACCATCACCAGACAATAATTTGTCTTTTTTTTTCTTCCTCTGATTGGAACAAACAGTTGATATTATCTTTTGGTATAACTGGTTCTTTTCAGACACAATAATTAATTTTTATAGAATTTTCGTATTTAATTTTTCTATCAAAATGTTTTTATCTTTACAACTCAATCATTATATATATATATATATATATATATATATATATATATATATATATATATATATATATATATATATATATATATATATATATATATATATATATATATATATATATATATATTAAATCCCATAATCTTTAATTTCATGTCAAGAAATTTCTATATAGAAGTATCTCTGAATACTTTGCCTTTTGTTTGTTTGTTTTACATCTCTTCGAGAATTTTTACTCATAAAGAGACACACTACCACTTGCCAATGGAGGCTAGGGCTGCAAATTTTTACCTATACAGGACACTCAGAACCATTGAGCAGTGATGGATTTTTTTGGTGCCAGCATCTACTGCGAAATGGGATCTCGGTTTATACGGTCTCATCCGAAGGGTCCGTTTCTAAATGCATACCGCAGTGGGATTCGAACCCACGACGTAATGATTAACACATTACTTTGAATCTCTAGAGCAAACGATTTTGAACAACTTTGCAACGCGAGTGACATTTGCTATTTGTGATTTTGATTTAATACAAATTTCAGTGAATTTCAGGTATACTATATAGCTGAGCTGGACAAGTTTTTCAAACTTTCAATGAATTAAAACGATCGACTTGAATCTGTTTTGATTTTTTAAAAATCAGATGTAGTTGTTAAACTATTGCAAGAAATAAAACTGTTGTAATTATGAGGATCGATATTTCTCACATATCGATCACTGGTCTTAATAAGCCATTGTGTCCGCACACGCATGTATTCATTCATTTTAATTGTTTTATTAATAAAATCAAATGAAACATTTTTTAATGATAACGTACTACTGCAATACACTTTTATATGCAGACATGTTGAAATGCATTAATTAATGTAACACACGTTTTTCAAGTTCAGTACTAGTGTTGTACACATGACCCACTAAATGTTGATAAATTCATGCAATTAAGGATTAAAAATTAATGTCATCTGAAATTGTTACACATTTACTTCTTTCTTTTTTAAGTAATTCTTATCTGCAGAGTGGTCAAAAACACTCAGTGTTGTCGGCAAGGTCGGAAAGGAATTTTCTGGACCGATAACGTACAAGAAAACAGTGGTCCAAACGACCGTTTGAAACATTGAACGTGATGCAAATTTCTAAAACGCTGTGCCTACATGTAGGTAAGGGCCACAAAACGCCGAAAACGTCCGTATGGTGCCGATTGTCGATCAAAATTGTTAAAGCATGTCTCTGATTAGAGACTCTGTATCATAAGATTGGATTTTTTGTGAGATCGAATATCATAAAACTTAAAAGACTTCTTATTTTAGTGCTATTATTTTTTCCCTTTATCAGCGATTCAGCGTACAAAATAAGATGCATGTATCTGGTCCGACAAAACTTTGTTCAGTCTAATAGATCACTTGACTTTGTGATTCAAAAATTTTGACAACTCTGCTCTGAAAATCACTGCACGGTAAATTCATTTACAGTTGTATAGACTTTACAGTTGTATCTGTCCTAATGTACTTAAAAGCATAGGTGAAATATTTGCGAGATTTTGCCAGGTTTATATCCTTCTTTACATGACTATTAATTGTTTGGAAGTTTGAAATATAACAATAAAAAAGCAGTTTCAGCTTGTTATATGAATCTAACGTAAACGGTTATGATTTGTTGTTTTTCCCACTTAAAATTTACATGTACATGTAGTTCAAATGTCAGACTCGGCTGTTCCGACTTATTTTATCAAGAATTTCATATGTGAAATGCTTATAAATTTTATGCCACAACATGAAAACAACTTGAAAACTCAAAAAGCTTAATCTAGAAATTTATCTTAAAGTTTCACCTTTCTGTTTACGTTAATCACCTTCTCTTCGATTTTCTCCCTCTTCGATGTTAAACGTATTAGGATTCAATATTAAACGAACAATTGTTTATTTATATCCAAATCAATGTACATGTAATTTGTTTATTCTTTTGATGTTTATTGTATTACCAAATAAATATTGTTGAAAACTTCGAATATTTATGGCTAAAAAAAAATAGGTATAACATTGATTGTGAAACAATTTTTACCACGCGTTAGTCAATGCAAGGAGGTTTCGCGCAGTCATATACAGACCCTGAAACGTGCTACTACCCCACACGCACGCTGCACGAACGGTACACGCTCGCTACACGGTTTGCACGAAACGCTGCACGGTTTACACGAAACGCTACACGGTTTGCACGAAACGCTACACGGTTTACACGAAACGCTTTGCACGAAAGGCTGCACGGTTTACACGAAAGCCTGCACGAAACGCTTTGTACACGTTTCTCACACGCTTTGTACACGATTCTCGCACGCTTTGGCCTCGATCTGTATTCGGAATCTCTCGGACTTTATTTAAATTATTACGGATTAATCAAAGATTAGTTAAGAATTGCAATCATTCAGTTTAAGATTAAAACTTGCTACACCAGTACTATATTAACAGGTAAAATACTCAATCTTCGGTTGTAATTAATTAATACAGATGTAGTTATCATTGAGTATGTGCCCGCTCGGTGAAATGCTTATCATCGTCTATGTACAAACCTTTTTAAATAGACTCTAAATTACGCACTGAAAAAAATTATTATATTTGTAATTCATAATCTTTTATAGCATCCAATGTTTTTACAATTAGCCTATAGTTTGATATTAAAAAGTCGTTTCATTACTGACAAATAAACTCAGTTATTCATTTGAAAAAAAAAATGATTAAATTGCGTATGGTTTTTGAAAGCGAATCGATTTTCTTTTCTTTCTTTTTCAATTTTTGATTGATTTATTCATTTTTTGATTTATAAAAAAATATATATATTCATTGGATTAGTTTAGGTTCTGTTTATAATTTGAAAAAGTGACATGTACACTACATTGTGCAGGAAGGGGGGGGGGTAGATTACAGAGATCTTGCTGTTGTATCTTCGAATCTGTACACGGCTAAATATAACGGGCACTTGTTTCAGTTAGTATAACATTGGGGGAAATATTATTATAGAAACAGGTGTCCATTCTAAGAAAATAAAAGGATATCCAGAGGGACCAGATACATGTAATTCATTAAATGCACTTTATTCAGAATGATAAATAATCGTTCTCGTTCTCGTTTGAGGCATTGTGTTTATCAAATAAAAACAATATATCCACCACCTTGTAAAATCCTTGATTTCAAACCCCGTCTAGACAATTAAAAAAAAGTAATCAAAAGTCACGGCTTTTAGCAATACATTCAATATACATGTATGTACATGTCCTATGTCCTATAAACTAAAAATTATGCTCTGTAATTGCGTGATTAATAAAACAACTAATAATTACACTGTACTCAAGATTTATTTCTATATATTTTTTATTCGCTAATACACTGGCAAATTAATTCACTGTTTACAGACAATCGGATAAATTTAAGAAATAAAATCCACGGACCGTATTTATTTGTACCCATTAAATACTAATAAAACGATTTAATTTCACTAGTCAAAATCAATCGTTATTGTCCCGTGTCATCTTAGCTATGATTGACAAGAGATAATAACAGAACAAGTTTTCAGTTCCCGGCACGAGGTGCCCGTGATCGCTGTTGTGAATGACCTTGATCACTGTCGTAAGAAGAGTGTTGGAATGTGTAAAGAAGATTCTAGTATATTTTTAAGGGGTGCATCGGGCGCACCCCGAAAAAAAGCAATATATTTCTTTAAAAACAAAATCATATATAAAACACTTAACAACAAAAGCTCAGTTTGTGTTTTCATTTGAACACCCCCCCCCCCCCGGAAATAATTTACCCTGTATTTACCGAAGCATGTGAATTATAATTCATTTATGTGACAATTATTAACCAATTGTATGCATAAAAAGACTATAAATGACTCTCCGTTTCAACACTATTTGTAACACAATCTTGTGATATAAGAAAATTATGTTCATTTATAAAGAAAATGAATTAACTGTGCTCCCCGGCCTAGAATTCCCATACTTCACATTTATAGCAACGCACTAAATCCTGATTTTATTTTTCACGCCTGCCTTATCTATCTATTATTTTGTATTAATCACCCATAGGTTCCTGTAATCTTTATATACCATAATTGTAAAATGGTGAAGAGATTCAAATGAATGAATGAAAAGGACAAGACCAGGTTCTTGGTGAATTTTCTTTTTTTAAAAAATGTTTAGTATTGCCCCCTTTAAAAAATGTATTGAATCAAATACCTCTAAATTGATGTACATATAATTAATTACTTTGAACATATTTTATGTCCATCTTTATTTTTTTAAAAAAGGAAGAAAAACAAACAAATATGTAATACATTACCGAGTAATTTTATTTAATTTGTTGTTTCCGTATTTTTATTTTATACCACCGGTAATATATGCGAATAATATTACTTACAAACAACACAGAATGACATGTTGATCCATCAATATCCATATTTAAAATAAAATGACTTCCGAATGAATCCTACACGTTTTTCACACGATTCTTGCACGAAAGTCGCACGTTTCTCACACGGTTCTTACACGAAAGTCGCACGTTTCTCACACGCTTCTCGCACGCTCGCTACACGGTTTGCACGAAACGCTTTGGAGCTTACACGAAACGCTGCACGGTTTACACGAAACGCTACACGGTTTGCACGAAACGCTGCACGGTTTACACGAAACGCTACACGGTTTGCACGAAACGAAAAGCGCACGAAAGTCACACGCTTTTTTGGGGTAGTAGCACGTTTCAGGGTCTGTATATTCGGTTTAGATTTAAATCTGGAACATGTGAATATAATTACCATTTACATGTATACAGAATTTCATATTCTATAATGGTAGATTTGTCATTATGAAATGTTCAATTTACGTCTGAGAGAGAGAGAGAGAGAGAGAGAGAGAGAGAGAGAGAGGAGAGAGAGAGATTCCCTCTTAATCCCGATCCTCCTTTCCATTTACATAGACCAAAAATTAGTTCTATATCGGTCACACCCATTCTTTATTAAATGTTTTCTGATTTCATAGTCATGGTCACATTCTGTATATTTTTCAGCTTAAAAAGTATCACACGAAGTGCACCTGTGTTGACCTGTCAATCAAAATCACTTGACGCTGTATGCACTGCAATTAAGTAGCCTGAGTTTGAAATGATCTTGAAGTATGATCTTTAAGTAAATCTGATGCAACAAACTTGTGAAAAAATAGAATAAAATAAAAAATAAAATATCTCGGTATTATGAACTTCGATTGTGGGACGTGGAGACCGGTCCTTTGGATGAGATCGTATAAATCGAGGTCCCTTGTCGCAGAAGGTGCTGGCATAAAAAAAAATTCCCCTCTGCTCAATTGCGATAAGTGCCAAAGTATAGGACAAAAATTTGCAGTCTCCACCGCAGAGTGGTGTCGTCTACATGTAAGTGAAAAATTCTGGAGAGGGACGTTAAACAACATACGTATAATCAATCAATCAATCAATCAATCGATTGCTGAAGAATTACTATAATTGAATAATCTGTCTTATAGGTATGTTGTCAAATCTTGATATTATAACTTTACAAAACTCAGTGACTTTACGTTTAATGTGATACTAACTTAATTCATTATATTTTTTTATAACACCATCACAATTATGCCAAAACATACACACAGTGAAGTTTATGATAGAACGGTGTTCGTTCGTCTGTTTGTTTGTCTTAGAAATGATTGCAAACATTTTTTTTTTAAATTGCTAATGATATACGTATATCTCTCATAGGTGCCAAATGTATTATACAAGATTGATAATGAAAATCAAAGTACCTTAAGTACTGAAAGGACTTTTTTCCAGTTATTTTTTTCTTTTACAGTAAATATGATATGTATGTTTTTTACACAGAAAAAAGCAAATTGTTACAGATTTAGAAGAACGGAAGACTTTTTTGTTGCCATGGCAACAAGAGTCTAGTTATTATTATTATTATTATTATTATTATTCCTCCCAAATTTTGTGAGCGCGATTACTCAGAGATGGTTGGGTAGATTTTCACAATTTTTCACATGATAGTAGGCTGATATATGAAGTTTATATAAAATTCCGTTTTTTGAAAAATTCACTTCCGGTCCGAAGTTACGGCCGAATTTCCAATTTTTAAATGGACTTTTGTCCGGAATTTTTCTTGGAAACGGTTTGAGATAAAGATGTGAAATTTACAGGGGTATTAGATCATGACATTTTCTTTGTTTCGAAGTTGTTTTCGTGTGTTTCCGGTACTTCCTGTCCGAACCGGAAGTGAACATGTGTTTGGTCAATTTTCAACTTTTTTGTTTTTAAATATTTTTTCAAGATATTATTATGTATAACAGAGTTTATTCTACAAATACTAAATATATAATTTGTTTTGAAATCAGATTCCACATTTTGCAGATTTTCTCGGTACCCTCATTTTCCCTATTTACCTAGTGTGTAAACAATGGGCAAAGAAAGATAACTCTGACTTGTAAGTGAAAATAGAACTTTCGAGATAAAGGCGGAAATAGTATCGATGACGTCAGAGACATATACACTCTCCATATCAAAATATTTAGACGTTCTATAGTCATTTTCAAAATTTAAGAGTACGTTGGTTACCGCTTCCAGTGCATGTAAAGTTTGAAGTTGCCAGTGTAGTGTAAGTCTGTATTGACAGTTAATTGATTTACACATGAATATATCTAAAAAAAATTAATATATATATGCTAGGTAGCTAATTCAAGTAAATATATTATAAGCACGGAATATACATTTATAGTGATGGACAGGCATGCAATTTTATCTATTTCGTATATTAAGTTCAGAATACGATAGTTATAAGCCTTCTATAATGCAGACGATTTATTATTCTCTATGATTTGAATGCGAAATTATCCCGATTTAAAAAATATTACATACACTCAAAAAAAGGAATTAAGCGATAGAAAATTGTAATACAGTACTGTTTTAAAGCCTTTATAAATAAATTGATATCTGCCACTGAAAAGAAAGAAAATCAATCCATAGATTAGATTTGGTTATTACATATATATTTGATAAAAGGTTAAATTATTTATGACACATGATCTATACTCTATATACCCAAGGAATTATAAAAGATGTGAAAAGGCGATTCTTGGATTCTTGTGAAATACTCAAAGAGTTAAAGAGTGTTTGAAATAATGGTAAGCTATATGTTTCTTTTGAAAAAAAACATGATAAAAAAATTGTACAGGTCTGTTGATATGTGGGATAAGTATATCTGAATGAACACAATTTTATGCAATGATATATAATCATGTACATGCAACTGACGTCCGTACATGTACTTTTCCTTATAATTCATAAAACATAAAATTATCTAATTCCTTTGAAGGCCCCTCCCCCCACCCGTCTTGATTAATATTTGGAGACGTTCGTGCAGCTAGGCATTTGAATTATATATTCGTTTTAGATTTAAATCTGGAACATGTGAATAACATTACCATTTACATGTATACAGAATTTCATATTTTATAATTATGAAATGTTCAATTTACATGTCTGAGAGAGAGAGAGAGGAGAGATTCCCTCTTAATCCCGATCAAGACCAAAAATTAGTTCTTTATCGGTCACACCCATTCTTTATTAGATGTTTTCTGATTTCATAGTCAGTCATGGTCACATCCTGTATATTTTTCAGCTTAAAAAGTATCACACGAAGTGCACGTGTGCTGACCTGTCAATCAAAATCACTTGACGCTGTATGCACTGCAATTAAGTAGCCTGAGTTCGAAATGATCTTGAAGTATGATCTTTAAGTAAATTTGATGCAATAAACTTGTGAAAGAATAGAATAAAATAAAAAATAAAATATTTCGGTATTATGAACTTCGATTGTGGGACGTGGAGACCGGTCCTTTGGATGAGATCGTATAAATCGAGGTCCCTTGTCGCAGAAGGTGCTGGCATAAAAAAGATTCCTCACTGCTCAATTGCGATAAGTGCGAAAGTATAGGACAAAAATTTGCAGTCTCCACCGGCGAGTGGTGGCATCTCCATGTGAGTGAAAAATTCTGGAGAGAGACGTTAAACAGCATACGTATAATCAATCAATCAATCGATTGCTGATGAATAATCTGTCTTATAGGTATGCTATCAAAACTTGATATTATAACTTTACAAAACTCAGTGACTTTACGTTTAATGTGATACTAACTTAATTCATTATATTTTTTTATAACACCATCACAATTATGCCAAAACATATACACAGTGAAGTTTATGATAGTACGGTGTTCGTTCGTCTGTTTGTTTGTCTTAGAAATGATTGCAAACAATTTTTTTTTTAAATTGCAAATGATATACGTATATCTCTTATAGGTGCAAAATGTATTATACAAGATTGATAATGAAAATCAAAGTACCTTAAGTAATGAAAGGACTTTTTTCCAGTTATTTTTTTCTTTCACAGTAAATATGATATGTATGTTTTTTACACAGAAAAAAGCAAATTCTTACAGATTTAGAAGAACGGAAGACTTTTTTGTTGCCATGGCAACAAGAGTCTAGTTATTATTATTATTATTCCTCCCAAATTTTGTGAGCGCGATTACTCAGAGATGTTTCAATAGATTTTAACAATTTTTCACTGAATAATAGGTTGATATGTGAAGTTTATATAAAATTCCGTTTTTTGAAAAATTCACTTCCGGTCCGAAGTTACGGCCGTATTTCAAATTTCAAAGTGCACTTTTGTCCGGTGTTTTTCTCAGAAACGGTTTGAGGTGAAGATGTGAAATTTACAGGAATATTAGATCATGACATTCTCTTTGTTTCGAAGTTGTTTTCGTGTGTTTCCGGTACTTCCTGTCCGAACCGGAAGTGAACTTGTGTTAGGTCAATTTTTAACTTTTTTGTTTCTTAATATTTTTTCAAGATATTACTATATGTAACAGAGGTTTTTCTACAAATACTAAATATATAATTTGTTTTGAAATCAGATTCCACATTTTGCAGATTTTCGGTACCCTCATTTTCCCTATTTACCTAGTGTGTATACAGTAGGCAAAGAAAGATAACTCTGACTTGTAAGTGAGAATAGAACTTTCGAGATAAAGGCGGAAATAGTATCGATGACGTCAGAGACATATACACTCTCCATATCAAAATATTTAGACGTTCCATATTCAATCTTCTAAATGTAAGAGTACGTTGGTTACCGCTTCCAGTGCTTGTAAAGTTTGAAGTTGCCAGTGTAGTGTAAGTCTGTACTGACAGTTAATTGATTTACACATGAATATATCTAAAAAAAAATTAATATATATGCTAGCTATAGGTAGCTAATTTAATTAAATATATTATAAGCACTGAATATACATTTATAGTGATGGACAGGCATGCAATTTTATCTACCTCGTATACTAAGTTCAGAATACGATAGGTATAAGCCTTCTATAATGCAGACGATTTATTATTCTCTATGATTTGAATGCGAAATTATCCCGATTTCCGAGTTTTATTTCCGATATTAAAAAATATTACATACACTCAAAAAGGAATTAAGCGATAGAAAATTGTAATACAGTACTGTTTTAAAGCCTCTATAAAAAAATTGATATCTGCCACTTAAAAGAAAGAAAATCAATCTATAGATTACTTTTGGTTATTACATGTATATTTGAAAAGAAGTTGAATTATTTATGACACGATCTACACTCTATATACCCAAGGAGTTATAAAAGATGTGAAAAGGCGATTCTTGGATTCTTGTGAAATACTCAAAGAGTTAAAAAAAAATATGTGAAAACGCGATTCTGTGTGCAATAATGCTTCGCTATATGTTTCTTTTGAAAAAAAAACCATGATAAAAAATTGCACAGGTCTGTTGATATGTGGGATGAGTATACCTGAATGAACACAATTTTATGCAATGATATATAATTATGTACATGCAACTGACGTCCGTACTTTTCCTTATAATTCATAAAACTATCTAATTCCTTTGAAGCCCCCCCCCCCCCCCCCCCCCCCGTATTGATTAATATTTGGAGATGTTCGTGCAGCTAGGCATTTGAATTATATATTCGTTTTAGATTCAAATCTGGAACATGTGGTTATAATTACATTTACATGTATACAGAATTTCATATTCTATAATGGTAGATTTGTCATTATGATAATGAAATGTTCAATTTACATGTCTGAAAGAGATAGAGAGAGGAAGAGAGAGAGAGATTCCCTCTTAATCCCGGTCCTCCTATCCATTTACACAGACCAAAAATTAGTTCTATGTCAGTGACACCCATTCTTTATTAAATGTTTTCTGATTTCATAGTAAGTCATGGTCACATCTTGTATATTTTTCTGCTTAAAAAGTATTACACGAAGTGCACGTGTGTTGACCTGTCAATCAAAATAACCTGACGCTGTATGCACTGCAAAAAAGTAGCCTGAGTTCGAAATGATCTTGAAGTATGATCTTTAAGTACATCTGATGCAATAAACTTGTGAAAAAATAAAATAAAATAAAATATCTCGGTATTATGAACTTCGATTGTGGGACGTGGAGACCGGTCCTTGGGATGAGATCGTATAAATCGAGGTCCCTTGTCGCAGAAGGTGCTTGCACAAAAAAGATTATTCACTGCTCAACATTTGGTGATAATTGCCAAAGTATAAAAAAAAAATTGCAGTCTCTTCCGGCAAGTGGTGGCGTCTCCATGTGAGTGAAAAATTCTCGAGAAGGACGTAAACAACATATAATAAATCAATCAATTAATCGATTGCTGAATAATTACTGTTATTGAATAATCTTTCTTATAGGTATGCTGTCAAATCTTGATAGCTTTACAAAACTCAGTGACTTTACGTTTAATGTGATACTAACTTAATTCATTATATTCTTTTATAACACCATCACAATTATGCCAGAACATATACACAGTGAGTTTATGATAGTACGGTGTTCGTTCGTCTGTTTGTTTGTCTTAGAAATGATTGCAAACAATTTTTTTATATTGCTAATCATCCTTGCTCTGTGATATACGTATATCTCTGATAGGTGCCAAATGATCATGAAAATCAAAGTACCATAAGTACTGAAAGGACTTTTTTCCAGTTATTTTTTCTTTCACAGTTAATATGATATGTATGTTTTTGACACAGAAAAAAGCAAATTCTTACAGATTTAGTAGAACGGAAGACTTTTTTGTTGCCATGGCAACAAGAGTCTAGTTATTATTATTATTCCTCCCAAATTTTGTGAGCGCGATTACTCAGAGATGTTTCGATAGATTTTCACAATTTTTTACAGGATAATAAGTTGATATGTGAAGTTTATATAAAATTCCGTTTTTTGAAAAATTCACTTCCGGTCCGAAGTTATGACCGAATTTCAAATTTTAAAATGCACTTTTGTCCGGTGTTTTTCTCAGAAGGGGTTTGAGGTTTAGATGTGAAATTTACAGGAATAATAGATCATCACATTCTCTTTGTTTCTACGTGATTTTTGTTTGTGTCTGGAACTTCCTGTCCAAACCGGAACTGAATTTGTGTTTCAGTCAATTTTCGACTTTTTTGTTTTTAAATATTTTTTCAAGATATTTTTAGGCATTATAGAGATACGTCCATAAGTGCCAAATATTTGATTTGTTTTGAAATCAGATCACCCGTTTTGTAGATTTCAGCTATTTTCGGTTTGCTTAAAAAAATCAAAGTACTGAAAGTACTGAGAGGGCATTTCTTACTTTAACGTACATGAAGGTTATGTTTACACGTTTCTCTGCATACAAAAATCAATACATACAGTATCATATATCAGAATGAAGACCACATTTAATTGCAGTAAATATCAAAGTACCTGAAGTACTGAGAGGACTGTTCTAGATACCCACTTTTTTTCTTACTACAGTATAGTATAAACAAGCCTGTTTTTCTATACATAAAAATCAATGCACACAATAAGTTATCTATGGAAGCTATTTTCATTAGCCAATAAAAATCGAAGTACCGTAAGGACTGAAAGGATATTTAGTATTGTTTTTTACTTTGACTTATATAAAGATGTTTCTCTAAATGCAAAATTCAATTCATACACTACATGTTTTATAATTTCTCATGTTTATATATAAGTACGGTGGATACTTTCATTTTAGCAGTGAATATCAAAGTACTGTAAGAACTGACAGGTTGTTTTCTAGATACCCCTCCCCCCCCCCCCCCATTTAACTTTTAAATTTAAAAATAGTTTAAATATGCTTCTACTAATGAAAAAATATGCATACAATTTCATATATAAGGACAACAGATACATTAATTTTTGCAGTAAAAATCAATGGATGACAAGTACCGAAAGGACAAATTTTAGATTCTTTACAACTTAATTATTACATACTGTACACGTTTCTCTACAGAAAAAAAACAATGCAAACGATATCATATAGGAACGGAAGACCTTTTTGTTGCCATGGCAACAAGAGTCTAGTTATTATTATTATTATTATTATTCCTCCCAAATTTTGTGAGCGCGATTACTCAGAGATGGTTGGATAGATTTTCACAATTTTTCACATGATAGTAGGCTGATATATGAAGTTTATATAAAATTCCGTTTTTTGAAAAATTCACTTCCGGTCCGAAGTTACGGCCGAATTTCCAATTTTTAAATGGACTTTTGTCCGGAATTTTTCTCGGAAACGGTTTGAGGTAAAGATGTGAAATTTACAGGGGTATTAGATCATGACATTCTCTTTGTTTCGAAGTTGTTTTCGTGTGTTTCCGGTACTTCCTGTCCGAACCGGAAGTGAACTTGTGTTTGGTCAATTTTCAACTTTTTTGTTTTTTAATATTTTTTCAAGATATTATTATGTATAACAGAGGTTATTCTACAAATACTAAATATATAATTTGTTTTGAAATCAGATTCCACATTTTGCAGATTTTCGGTACCCTCATTTTCCCTATTTACCTAGTGTGTAGACAATGGGCAAAGAAAGATAACTTTGACTTGTAAGTGAGAATAGAACTTTCGAGATAAAGGCGGAAATAGTATCGATGACGTTAGAGACATATACACTCTCCATATCAAAATATTTAGGCGTTCTATATTCACTCTTCAAAATTTAAGAGGACGTTGGTTACCGCTTCCAGTGCATGTAAAGTTTGAAGTTGCCAGTGTAGTGTAAGTCTGTATTGACAGTTAGTTAATTTACACATGAATATATCTAAAAAAAAATTAATATATATATGCTAGGTAGCTAATTCAAGTAAATATATTATAAGCACTGAATATACATTTATAGTGATGGACAGGCATGCAGTTTTATCTATTTCGTATATTAAGTTCAGAATACGATAGTTATAAGCCTTCTATAATGCAGACGATTTATTATTCTCTATGATCTGAATGCGAAATTATCCCGATTTCCGAGTTTTACTTTCGATATTAAAAAATATTACATACACTCAAAAAAGGAATTAAGCGATAGAAAATTGTAATACAGTACTGTTTTAAAGCCTTTATAAATAAATTGATATCTGCCACTGAAAAGAAAGAAAATCAATCTATAGATTAGATTTGGTTATTACATATATATTTGATAAAAGGTTAAATTATTTATGACACATGATCTATACTCTATATACCCAAGGAATTATAAAAGATGTGAAAAGGCGATTCTTGGATTCTTGTGAAATACTCAAAGAGTTAAAGAGTGTGTGAAATAATGGTACGCTATATGTTTCTTTTGAAAAAAAAAAACATGATAAAAAAATTGTACAAGTCTGTTGATATGTGGGATAAGTATATCTGAATGAACACAATTTTATGCAATGATATATAATCATGTACATGCAACTGACGTCCGTACTTTTCCTTGTAATTCATAAAATTATCTAATTCCTCTGAAGCCCCCCCCCCCCCGTCTTGAATTTGAATTATATATTCGTTTTAGATTTAAATCTGGAACATGTGAATAACATTACCATTTACATGTATACAGAATTTCATATTTTATAATTATGAAATGTTCAATTTACATGTCTGAGAGAGAGAGAGAGAGAGAGAGAGAGAGAGAGAGAGAGAGAGAGGAGAGATTCCCTCTTAATCCCGATCCAGACCAAAAATTAGTTCTATATCGGTCACACCCATTCTTTCTTAGATGTTTTCTGATTTCATAGTCAGTCATGGTCACATCCTGTATATTTTTCAGCTTAAAAAGTATCACACGAAGTGCACGTGTGTTGACCTGTCAATCAAAATCACTTGACGCTGTATGCACTGCAATTAAGTAGCCTGAGTTCGAAATGATCTTGAAGTATGATCTTTAAGTAAATCTGCTGCAACAAACTTGTGAAAAAAATAGAATAAAATAAAAAATAAAATATCTCGGTATTATGAACTTCGATTGTGGGACGTGGAGACCGGTCCTTTGGATGAGATCGTATAAATCGAGGTCCCTTGTCGCAGAAGGTGCTGGCATAAAAAAGATTCCTCACTGCTCAATTGCGATAAGTGCCAAAGTATAGAACAAAAATTTACAGTCTCCAGCGGCGAGTGGTGGCATCTCCATGTGAGTGAAAAATTCTGGAGAGTAAACAACATGCGTATAATCAATCAATCAATCGATTGCTGAAGAATTACTGTTATTGAATAATCTGTCTTATAGGTATGCTGTCAGATCTTGATATTATAACTTTACAAAACTCAGTGACTTTACGTTTAATGTGATACTAACTTAATTCATTATATTTTTTTATAACACCATCACAATTATGCCAAAACATACACACAGTGAAGTTTATGATAGTACGGTGTTCGTTCGTCTGTTTGTTTGTCTTAGAAATCATTGCAAACATTTTTTTTTAAAAATTGCAAATGATATACGTATATCTCTTATAGGTGCAAAATGTATAAAATTGATAATGAAAATCAAAGTACCTTAAGTAATGAAAGGACTTTTTTTCCAGTTATTTTTTTCTTTCACAGTAAATATGATATGTATGTTTTTTACACAGAAAAAAGCAAATTCTTACAGATTTAGAAGAACGGAAGACTTTTTTGTTGCCATGGCAACAAGAGTCTAGTTCTATTCTATTTTTTCACAAGTTTGTTGCATCAGATTTACTTAAAGATCATACTTCAAGATCATTTCGAACTCAGGCTACTTAGTTGCAGTGCATACAGCGTCGAGTGATTTTGATTGACAGGTCAACACAGGTGTACTTCGTGTGATACTTTTTAAGCTGAAAAATATACAGGATGTAACCATGACAGACTATGAAATCAGAAAACATTTAATAAAGAATGGGTGTGACCGATATAGAACTAATTTTTGGTCTATGTAAATGGATAGGAGGATCGGGATTAAGAGGGAATCTCTCTCTCTCACCCCCCTCTCTCTCTCTCAGACGTAAATTGAACATTTCATAATGACAAATCTACCATTATAGAATATGAAATTCTGTATACATGTAAATGGTAATTATATTCACATGTTCCAGATTTAAATCTAAAACGAATAATAATTCAAATGCCTAGCTGCACGAACGTCTCCAAATATTAATCAAGACGGGGGGTGGGTGGGTGGGGGGGCTTCAAAGGAATTATATAGTTTTATGTTTTATGAATTATAAGGAAAAGTACGGACGTCAGTTGCATGTACATAATTATATATCATTGCATAAAATTGTGTTCATTCAGGTATACTTATCCCACATATCAACAGACCTGTGCAATTTTTTTTTTCATGTTTTTTTTTTCAAAAGAAACATTAGCGTACCATTATTTCACACAGAATCGCGTTTTCGCATATTTTTTTTTAACTCTTTGAGTATTTCACAAGAATCCATGCCCAAGAATCGTCTTTTCACATCTTTTATAATTCCTTAGGTATATAGAGTATAGATCATGTGTCATAAATAATTTAACTTTTTATCAAATAAACATGTAATAACCAAATCTAATCTATAGATTAATTTTCTTTCTTTTCAGTGGCAGATATCAATTTATTTATAAAGGCTTTAAAACAGTACTGTATTACAATTTTCTATCGCTCAATTCCTTTTTGAGTGTATGTAATATTTTTTTAATATCGAAAATAAAACTCGGAAATCGGGATAATTTCGCATTCAAATCATAGAGAATAATTAATCGTCTGCATTATAGAAGGCTTATAACTATCGTATTCTGAACTTACCATACGAGATAGATAAAACTGCATGCCTGTCCATCACTATAAATGTATATTCAGTGCTTATAATATATTTACTTGAATTATGTGCCTAGCATATATATTAATTTTTTTTTATAGATATATTCATATGTAAATCAATTAACTGTCAATACAGACTTACACTACACTGGCAACTTTAAACTATACATGCACTGGAAGTGGTAACCAATGTACTCTTACATTTAGAAGAGTGAATATGGAACGTCTAAATATTTTTGATATGGAGAGTGTATATGTCTCCGACGTCATCGATACTATTTTCGCCTTTATCTCGAAAGTTCTATTCTCACTTACAAGTCAGAGTTATCTTTCTTTGCCCATTGTTTACACACTAGGTAAATAGGGGAAATGAGGGTACCGAAAATCTACAAAATGTGGAATCTGATTTCAAAACAAATTATATATTTAGTATTTGTAGAATAACCTCTGTTATACATAATAAAATCTTGAAAAAATGTGAAAAAACAAAAAAGTTGAAAATTGACCAAACACAAGTTCACTTCCGGTTCGGACAGGAAGTACCGGAAACACACGAAAACAACTTCGAAACAAAGAGAATGTCATGATCTAATACTCCTGTAAATTTCACATCTTTACCTCAAACCGTTTCCGAGAAAAATTCCGGACAAAAGTCCATTTAAAAATTGGAAATTCGGCCGTAACTTCGGACCGGAAGTGATTTTTTCAGAAAACGGAATTTTATATAAACTTCATATATCAGCCTACTATCATGTGAAAAATTGTGAAAATCTATCCAACCATCTCTGAGTAATCGCGCTCACAAAATTTGGGAGGAATAATAATAATAACTAGACTCTTGTTGCCATGGCAACAAAAAAGTCTTCCGTTCTTCTAAATCTGTAAGAATTTGCTTTTTTCTGTGTAAAAAACATACATATCATATTTACTGTGAAAGAAAAAAATAACTGGAAAAAAGTCCTTTCAGTGCTTAAGGTACTTTGATTTTCATTATCAATCTTGTATAATACATTTGGCACCTATAAGAGATATACGTATATCATTAGCAATTTAAAAAAAATGTTTGCAATCATTTCTAAGACAAACAAACAGACGAACGAACACCGTACTATCATAAACTTCACTGTGTGTATGTTTTGGCATAGTTGTGATGGTGTTATAAAAAAAATATAATGAATTAATTTAGTATCACATTAAACGTAAAGTCACTGAGTTTTGTAAAGTTATAATATCAAGATTTGACAACATACCTATAAGACAAATTATTCAATTACAGTAATTCTTCAGCAATCGATTGATTGATTGATTGATTATACGTATGTTGTTTAACGTCCCTCTCCAGAATTTTTCACTCACATGGAGACGCCACCACTCGCCGGTGGAGACTGTAAATTTTTGTCCTATACTTTGGCATTTATCGCAATTGAGCAGTGGGGAATCTTTTTTATGCCAGCATCTTCTGCGACAAGGGACCTCGATTTATACGATCTCATCCAAAGGACCGGTCTCCACGTCCCACAGTCGAAGTTCATAATACCGAGATATTTTATTTTATTCTATTTTTTTCACAAGTTTGTTGCAGCAGATTTACTTAAAGATCATACTTCAAGATCATTTCGAACTCAGGCTACTTAATTGCAGTGCATACAGCGTCAAGTGATTTTGATTGACAGGTCAACACACGTGCACTTCGTGTGATACTTTTTAAGCTGAAAAATATACAGGATGTGACCATGACTGACTATGAAATTAGAAAACATGTAATAAAGAATGGGTGTGACCGATAAAGAACTAATTTTTGGTCTGGATCGGGATTAAGAGGGAATCTCTCCTCTCTCTCTCTCTCTCTCTCAGACATGTAAATTGAACATTTCATAATTATAAAATATGAAATTCTGTATACATGTAAATGGTAATGTTATTCACATGTTCCAGATTTAAATCTAAAACGAATATATAATTCAAATTCAAGACGGGGGGGGGGGGGGGGCTTCAAAGGAATTAGATAATTTTATGAATTACAAGGAAAAGTACGGACGTCAGTTGCATGTACATGATTATATATCATTGCATAAAATTGTGTTCATTCAGATATACTTATCCCACATATCAACAGACCTGTACAATTTTTTTATCATGTTTTTTTTTTCAAAAGAAACATATAGCGTACCATTATTTCACACACTCTTTAACTCTTTGAGTATTTCACAAGAATCCAAGAATCGCCTTTTCACATCTTTTATAATTCCTTGGGTATATAGAGTATAGATCATGTGTCATAAATAATTTAACCTTTTATCAAATATATATGTAATAACCAAATCTAATCTATAGATTGATTTTCTTTCTTTTCAGTGGCAGATATCAATTTATTTATAAAGGCTTTAAAACAGTACTGTATTACAATTTTCTATCGCTTAATTCCTTTTTTGAGTGTATGTAATATTTTTTAATATCGAAAGTAAAACTCGGAAATCGGGATAATTTCGCATTCAGATCATAGAGAATAATAAATCGTCTGCATTATAGAAGGCATATAACTATCGTATTCTGAACTTAATATACGAAATAGATAAAACTGCATGCCTGTCCATCACTATAAATGTATATTCAGTGCTTATAATATATTTACTTGAATTAGCTACCTAGCATATATATATATTAATTTTTTTTTTAGATATATTCATGTGTAAATTAACTAACTGTCAATACAGACTTACACTACACTGGCAACTTCAAACTTTACATGCACTGGAAGCGGTAACCAACGTCCTCTTAAATTTTGAAGAGTGAATATAGAACGCCTAAATATTTTGATATGGAGAGTGTATATGTCTCTAACGTCATCGATACTATTTCCGCCTTTATCTCGAAAGTTCTATTCTCACTTACAAGTCAAAGTTATCTTTCTTTGCCCATTGTCTACACACTAGGTAAATAGGGAAAATGAGGGTACCGAAAATCTGCAAAATGTGGAATCTGATTTCAAAACAAATTATATATTTAGTATTTGTAGAATAACCTCTGTTATACATAATAAAATCTTGAAAAAATATTAAAAAACAAAAAAGTTGAAAATTAACCAAACACAAGTTCACTTCCGGTTCGGACAGGAAGTACCGGAAACACACGAAAACAACTTCGAAACAAAGAGAATGTCATGATCTAATACTCCTGTAAATTTCACATCTTTACCTCAAACCGTTTCCGAGAAAAATTCCGGACAAAAGTCCATTTAAAAATTGGAAATTCGGCCGTAACTTCGGACCGGAAGTGATTTTTTCAGAAAACGGAATTTTATATAAACTTCATATATCAGCCTACTATCATGTGAAAAATTGTGAAAATCTATCCAACCATCTCTGAGTAATCGCGCTCACAAAATTTGGGAGGAATAATAATAATAATAACTAGACTCTTGTTGCCATGGCAACAAAAAAGTCTTCCGTTCTTCTAAATCTGTAAGAATTTGCTTTTTTCTGTGTAAAAAACATACATATCATATTTACTGTGAAAGAAAAAAATAACTGGAGAAAAGTCCTTTCAGTACTTAAGGTACTTTGATTTTCATTATCAATCTTGTATAATACATTTGGCACCTATAAGAGATATACGTATATCATTAGCAATTTTAAAAAAAAAATGTTTGCAATCATTTCTAAGACAAACAAACAGACGAACGAACACCGTACTATCATAAACTTCACTGTGTGTATGTTTTGGCATAATTGTGATGGTGTTATAAAAAAATATAATGAATTAATTTAGTATCACATTAAACGTAAAGTCACTGAGTTTTGTAAAGTTATAATATCAAGATTTGACAACATACCTATAAGACAAATTATTCAATTACAGTAATTCTTCAGCAATCGATTGATTGATTGATTGATTGATTATACGTATGTTGTTTAACGTCCCTCTCCAGAATTTTTCACTCACATGGAGATGCCACCACTCGCCGGTGGAGACTGTAAATTGTTGTCCTATACTTTGGCATTTATCGCAATTGAGCAGTGGGGAATCTTTTTTATGCCAGCATCTTCTGCGACAAGGGACCTCGATTTATACGATCTCATCCAAAGGACCGGTCTCCACGTCCCACAGTCGAAGTTCATAATACCGAGATATTTTATTTTATTCTATTTTTTTCACAAGTTTGTTGCAGCAGATTTACTTAAAGATCATACTTCAAGATCATTTCGAACTCAGGCTACTTAATTGCAGTGCATACAGCGTCAAGTGATTTTGATTGACAGGTCAACACACGTGCACTTCGTGTGATACTTTTTAAGCTGAAAAAAATACAGGATGTGACCATGACTGACTATGAAATCAGAAAACATTTAATAAAGAATGGGTGTGACCGATAAAGAACTAATTTTTGGTCTGGATCGGGATTAAGAGCGAATCTCTCCTCTCTCTCTCTCTCTCTCTCTCTCTCTCTCTCTCTCTCTCAGACATGTAAATTGAACATTTCATAATTATAAAATATGAAATTCTGTATACATGTAAATGGTAATGTTATTCACATGTTCCAGATTTAAATCTAAAACGAATATACAATTCAAATTCAAGACGGGGGGGGGGGGGGCTTCAAAGGAATTAGATAATTTTATGAATTACAAGGAAAAGTACGGACGTCAGTTGCATGTACATGATTATATATCATTGCATAAAATTGTGTTCATTCAGATATACTTATCCCACATATCAACAGACTTGTACAATTTTTTATCATGTTTTTTTTTTCAAAAGAAACATATAGCGTACCATTATTTCACACACTCTTTAACTCTTTGAGTATTTCACAAGAATCCAAGAATCGCCTTTTCACATCTTTTATAATTCCTTGGGTATATAGAGTATAGATCATGTGTCATAAATAATTTAACCTTTTATCAAATATACATGTAATAACCAAATCTAATCTATAGATTGATTTTCTTTCTTTTCAGTGGCAGATATCAATTTATTTATAAAGGCTTTAAAACAGTACTGTATTACAATTTTCTATTGCTTAATTCCTTTTTTGAGTGTATGTAATATTTTTTAATATCGAAAGTAAAACTCGGAAATCGGGATAATTTCGCATTCAGATCATAGAGAATAATAAATCGTCTGCATTATAGAAGGCTTATAACTATCGTATTCTGAACTTAATATACGAAATAGATAAAACTGCATGCCTGTCCATCACTATAAATGTATATTCAGTGCTTATAATATATTTACTTGAATTAGCTACCTAGCATATATATATATATTAATTTTTTTTAGATATATTCATGTGTAAATTAACTAACTGTCAATACAGACTTACACTACACTGGCAACTTCAAACTTTACATGCACTGGAAGCGGTAACCAACGTCCTCTTAAATTTTGAAGAGTAAATATAGAACGTCTAAATATTTTGATATGGAGAGTGTATATGTCTCTAACGTCATCGATACTATTTCCGCCTTTATCTCGAAAGTTCTATTCTCACAAGTCAGAGTTATCTTTCTTTGCCCATTGTCTACACACTAGGTAAATAGGGAAAATGAGGGTACCGAAAATCTGCAAAATGTGGAATCTGATTTCAAAACAAATTATATATTTAGAATTTGTAGAATAACCTCTGTTATACATAATAATATCTTGAAAAAATATTAAAAAACAAAAAAGTTGAAAATTGACCAAACACAAGTTCACTTCCGGTTCGGACAGGAAGTACCGGAAGCACACGAAAACAATTTTGAAACAAAGAGAATGTCATGATCTAATACCCCTGTAAATTTCACATCTTCACCTCAAACCGTTTCCGAGAAAAATTCCGGACAAAAGTCCATTTAAAAATTGGATATTCGGCCGTAACTTCGGACCGGAAGTGATTTTTTCAGAAAACGGAATTTTATATAAACTTCATATATCAGCCTACTATCATGTGAAAAATTGTGAAAATCTATCCAACCATCTCTGAGTAATCGCGCTCACAAAATTTGGGAGGAATAATAATAATAATAATAACTAGAAACTCATTACTAGTAATGAGAAGGTCTTCCGTTATACTACTTCCTGTTTGCATGAACATGTCTTTTTCCAACGTCGGTATTAGACTAAAACTTATGTAGAAACAAAATAACTTAAAAAAAATACTTTTTTGCTTCGTTTCCTGTCACGACTGGAAGTAATGACGACACGCGATTTTTACACGAAGCAAATGAACTGATGACTGACTATAAATCCTCAAAGTTTTAGACTTCAGTCTTTTACTGTTGCCGAACAATTGTGAGAACATATTCTAATTTTGAAGACAGGAAAACACACGACCGGAAGTGAACTGAATAAAAATCTCTGAATTTTCTCTTGACTTTTGCAGTATCTACAGCATATGTAAAAAACATTTCAAATACTTATCTATAAGTGATATTTATGAGAAAGTTAAACCACGAAATAACGTAGTTTATCTCTTAAAACCGGAAATTTAAAGTTTTTGTTTCCGGTGGAATCTAACATATTTCAAAACAGCGAAAGGGAAGCAATAAAGTGATGAAAGTTTTAATTTTAAAAAAGAAAAGTTGAAATTTTTGATTTCTTCGATCACTTCCTGTGATCACCGGAAGTGACGACTGACGCTTTTAACCCTATGTGGTTTTCCTTCTCACCAAGTTGTATTACTGCTATAAGTTTGGTGTCTTACTTTCATGCCGTTTCCGAGATCTCGCTGAAATAACTTTTCATTTTGAGGACAAGAAAACACGCGACCGGAAGTGAATTTTACTAAAATATTTCACATCACTCTAGACATCTGCAGTCTGAATAACATATATAAAAATCATTTAAAGAACTCTATCTATAGGCGATATGTATGGGAAAATTAAATACCCTATTATGTAGTTTTTCTCTTATAACCGGAAGTTGTCGTTTTTTGTTTCCGGTGGGACCAACACATATCGTAACTGTGAAAAAGATACAATAATATGATGCAAGTCTTATTCCAAAAGAGAAAAGTTGAAATTTTTGATTTCTTTGATCACTTCCTGTGACGACCGGAAGTGACGACTGACGCTCTTAACCCAAATGGTTTTGTCTACTTTTCAAGGTCTAATACTCCTATAAGTTTGGTGTCTAAATCTCTTACTGTTTCTGAGATATCACTGGGACAAGTTCTCATTTTGCGGACATTTAAACGCGCGACCGGAAGTGAATTTTACAAAGATATTTGACGTTACTCTAGACATTTGCAGTCTTGATAATATATTAAAAAATCAGTTCAAATACATTGTCTATAAAAAATATTTATGGGAAAGTAAAATACTCAAATTATGCAGTTTTTCGCTTATAGCCGGAAGTTGTCGTTTTTGTTTCCGGTGAGACCAACATATTTCGAAACTACAAATAAGATGCAATAATGTGATGCAAAAAAAAATTCAAAAAAGTAAAGTTGAAATTTTCGATTTCTTTGATCACTTCCTGTGACAACCGGAAGTGACGGCTGACGCTCTTAATCCAAACGGATTTGCCTACTCCTCAAGATCTATTACTCATGTAAGTTTGGTGTCTTAATATCTTACCGTTTCTGAGATATGACTCGGACAAAATATTTCTGAAAAAAACGGAAATCGGACATATCTGACGACCGGAAGTGAATTTTGAAAAAAATCAAAGATACGTTTGTAGGTATTTTTATTCTCTATTATCCCTGAAAATTTCAAGAAAATCCGTCCAGCCATCTCTGAGAAATCGTGAAAAATAGAAAAGGAAAAAAAAAAAATAATAATAATAATAAAAAGAAAAAACAGTAGAATCACTATAAGGTCTTCCGACTGAAACTGAAGACCTTAATAATAAAAAGAAACAATACAATCACTATAAGTCTTCCGTTGTGAACGGAAGACTTAATAATAAAAAGAAACAATACAATCACTATAAGTCTTCCGTTGTGAACGGAAGACTTAATAATAATAAAAAGAAACAATACAATCACTATAAGTCTTCCGTTGTGAACGGAAGACTTAATAATAAAAAGAAACAATACAATCACTATAAGTTTTCCGTTGTGAACGGAAGACTTAACTAGATGCGTTTCTTGTTGCTAAGGCAACAAGTTGTCTTCCGACCGAACTTTTCTCCAGATCGCTATGCTACCTCACTTCATTTAACACTTTATTGAAGGTATTTTTTGTTTGCGTTTATGTAACACAGTCTTTCAACATAGATCATGGTTATTAAAGGATTTCTGTAGAATCTCTTTTAAAAAAGCTTTAAAAAATAAGCAAAAACTATCATATATGTCTTCACAGAGAAAAATATCATTTACAACTGAAAAAAGAGAGAAACAATCTCCCGCAGGATTCGAACCCACAACAATACGAGAAAGTTGGATCGATCATATCTTTGCAATAAATGCATCAATCAAAATGATGAAAACATACTTAGAACTCTTAGAAGACTCTCTATTAACCCTGTAAATCCCAGAGAAAAATATTGAAAAACAAAAAAGTTACAAATTTAACATTTTTGAATTCACTTCCGTTTGCGACCGAAAATACGAACGACGAAAAATAATGGTTGATCAACATATCTACATTTGATGCTCTATCACCTCAGCAAGTTTCATATTCATATCTTATCATATATATCGGAAGACCTTAATAATAACGAGTAAACTAATTGTTCAGAGAACAATTAGAGGCCTTTCCACCTTTTTAAGTGTTTTCGTGTCATTTGGGCTGAAAAAAAAGAAAAGAAAAATGCAAAAAGCGTTAACACTGTCCCCTAATGAAAATGTATTAATGGACTGTAGCCCGATTCATCGATATTGTGAGCATGCTGAATTTTTTGAAAATAGCTTTGTTGTAAGCTTAAAAGATCGGGTTCGGATTTTAACATTTTTGACCAGATATTCTGAAATAAATATGAAACATTTAAACAAGCATTTCTTTGGGTTAAATTAAATATGTGTAGCACAAATTAAACTCCCAACAAGCATTTTTAGAAGGGAAACATGACAATGAAAGCGAGAATTGTTTTTAATATACCGAAAATCGCTATTTCTGGAAACTGATTAATTCTAAATAAAAATCAAATAAATTCCAAATGTAAAAGAAAGAGAGAATGCTTGGTATTAAAATATCGTATCATATCAGGAGAATCGAATGCTACTTACGACATCTGAAGAAATAGCCGATAAAAGGTTTAGATCATTTCTTCGTTCACCTGCACTTTAATTTCAAACACAACAGAACTTGTAGTTTTTGCTGTGAAACTTCATGACTTCTATAAACTTATAAGACTCACCGTAAAACTCCCCAGAAAGTTTGTCTGAGGTCTATATTACATTTGTACCAAATATGGTGTCGATCCGAGGTCTGGATTGAATTTTACAGAAATATTCTACGTTGTTGTTGATGTGATTTTTTTTAAGAAGGGGGGGTGGATTATTTATTTTACGCCTCTTTTAAACTAAGACTTGTAACTACTTCCACATCCTTAAGCCTGATTGTGACCTTTGGATCAAGGTCAAAGGTAAAGGTCAAAGGTCAAGGTCATTAAAAAAAAAAAACAAAAAAACCCCCAAAAACCAGGAAATCTTTACTTTCTGTGTTTTTACCTGATACTGGAGCTGGATGCATGTTCTTACTTTTCAGTTGACCCAGTATCAAGGTCAAGGGTCAAGGTCAAAGTTCAAGGTCATTTGGTGAATTGCTATATTTTACACACATATAAGGAATTTCTTATGTTTTTAAATGACCTTGACCTTTGACCTCGACCTATATTTCAAGGTCAAAGTCAAATATGCCGATGCAGTTGGTCCCATGTCTCTAGGATACACCGTTTGAAAAAAAAAGTTCATTAAATGTAAGCAGCGTAAACTTTCAGGAGCAGTAACTTATACAAGGGACCAAAGAATGCTTTTGCAATGATAGAATGAAGAGAGTACTAAATGAGTCGAAGATGATGAAGGCTTGGAATCTCTACGGTTTACGGTTTCCGAGGAGTAGCGATAACAAGGTTTTATTGCGAAAGAGGTGACAACTTTTGAATGGGTCAAGCTTTGGGGACAAAAAGAAATCCTTAAAATAGTTTTAGAAGGATATATTATAGATGCAAAGATATTCAGTATATGTCGAAAGTTTTTCGAAAGAATCTCTGACAAAAAAGCTTTTAAAAGTCAGCAAAAACTACCATACATGTTTTCAAAGAGAGAAGTCATTAGCAACTGAAAAAAGAGAGAAACAAAGAAAAAAAAAATAACTGCCTCCAGTGGGATTCGAACCCCAGACAGTGGGACAAAGTTTGGATCGGTCATATCTTTGCAATAAATGCACGCATCAAAATATTGAATACATATTTAGAATTCTTGTAAGACACTCTATAAACCCTGTAAATCCTAAAGAAAAATATTGAAAAACAAAAAAGTTGAAAAATTGGACTTTTTGAATTCATTTCCGTTTGCAACCGGAAGTGCCGACAACGAAAAATAAAGGTCGTTCCCCATATTGGAATTTGATGTTCTATCTTTTCATCGAGTTTCAATTTCATATCTTTAGCCGTTCTCGAGAAAAATTCTGGACAAAATGCCATTTAAAAAATACAAATTTCCCCAAAAACCGCGAACGGAAGTGAATTTTGAAAAAATGAAAAACACGTCTGGAGATATTTACATGAGGCATCTTCCCTGAAAAAATCATTGAAATTTGCTTACTCACAGCTGAGATATCGCCATAACTATGAAAAAAAGTTTAATAATAATAATAATAATAGAAAACAGACGGAAAACAATAAGGTCTTCCGAAGGAAGTCGGAAGACCTTAATAATAACTAGAAACTCATTGCGAGCAATGAGAGGTCTTCCGTCCGATTCTGAAAACAAATCGAAAATTCAAGCTGAAAAAGTGATATAAGAAATTCAGACACTCTGGAGATTTAACCCTGGTCGTCAACGTGAAAATCCAACGTGCTAATCATTAACAATTCGCTTTTTTGCATCATTTCCTGTCACGACCGGAAGTAACGGCGATACAAGATTTTCTCACGATTCAAATAAAGTGATGACCTTCTATCAGTCCTGAAAGTTTTAGATTTCAGTCGTTTACTGTTGCCCAGCCGTATCTTGAGAACAGATTCTAATTTTGAGGACAGGTAGACAAGGACCGGAAGTGAATTTTAGAAAAAATCTCTGACTTTTCTCTAGACATTTGCCTTATCTACAACATGCATATAATTATTTCAAGTACTTTATCGATAAGCAATATTTATGAGAAAGTTAAATATAAAAATAACGTAGTTTATCTCCTAAAACCGGAAGTTGACGTTTTTGATTTCGGTGGAATCTAACATATTTCAAAACAGTGAAAGAGATGCAATAAAGTCATGCAAGTTTTAATTTAAAAAAGAAAAATTAAAATTTTGATTTCTTTGATCACTTCCTGTGACGACCGGAAGTGAGGGCTGACGCTCTGAACCCAAATGGTTTTGCCTACATCTTAAGGTCTGTTGCTCATATATGTTTGGTGTCTTAATCTCTTACCATTTCCGAGATATTGCTCACACAACTTCTCATTTTCAGGACAGAAAAACACGCGACCGGAAGTGAATTTTACAAATATATTTGACGTTACTCTAGACATTTTTAGTCTGAATAACATATTTAAAATTCATTTCAAATACTTTATCTACAAAAGATATTGATGGGAAAGAAAAATACTCAAATTATGTCGTTTTTCTCTTATAACTGGAAGTTGACGTTTTTGTTTCCGGTAGGACCAACATATTTCGAAACTACGAAAGAGATGCAATAATGTGATGTGAGTATTGATTTAAAAAAGGAAAGTTGAAATTTCACGATTTCTTTGATCACTTCCGTAGGCGACCGGAAGTGCCGACGACGAACAAAAAGTAGCGACCCGGCTAGTATCTATCACGAACTATAATCCCTGAAAGTTTGACATTGATATCTCTTGTCGTTCTTGAGATTATCCGCGGACAAAATGTCATTTTGAAATCAGAAAATGGTCTGTAACTTGGCACCGGAAGGGTATTTCTAAAAAATCTCTCAGACAGATCAAGTTCATTTTACAACACACTTTTCCTGAAAATTTCATGTAAATCCATTCAATAGTCTTTGAGAAATCGCGTGCACAAAATTAGAAAGTGACTTAAAACGAAAAAAGCGAATTCCTAGAGTATGTTTGAATCAACATTAAAACAAATTATATATTTAGTAATCCAATAAGACGCTTTATTATCCCTACTAATATCGCAGAAAGATATTTAAAAACAAAAAAATTGAAAAAATCGATTTTTGAAAGCCACTTCCTGTAGCGAAAGGAAGTGCCGACGGCGTACAAAAATAAGCTTCCCGGCAAGTCTTTATCACGATCTATTATTCCTGAAAGTTTGACATTGATATCTTTAGCCGTTCTTGAGATTATCCCTGGACAAAATTTCATTTTAAAATCAGGAAATGGTCCATAACTTGGCACCGGATGTGATTTTTGAAATTTGCTTCCGGATAAAATAACTTCAGCTTACGACACGTTTTCCCTGCAAATTTCATCCCAATCCACTCAATAGTCTCTGAAAAATCGCGTGCACAAAATTAGAAAGTCAAAATAATAATAATAATAATAATAATAATAACAATAATAATAATAACTAGAAACTCATTGCGAGCAATGAGAGGTCTTCCGTTCGATTCTGAAAATAAAAACGAAAATTCAAGCTGAAAAAGAGATAAAAGAAATTCAGACACTCTGGAGATTTAACCCTAATCGTCAGCGTGAAAATCCAACGTGCTAACCATTAACCATTCACTTTTTTACATCACTTCCTTTCACGACCGGAAGTAACGGCGATGCAAGATTTTCTCACGATTCAAATAAACTGATGACTGAATATCAGTCCTGAAAGTTTTAGTCCTCGGTCGTTTACTGTTGCCGAACAATATTGTGGGACTAAATTCTAATTTTGAGAACAGGTAAACACACGGCCGGAAGTGAATTTTATAAAAATCTCTGACTGTTCTCTAGACATTTGCAGTATCTACAACATGCATAAAATCATTGCAGGTACTTCATCGATAAGCGATATTTATGAGAAAGTTAAATATAAGAATAACGTAGTTTATCTCCTAAAACCGGAAGTTGATGTTTTTGTTTCCGGTGGAATCTAACATATTTCAAAACAGCAAAAGAGATGCAATAAAGTCATGTAAGTTTTAATTTTAAAAAGAAAAGTTAAAATTTTTGATTTCTTTGATCACTTCCTGTGACAAGCGGAAGTGATGACTGACGCGTTTAACCCAAATGGTTTCACCTACCCCTCAACGTCCATTACTCTTAAAATTTTGGTGTTTTAATCTTTTACCTGTTTTTGAGATCTCGCTCAGACAACTTTTCATTCTGAGGACAGGAAAACACGCGACCGGAAGTTAATTTTTGAAAAAATATTTAAGGTTACTCTAGACATTTGCACTCTGAATAGCACATTTAAAATTCATTTCAAATACTTTATCTATAAAGAATATTTACGGGAAATTAAAAAACTCAAATTATTTAGTTTTTCTCTTCTAACCGGAAGTTGTCGTATTTGTTTCCGGTGGGAGGACGAACATCTTTCGAATCTGCGAAAAAGATGCAATAAAGTGATGCAATTTATAATTAAAAAAAGAAAAATTGAAATTTTCGTTTTCTTTGATCACTTCCTGTGACGACCGGAAGTGACGACTGACGCTCTTAACCCAAATGGTTTTGCCTACATCTTAAGGTCTGTTGCTCATAAAAGTTTGGTGTCTTAATCTCTTACTGTTTCTGAGATCTTGCTCACACAACTTCTCATTTTCAGGACAGGAAAACACGCGACCGGAAGTGAATTTCACAAATATATTTGACGTTACTCTAGACATTTTTAGTCTGAATAACATATTTAAAATTCATTTCAAATACTTTATCTACAAAAGATATTAATGGGAAAGAAAAATACTCAAATTATGTCGTTTTTCTCTTATAACCGGAAGTTGACGTTTTTGTTTCCGGTAGGACCAACATATTTCGAAACTACGAAAGAGATGCAATATGTTATTTAGACTGCAAATATCTAGAGTAACATCAATTATCTTTGTAAAATTCACTTCCGGTCGCGTGTTTTCCTATCCTCAAAATGAGAAGTTGTCTGAGCAAGATCTCGGAAACGGTGAGAGATTAAGACATCAAACTTATATGAGCATCAGACCTTAAGATGTAGGCAAAACCAATTGGGTTCAGAGCGTCAGCCATCACTTCCGGTCGTCACAGGAAGTGATCAAAGAAATCGAAAATTTCAACTTTTCTCTTTTTAATTAAAAATTGCATCACTTAATTGCATCTTTTTCGCAGATTCGAAAGATGTTGGTCCCATGGGAAACAAAAACGACAACTTCCGGTTATAAGAGAAAAACTACATAATTTGAGTATTTTACTTTCCCATCAATATTTTTTTCTAGATAGAGTATTTGAAATGAATTTTAAATATGTTTTTCAGACTGCAAATGTCTAGAGTAACCTTAAATATCTTTCAAAAATTCTCTTCCGGTCGCATGTCTTCCTGTCCTCAAAATGTGAAGTTGTCTGAGCGAGATCTCAAAACCAGGTAAAAGAATAAAACATCAATCTTTTATGAGTAATAGACCTTGAAGAATAGGCAAAACCATTTGGGTTAAACGCGTCAGTCGTCACTTCCGCTTGTCACAGTAAGTGATCAAAGAAATCTAAAAAAAAAAAAACTAACTACCTGCAATGATTTTATGCATGTTGTATATACTGCAAATGTCTAGAGAAAAGTCAGAGATTTTTTATAAAATTCACTTCCGGTCTCGTGTTTACCTGTCCTCAAAATTAGAATTTGATCTCACAATATTGCTCGGCAACGACAGTAAACGACTAAGGTCTAAAACTTTCTGGACTGATGGTCAGGCATAAGTTTATTTGAATCGTGAGAAAATCTTGTATCGCCGTTACTTCCGGTCGTGACCGGAAGTGATGTAAAAAAGTGAATGGTTAATGGTTAGCACGTAGGATTTTCACGCTGACGACTAGAGTTAAATCTCCAGAGTGTCTGAATTTCTTTTATCTCTTTTTCAGCTTGAATTTTCGTTTTCATTTTCAGAATCGGACGGAAGACCTCTCATTGCTCGCAATGAGTTTCTAGTTATTATTCTTATTCTTATTTTTTTGACTTTCTAATTTTGTGCACGCGATTTCTCGAAGTTGAAATTTCACGATTTCTTTGATCACTTCCGTAAGCGACCGGAAGTGCCGACGACGAACGAAAAGGTGATTCTGTTCACCTATAAGTCATGCCCTATACTCTCTAACAAGTCTCCAGTTCATATCTTTTACTATTTTTGCAAAAAAGGGGCGACAAAATTTCATTTTAAAATCAGGAAATTGTCCCTAACTTTGCACCGGAAGCGAATTTTCAAAATTCCACCAAGATGTATCAAGTTCCTATAAATGCGCAATATTCCTGAAAATTTCATAGAAAACCACTGAATAGTTGCTGAGAAATCGCGTGAAAAAAATTTAGGAAAAAAAAAAATAATAAGAAACAATAGAATCACTATAAGGTCTTCCGTGAAGACGAAGACCTTAATAATAACTAGAAACTCATTGCGAGCAATGAGAGGTCTTTCGTCCGATTCTGAAAAAAAGAAAACTCAAGCTGAAAAAGTGATCAAAGAAATTCAGACACTCTGGAGATTTAACCCTGGTCGTTAGCCTGAAAATCCAACGTGCTAACCATTAACCATTCCCTTTTGCATCACTTCCTGTCACGACCGGAAGTAACGGCGATGCAAGATTTTCTCACGATTCAAATAAACTGATGACTGACTATCAGTCCGGAAAGTTTTAGACGTCAGTTCTTTACTGTTGCCGAGCAATTGACCGAAATTTGACGTTTTATTTCAGATGGAATCTAACATATTTCAAAACAGCGAAAGAGATGCAATAAAGTGATGAAAGTTTTAGTTTAAAAGAAAAAGAAGAGAAATAATATGAGCGCATCCTCTGATCTAAAAAATAAAACAGGTTTTGTAATCCTCAGAAATAGTAGTATCATTTAATAGTTGCATACTTAAGATTAGAGGTTACGTCCTATATTAAATATCGAAAAATAGCTTTAAAAATTGGCTGTTTTGTGGAAATTTTCAGGATACGAGGAAAATGACGCATTATGGCGTCTTAATGCATAGGCTAGCCGGAAAATTACGTCAATTTTGATAAATACGCAGTCATCAAAAGTCTAAATGATATTTAACGCGTCAACTAAAACCAAGCAGTTTCAGTTTTTCTGAAATTCACAGGGCCAAAAAAGGCCCTAAGTGAAACTTGTTCTTTAATATTGAAACCACTACACTAGCGCAAGGTACCAGCCATCATCGATGTTTACCTTGCACTCATTCCCTGAAGTAACGAGTGTCAGGCAGGTTAATTTTGGTTTCTTATAGTGCGGAATTATAGGATGAAAACTAGCCAGCTAAATTTTGTGCAATTGCTAGTAGATTTACATCGGATTTGTTATTTGAGTTTTAACAAAATAAGAAAATATGAAAATAAGGAAATAATCTGTTACTGATAAGAATTAAAAAACCATTGTGTTTACTTCCTTTATTCTTTATGCATTCAACTTTCTATTCTATGCAATTCCAAATGCAGACATGTCCGTGTAATCTTTTCTGTACTTCTACACTACTGCATCAGACCATTTGTGAAAGGCGGGTCAAGATACATTATTTCGCGCCAAACGTCACGAGTAAATCTTCGCACCTTTTCTTTGAAATGTGTCTTCAATTGAATAAGTGTACGTGATAGCTTCAATGAAATTAAAAAAAAAATATGTTGCTATAGCCTGATTTTCGAGCCTAAGAATGTTTATTTATCACAATGTACATATAACATATCGTATACGGGCAAGTAACATAAAGGCAGCGCTAAGTTTTCTTACACATTTTATATTCCTCTTTACCCCCAAAGTGGACTATTCCAATAAGTAACACATTAATGAAAAGACTGGAATGTTTTGCATCAAAACACGTCTCGCCATATGACGCTCAAGGAATCTGATACCTATTATGTTCGGTAACTTGGATCTATAAAGGAATATAACCCTACTAAAATCAAAGAAAAATATTGAAAAACGTAAAAGTTGAAAAAATTGACTTTTTTAATTCGCTTCCGGTAGCGACCGGAAGTACTCACGACGCACGAAAAGGCAAACCCGCACATCTAAAAGTCATGTTCTATGGTCTCCAACAATTCTCCAATTCATATCTTTAGCCGTTCTTTAGATCTCGCGAGGATAAAATTTCATTTGAAAATCAGAAAATGTCCATAACTTAGAACCGGAAACGAGTTTCTCAAAAATTCCTTCAAATGTAGCAATGGCATTTTATAGCGCATTATCCCTGAAAGTTTGATGAAAAACCATTGAATAGTTCTCGAGATATTGCGTGCACAAGATTTTTCTAGAAAATCTATTTTCAAAATGTATTCCGGTAGACAATTTTAAAATCAAATTGTATATTAAGCATTACAATAAGAGTCTCTATAAACCCTATTAAAATCAAAGAAAAATATTGAAAAACGTAAAAGTTGAAAAAATTGACTTTTTAAATTCGCTTCCGGTAGCGACCGGAAGTATTCCCGACGCACGAAAAGGCAAACCCGCACATCTAAAAGTCACGTTCTATGCTCTCCAACAAGTCTCCCGTTCATATCTTTAGCCGTTCTTCAGATCTCGCGCGGATAAAATTTCATTTCAAAATCAGAAAAATGTCCATAACTTGGAACCGGAAGCGAATTTCTCCAAACTTCTTTCAAATGTAACAATGGCATTTTAAAGCGCATTATCCCTGAAAGTTTGATGAAAAACCACCGAATAGTTCTCGAGATATTGCGTGCACAAAATTTGTCTAAATAATAATAATAATAATAATAATAATAACTAGAAACTCATTACTAGTAATGAGAAGGTCTTCCGTTATACTACTTCCTGTTTGCATGAACATGTCTTTTCCAACGTCGGTATTAGCCTAAAACTTATGTAGAAACCAAATAACTTAAAACAATACTTTTTTGCTTCGTTTCCTGTCACGACCGGAAGCAATGATGACACACGACTTTTACACGATGCAAATGACCTGATGATTGACTTTAAGTCCTGAAAGTTTTAGACTTCAGTCTTTTACTGTTGCCGAACAATTGTGAGAAAAAATTATAATTTTGATTACAGGAAAAGCACACGACCAGAAGTGAACTGAATAAAAATCTCTGAATTTTCTCTCGACTTTTGCAGTATCTACAGCATATGTAAAAAAACATTTCAAATACTTATCTATAAGTAATATTTATGAGAAAGTTAAATCACGAAATAACGTAGTTTATCTCTTAAAACCGGAAGTTTAAAGTTTTTGTTTCCGGTGGAATCTAACATATTTCAAAACAGCGAAAGAGAAGCAATAAAGTGATGCAAGTTTTAATTTTAAAAAGAAATGTTGAAATTTTTGATTTCTTTGATCACTTCCTGTGGCGACCGGAAGTGACGGCTGACGCTTTTAACCCCATGTGTTTTGCCTTCCCACCAATGTTTTTTACTCCTATAAGTTTGGTGTCTTACTCTCATGCCGTTTCCGAGATCTCGCTGAAATAACTTTTCATGTTGAGGACAAGAAAACACGCGACCGGAAGTGAATTTTACTAATATATTTCATGTCACACTAGACAACTGCAGTCTTAAAAACATATATAAAAATCATTTACAGAACTCCATCTCTAAGCGATATGTATGGGAAAATTAAAAACCCCTATTATGTAGTTTTTCTATTATAACCGGAAGTTGTCGTTTTTTGTTTCCGGTGGGACCAACACTTATCGTAACTGTGAAAAAGATATAATTATATGATGTAAGTCTTATTCCAAAAGGGAAAAATTGAAATTTTTGATTTCTTTGATCACTTCCTGTTACGAACGGAAGTGACGACTGACGCTCTTAACCCAAATGGTTTTGTGTACTTCTCAAGATCTAAAACTCCTATAAGTTTGGTTTCTAAATCTCTTAGAGTTTCTGAGATCTCACTGAGAAAAGTTTTCAATTTGGGGACATTTAAACGCGCGACCGGAAGTGAATTTTACAAAGATATTTGACGTTACTCTAGACATTTGCAGTCTTGATAACATATTCAAAAATCAGTTCAAATACATTACCTATAAAAAATATTTATGGGAAAGTAAAATACTCAAATTATGCAGTTTTTCGCTTATAGCCGGAAGTTGTCGTTTTTGTTTCCGGTGAGACCAACATATTTCGAAACTACAAATGAAATGCAATGACGTGATGCAAAAAAAGATTCAAAAAAGAAAAGTTGAAATTTTCGATTTCTATTATCACTTCCTGTGACGACCGGAAGTGACGGCTGACGCTCTTAACCCAAATGGTTTTGCCTACTCTTCAAGATCTATTACTCACATAAGTTTGGTGTTTTAATCTCTTACCGTTTCTGAGATATGACTGGGACAAAATATTTTTGAAAAAAACGGAAATCGGACATATCTGACGACCGGAAGTGAATTTTGAAAAAATGAAAAAAACGCCTGGGGGTATTTTTATTCTCTATTATCCCTGAAAATTTCAAGAAAATCCGTCCAGCCATCTCTGAGAAATCGCCCCGAAAAGAAAAGGGGAAAAAAAAATAATAATAATAAAAAGAAGAAACAGTAGAATCACTATAAGGTCTTCCGTCTGAAACGGAAGACCTTAACTAGAAACTCATTGCGAGCAATGAGAGGTCTTCCGTCCGATTCTGAAAATAAAGAAAACTCAAACTGAAATAAAAGATATTCAAATATTCAAACTCAAACTGAAATAAAAGAAATTCAGACACTCTGGAGATTTAACCCTGGTCGTCAGCCTGAAAATCCAACATGCTAACCATTAACCATTCCCTTTTTTTGCATCACTTCCTGTCACGATCGGAAGTAACGGCGATACGAGATTTTGTCACGATTCAAATAAACTGATGACTGACTATCAGTTCTGAAAGTTTTAGACTTCAGTCGTTTACTGTTGCCGAGCAATAGACCGGAAGTTGACGTTTTATTTCCGGTGGAATCTAACATATTTCAAAACAGCGAAAGAGATGCAATAAAGTGATGCAAGTTTTAGTTTAAAAAAGAAAGAAGAGAAATAATATGAGCGCATCCTCTGATCTGAAAAAATAAAACAGGTTTTGTAATCCTAAGAAATACTTCTATCATTTAATAGTTGCATATTTAAGATTAGAGGTTACGTCCTATATTAAATATCGAAAAATAGCTTTGAAAATTGGCTGTTTTGTAGAAATTTTCAGGATACGAGGAAAATGACGCATTTCATGACGTCTTAATGCATAGGCTAGCCGGAAAATTACGTCAATTTTGATAGATACGCAGTCATCAAAGGTCTAAATGATATTTAATGCATCGTCAACTAAAACCAAGCAGTTTCAGTTTTTCTGAAATTCACAGGGCCAAAAAAGGCCCTAAATGAACCTTTTTCTTTAATATTGAAACCACTACACTAGCGCAAGGTACCAGCCATCATCGATGTTTACCTTGCACTCATTCCCTGAAGTAACGAGTGTCAGGCAGGTTAATTTTTTTTCTTATAGTGCGGAATTATAGGATGAAAACTAGCCAGCTAAATTTTGTGCAAGTGCTAGTAGATTTACATCCGATTTGTTACTTGAGTTTTAACAATAACTGATAGCAGAGAAAATAATCTGTTACTGATAAAAACTAAAAAAAACTATTGTGTTTACTACCTTTATTCTTTAAGCATTCAGCTTTCTGTTCTATGCAATTCGAAATACAGACATGCCCGTGTAATCTTTTTCTGTACTTCTACACTACTGCATCAGACCATTTGTGAAAGGCGGGTCAAGATACATTATTTCGCGCCAAACGTCACGAGTAAATCTTCGCACCTTTTCTTTGAAATGTGTCTTCAATTGAATAAGTGTACGTGATAGCTTCAATGAAATTAAAAAAAAAAAATATGTTGCTATAGCCTGATTTTCGAGCCTAAGAATGTTTATTTATCACACTGTACATATAACATATCGTATACGGGCAAGTAACATAAAGGCAGCGCTAAGTTTTCTTACACATTTTATATTCCTCTTAACCCCCAAAGTGGACTATTCCAATTAGTAACACATTAATGAAAAGTCTTGAATGTTTTGCATCGAAACACGTCTCGCCATATGACGCTCAAGGAATCTGATACCTATTATGTTCGGTAACTTGCATCTATAAAGGAATATAACCCTACTAAAATCAACGAAAAATATTGAAAAATGTAAAAGTTGAAAAAATTGACTTTTCTAATTCGCTTCCGGTAGCGACCGGAAGTATTCACGACCCACGAAAAGGCAAACCCGCACATCTAGGAATCATGTTCAATGCTCTCCAACAATTCTCCAATTCATATCTTTAGCCGTTCTTTAGATCTCGTTTGGATAAAATTTCATTTCAAAATCAGAAAATGTCCATAACTTAGAACCGGAAACGAATTTTTCCAAAATTCTTTCAAATGTAACAATGGCATTTTATAGCGCATTATCCCTGAAAGTTTGATGGAAAATCATTGAATAGTTCTCGAGATATTGCGTGCACAAGATTTGTCTAAAAAGTCGATTTTTAAAATGTATTCTGGTAGACAATTTTAAAAACAAATTATATGTTAAGCATTACAATAAGAGTCTCTATTAACCCTATTAAAATCAAAGAAAAATATTGAAAAACGTAAAAGTTGAAAAAATTGACTTTTTAAATTCGCTTCCGGTAGCGACCGGAAGTACTCACGACGCACGAAAAGGCAAACCCGCATATCTAGAAGTCATGTTCTATGCTCTCCAACAAGTCTCCAGTTCATATCTTTAGCCGTTCTTTAGATCTCGCAAGGATAAAATGTCAATTCAAAATCAGAAAAATGTCCATAACTTGGAACCGGAAGCGAATTTCTCCAAAACTCTTTCAAATGTAACAATGGCGTTTTAAAGCGCATTATACCTGAAAGTTTGATGAAAAGCCACCGAATAGTTCTCGAGATATTGCGTGCACAAAATTTGTCTAAAAAATAATAATAATAATAATAATAATAATAATAATAATAATAATAATAATAATAATAATAACTATAAACTCATTGCGAGCAATGAGAGGTCTTCCGTCCAATTCTGAAAATAAAAACGAAAATTCAAGCTTAAAAAGTGATAAAAGAAATTCAGACATCCTGGAGATTTAACCCTGGTCGTCAGCGTGAAAATCCAACGTGCTAACCATTAACCATTCACCTTTTTGCATCACTTCCTGTCACGATCGGAAGTAACGGCGATACAAGATTTTCTCACGATTCAAATAAACTGATGACTGACTATCGGTCCTGAAAGTTTTAGACTTCAGTCCTTTATTGTGGCCGAGCAATATTGTTAGAACAAATTCTAATTTTGAGGACAGGTAAACACGCGACCGAAAGTGAATTTTATAAAATCTCTGACTTTTCTCTAGACATTTGCAGTATCTTCAACATACATAAAATTATTTCAAGTACTTTATCGATAAGCAATATTTATGAGAATGTTAAATATCAAAATAACGTAGTTTATCTCCTAAAACCAGAAGTTGACGTTTTTATTTCCGGTGGGACCAACATCTTTCGAATCTGAGAAAAAGATGCAATAAAGTGATGCAATTTTTAATTAAAAAAAGAAAAGTTGAAATTTTCGATTTCTTTGATCACTTCCTGTTACGACCGGAAGTGACGGCTGACGCTCTTAACCCAAATGGTTTTGCCTTCATCTTAAGGTCTGTTGTTCAAATAAGTTTGGTGTCTTAATCTCTCACCGTTTCCGAGATCTTGCTCAGACAACTTCTCATTTTGAGGACAGGAAAACACGCGACCCGGAGTGAATTTTACAAAGATATTTGATGTTACTCTAGATATTTGCAGTCTAAATAACATATTTAAAATTCATTTCAAATACTTTATCTACAAAGGATATTGATGGGAAAGAAAAATATTCAAATTATGTAGTTTTTCTCTTATAACCGGAAGTTGTCGTTTTTGTTTCCGGTGGGACCAACATCTTTCGAATCTGAGAAAAAGATGCAATAAAGTGATGCAATTTTTAATTAAAAAAAGAAAAGTTGAAATTTTCGATTTCTTTGATCACTTCCTGTTACGACCGGAAGTGACGGCTGATGCTCTTAACCCAAATGGTTTTGCCTACATCTTAAGGTCTGTTGCCCATATAACTTTGGTGTCTTAATCTCTCACCGTTTCCGAGATCTTGCTCAGACAACTTCTCATTTAGAGGACAGGAAAACACGCGACCGGAAGTGAATTTTACAAAGATATTTGACGGTACTCTAGATATATGCAGTCTAAATAACATATTTAAAATTCATTTCAAATACTTTATCTACAAAGGATATTAATGGGAAAGAAAAATACTCAAATTATGTAGTTTTTCTCTTATAACCGGAAGTTGACGTTTTTGTTTCCGGTGGGACCAACATATTTCGAAACTACAAAAGAGATGCAATAATGTGATGTAAGTATTGATTTAAAAAAAGAAAGTTGAAATTTTACGATTTCTTTGATCACTTCCGTAATCGACCGGAAGTGCCGACGACGAACGAAAATGCGATTCTGCAAATTTAGAAGTCACGTTCTATGCTCTCCAATAAGTCTCCAGTTCATATCATTAGCCATTCTTGAGAAAAAGGGGCGACAAAATTTCATTTTAAAATCAGGAAATTGCCCGTAACTTGGAACCAAAATGGAATTTTCCAAATTTTCCTTGTGATGAACAAAGTTCATACAATGACTGATTTTTCCTGAAAGTTTCATTGAAAACGACTGAATACTTTTCGAGAAATCGCGTGCACAAAATTTTGTCAAAAAAAAGAATAATAATAATAATAATAATAATAATAATAATAAGAAACAGTAGAATCACTATAAGGTCTTCCGTGAAGACGGAAGACCTTAACTAGATACTTATTGCCTAGGCAATAACAGGTCTTCCGTTTTCTTGACTTCTTCGAAAAAAAAACACAATCTTGCCAATAAGATTACTCTAAATAATTAACAAAAGTTATCTCAAGGCTTCCAAAGATATGTAAATACAAATAAAAACAAACGGAATTACTTTCCTGTTTTCTTTATGTACTTCGTCATGAACGAAAGTGCTCCAAACGAATAAAATGTTCATTCTACACCTAAATTATTCACAACTGATCCTCCTCAAAAGTTTCCATGAAAAACTACTCATGTTTGAGACAACTTCCGGTTGTTTGGTTTGCACTTCCGGTGATAATAAATTGCATGGTTATGGTCTATCTAACATCCGCATTAGCCAAACATTTCTGTAAAAAGAAAAAAAAAATGTAACAATTCACTTTTCTGCATCGCTTCCTGTCACGACCGGAAGAGATGGCAACGTACGATTTTTACATGATGTAGATAAACTGAGGACTGGCTATCAGTTCTGAAAGTTTTAGACTTCAGCAATGTACTGTTTCTGAGCAATTTGGTGAACAAAATCTCAATTTGAGGACAGAAAAACACGCGACCGGAAGTGCATTTTCCTAAGATGGTTAACGTCACATTAGACAATTGCAATCTCAATAACATATATAAAAATCATTTCAAAAAACTTTATCTATAAGCGATACTTTTGGGAAAGTTAAAAATCCCAATTACATAGTTTTCTCTTATAACCGGAAGTTGTCGTTTTTTGTTTCCAGTGAGACCAACACATATAGAAACTGTGAAAGAGATTCAATTATATGATGTAAGTTTTATTTCAAAAGAGAAAAGTTGAAATTTTTTATTTCTTTGATCACTTCCTGTGACGACCGGAAGTGACGGCTGACGCTATTAACCCAAATGGTTTTGCCTACTCCTTAAGTTCTATTACTCCTATAAGTTTGGTGTCTTAATCTCTTACTGTTTTTGAAATCTCACTTGCACAAATTCTTATTTTGCAGACAGTAAAACACGCGACCGGAAGTGAATGGTACCAAGATATTTGAAGTTACTCTAGACATTTGCAGTCTAAATAACATATTAAAAAAACATTTCAAACACTTAATCTATAAGCGATATTTATGGGAAAGTAAAATGCTCAAATTATGTAGTTTTTCTCTTATAACCGGAAGTTGACGTTTTTGTTTCCGGTGGGACCAACATATTTCGAATCTGCGAAACAGATACAATAATGTCATGCAAGATTAAATCCAAAAAAGAAAAGTTGAATTTTTTGATTTCTTTGATCACTTCCTCTGACGACTGGAAGTGACGACTGACAAATTTAAACATATTCTGCAAACCTTCTTGTCATGATCTATAATCCCTGAAAGTTTGGTGACTTAATCTTTTACCGTTTCTGAGAAAACGTCCGGACATGAACTCTTTTGGAAAAACGGAAATCGGAAATATCTGACGACCGGAAGTTTATTTTGGAAAATCCTTAAAAATGTTTTAAGTTTATTTTATTTATCATAATCCCTGAAAGTTTCAAGAAAATCCATTGAGTCATCTCTGAGAAATTGCTTGGACAAAAAATGGGAAAAAAATAATAATAATAATAAACAGTAGAATCACTATAATGTCTTCCGACTGAAACGGAAGACCTTAATAAGAAACAGTAGAATCACTATAAGGTCTTCCGTGAAGACGAAAGACCTTAACTAGAAACTCATTACTAGTAATGAGAAGGTCTTCCGTTATACCACTTCCTGTGGGAGTCGCCTATGTAACACAGTGTTTCTAACGGTTTTTTGGCCGGTACTTCTAGCGGAAATAATTTGCTTGGACATGTCCTTTCTAACTTTGGTATTATTCTAAAACTAATGTAGAAAGAAAACAACTTGCAAAAAATTCACTTTTTTGTATCACTTCCTGTCACGATCGGAAGTAATGGCGACACACGATTTTACACGATGCATTTGAACTGATGATTGGCTATCAGTCCTGAAAGTTTTAGACTTCAGTCTTTTACTGTTGTCAAGCAATTTTGAGAACACATTCTAATTTTGAGTACAGGAAAACACCCGACCGGAAATGAATTGTTTAAAAATCTCTGAAATTCTTCTAGACATTTGTAGTATCTACAACATATATAAAAAACATTTGAAATACTTTATCTCTAAGTGATATTTATGAGACAGTTAAACATAGAAATAACATAGTTGATCTCATAAAACCGGAAGCTTAGGTTTTTGTTTCCGGTGGAATCTAACATATCAGAAAACAGCAAAAGAGTTGCAATAAAGTGATGCAACTTTTAATTTTAAAAAGAAAACTTAAAATTTTTGATTTTTTATCACTTCCTGTGACGACCGGAAGTGACGGTTGACGCGTTTAACCATATCTGTTTTGTCTACTCCTCAAGATCTATTATTCTTATAAGTTTGGTGTCTTAATCTTTTACTGTTTCCGAGATCTCGCTGAAATAATTTTTCATTTTGAGGACGAGAAAACACGCGACCGGAAGTGAATTTTACAAAGATATCTAAAATTACTCTAGACATTTGCAGTCTGAATTAAATATCTAAAAATCATTTCAAATCAATTATCTATAAAAGATATTTATGGGAAAGTATAATACTCAAATTATGTGGTTTTTCTCTTATAACCGGAAGTTGTTGCTTTTGTTTCCAGTGGGACTGACATATTTCGAAACGACAAATAAGATGCAATAAAGTGATGCAAAAAAAGTTTCAAAAACGAAAAGTTGATTTTTTTTATTTCTTTGATCACTTCCTGTGACGACCGGAAGTGACGGCTGACGTTCTTGCCCCAAATGGTTTTGCTTACTCGTCAAGATCTATTACTCATAAAAGTTTGGTGTCTTAATCTCTTACCGTTTCTGAGATCTGGCTCAGACAAATTCTCATTTTACGGACAAACAAACGCGCGACCGGAAGTGAATTTTACTAAGATATTTGACGTTACTCTAGACATTTACAGTCTTGATAACATATCTAAAAATCATTTCAAATACTTTATCTATAAAAAATATTTATGGGAAAGTAAAATACTCAAATTATGCAGTTTTTTGCTTATAGCCGGAAGTTGCCGTTTTTGTTTCCGGTGGGACCAACGTATTTTGAAACTACAAATAAGATGCAATTAAGTGATGCAAAAAAAGATTCAAAAAAGAAAAGTTGAAAAGTTTGGTGTCTTTATCTCTTACCGTTTCTGAGATCTCACTCGGGAAAAATATTTTTGAAAAAAACGGAAATCGGACATATCTGACGACCGGAAGTGAATTTTGAAAAAATGAAAAAAACGCCTCGGGGTATTTTCATTCTCTATCAACCCTGAAAATTTCAGGAAAATCCATCCAGCCATCTCCGAGAAATCCTGCCGACAAAAAAAGGGGAAAATAATAATAATAATAATAATAATAATAAACAGTACAATCACTATAAGGTCTTCCGTCTGGAACGGAAGACCTTAACTAGATAGTTATTGCCTAGGCAATAACAGGTTTTCCGTTTTCTTGATTCTTTTGTCAATTGGTTTGAAAAAAAGCAGAAAATGAAAAAAAAATAATGTTCCCCCAGCAGGGATCGAACTCAAAACCTTTGGATTATAAAACCGGTGCGCTAACCACTAGACCACGTATTCCGATAAAGATGGAGGTAGTAAATTAATTGTTTAAGAATAAATAGGGATAAAAACACGTGTTCTTTTGTTTGTTATGGAATGTAGTAATCAGTATTGAATAAATTGAGAAATACGATTGGTATATAATGCAAATGCAGATTTTCGGTTTAAAAAAATATTTGAGTTGGTCTATATTTGGAATGCATTGAGTTAATCATTCAGAGCCTATGATGCATTAGAACTGCAGTGTCGAGACTTTGTTTACAAATATATGAAAATTCGGATCGGGTTCGGATGTGACTGAATATCCTGAAATAATAGGTAAGATTAAAATAAGCATCTCTGTATGGATTGAATTAAATGTAAGTAGCATGAATCAAAATTTCAGATATGCATTTTTGGAAGAAAAAAGTGTCAAGGTGAAAATTTATTGGCTAGGAAAAAATCGCTGTTTTCGACATTCATTCGATTAATATTAATTCTAAATAAAATTGAAATAAATTCCACATACTAGAGAAAGCAAGAATACTTGGTGTTAAAATATCATATCATATCAAGAGAATCGACTGCTATTCATAACAACTGAAGAAATAACCGAGAAAATCTTTAATTAATTTTTATGTTCATCAGCACCTAAATTTTAGATACGGAAAAAGATGAAGTATTTGCCGTTAACATTTATTATTTCTATATACTTCAGAGATTCACCGTCAAATTTTCAGGAAACTTTCTTTCATGTATCTTCTGCAAAACCGCGAAATTTTATGTCGATCCGAGGTGTTGTATGAGTTCTAGAGAAATATTCTTGGCTGATATTAATCTGTTTTTTTTTTATTTTTTATTTTTTTGGGGAAGTGGTGGGGGGAAAGAGGAGTAAATTAATTATTGATTCTGAACTTTTGGTCAAAGGTCAAGGTCATCAAAGTTCAATGTCAAGGTCAAAGATCAAGGTCATTGAGAAAATCCCGGAAATAAATTTACTTTCTATGTTTTTTTTTTTTTTTACCTCATCAAGACTGAAATTACTCCAAACAAATAAAATGTTCATTCTACACCTAAATTATTCACAACTAATCGTCCCTAAAGTTTCCATGAAAAACTACTCATGTTTGAAACAACTTCCGATTTTTCGGCCGCCACTTCCAGTGAAAATAATTTGCATGGTTTTAGTTTATCTAACATCTGCATTAGCCAAACATTTCTGTAAAAAGAAAAATAATTATTGGAAAATTCATTTTTTTTTTGCATCGCTTCCGGTCACGAGGGAAACTGACGGCAACGTACGATTTTCACATGATGTAGAAAAACTGGTAACTGACTATCAGTCCTGAATGTTTTAGACTTCAGTCGTTTCCTGGTGCTGAGCAATTAGGTGAATAAAATCTCAATTTGAGGGCAGGAAAATACGCAACCGGAAGTGAATTTTACTAAGATGTTTGACGTCAATCTAAACATCTGCAGTCTCAATAACATATAAAAATCATTTTAAGAACTTTATCTATAAGCGATATGTATGGGAAAATCCAAAAACCCTATCATGTAGTTTTTCTCTTAAAACCGGAAGTTGTTGTTTTTTGTTTTGGGTGGGAACAACACAGATCAAAACTGTGAAAAATATACAATTATATGATGCCAGTCTTATTCCAAAAGAGAAAAGTTGAAATTTTCGATTTCTTTGATCACTTCCTGTGACGACCAGAAGTGACGACTGACGCTCTTAACCAAAATGGTTTTGTCTACTTCTCAAGGTCTATTACTCATAAAAGATTGTTGTCAAAATCTCTTACCGTTTCTGAGATCTCACTCGGACAAGTTCTCATTTTACAGACATCTAAACGCGCGACCGGAAGTGAATTTTACAAAGATATTTGACGTTACTCTAGACATTTGCAGTCTTAATAACATATGTAAAAATCAGTTCAAATAAGTTATCTATAAAAAATATTTATGGGAAAGAAAAATACCCAAATTATTTAGTTTTTCTCTTATAGCCGGAAGTTGACGTTTTTGTTTCCGGTGGGACTAATATATTTCGAATCTTCAAATAAAATGCAACAATGAAATGAAAGAAAAATATCAAAAAAGAAAAGATGAAAATTTCGATTTCTTTGGTCACTTCCTGTGACGACCGGAAGTGACGGCTGACGCTCTTAACCCAAATGGATTTGCCTACTCCTCAAGATCTATGACTCATATAAGTTTGGTGTCTTAATCTTTTATCGTTTCTGAGATATGACTCGGACAAAATATTTTTGAAAAAAACGGAAATCGGACATATCTGACGACCGGAAGTGAATTTTGAAAAAAAATGAAAGATGCATTTGTAGGTATTTTCATTCTCTATTATCCCTGAAACTTTCAAGAAAATCCGTCCAGCCATCTCTGAGAAATCGTGAAAACAAGAAAGGGAAAAAAAATAATAATAATAACTAGAAACTCATTACTAGTAATGAGAAGGTCTTCCGTTATACTACTTCCTGTTTGCATGAACATGTGTAACCCAACGTCGGTATTAGCCTCAAACTGATGTAGAAACAAAATAACTTAAAAAAAAACTCTTTTGCTTCGTTTCCTGTCACAACCGGAAGTAATTACTACACACAATTTTTACACGATGCAAATGAACTGATGACTGACCATAAGTCCTGAAAGTTTTAGACTTCAGTCTTTTACTTTTGCCAAACAATTGTGAGAACAAATTCTAATTTTGAGGACATGAAAACACACGACCGGAAGAGAACTGAATAAAAATCTCTGAATTTTCTCTTGACTTTTGCAGTATATACAGCATATGTAAAAAACATTTCAAATACTTATCTATAAGTGATATTTATGAGAAAGTTAAACCACGAAATAAAGTAATTTATCTCTTAAAACCGGAAGTTTGAAGTTTTTGTTTCCGGTGGAATCTAACATATTTCAAAACAACGAAAGAGAAGCAATAAAGTGATGAAAGTTTTAATTTTAAAATGAAAAGTTGAAATTTTCGATTTCTTTGATCACTTCCTGTAACGACCGGAAGTGACGGCTAACGCGTTTAACCCTATGTGTTTTGCCTACTCACCAAGATTTATAACTCCTATAAGTTTGGTGTCTTAATCTCATGCCAATTCCGAGATCTCGCTGAAATAACTTTTCATTTTGAGGACAAGAAAACACGCGACCGGAAGTGAATTTTACTAAGATATTTCACGTCACTCTAGACATCTGCAGTCTCAATAACATATATAAAAATCATTTAAACAACTCTATCTATAGGTGATATATATGGGAAAATTAAAAAGCCTATTATGTAATTTTTCTCTTACAACCGGAAGTTGTCGTTTTTTGTTTCGGGTGAGACCAACACATATCGTAACTGTGAAAAATATACAATTATATGATGCAAGTCTTATTCAAAAAGAAAAAAGTTGAAATTTTTTATTTCTTTGATCACTTCCTGTGACGACCGGAAGTGACGGCTGACGCTCTAAACCCAAATGGTTTTGTCTACTTCTCAATGACTAATACTCATATAAGTTTGGTGTCTAAATCTCTTACCGTTTCTGAGATCTCACTGGGACAAGTTCTCATTTTGCGGACATTTTAACGCGCGACCGGAAGTAAATTTTGCAAAGATATTTGACGTTACTCTAGACATTTGCAGTCTTGATAACATATTCAAAAATCAGTTCAAATACTTTATCTATAAAAAATATTTATAGGAAAGTAAAATACTCAAATTATGCAGTTTTTCGCTTATAGCCGGAAGTTGTCGTTTTTGTTTCCGGTGGGACCAACATATTTCGAATCTACAAATAAGATGCAATAATGTGATGCAAAAAAAGATTCAAAAAAGAAAAGTTGAAATTTTCGATTTCTATTATCACTTCCTGTGACGACCGGAAGTTACGGCTGACGCTCTTAACCCAAATGGTTTTGCCTACTCCTCAAGATCTATAAACCATAAAAGTTTGGTGTCTTAATCTCTTACCGTTTCTGAGATATGACTGGGACAAAATATTTTTGAAAAAAAAAACGGAAATCGGACATATCTGACGACCGGAAGTGAATCTTGAAAAAATGAAAAAATTGTCTGGGCGTATTTTCATTCTCTATCATCCCTGAAAATTTCAAGAGAATCCGTCCAGCCATCGCTGAGAAATCGAGGGGACAAGAAAAGGGGAAAATAATAATAATAACTAGAAACTCATTACTAGTAATGAGAAGGTCTTCCGTTACACTACTTCCTGTTTGCATGAACATGTCTTTTCCAACTTCGGTATTAGCCTTAATCTTATGTAGAAACAAATTAACTTAAAAAATTAGTTTTCTTTTGTTTCGTTTCCTGTCACGACCGGAAGTAATGAGAACACACGATTTTTACACGATGCAAATGAACTGATGACTGACTATAAGTCCTGAAACTTTTAGACTTCAGTCTTTTACTGTTGCCGAACAATTGTGAGAACACATTCTAATTTTGAGGACAGGAAAACACACGACCGGAAGTGAACTGAATAAAAATCTCTGAATTTTCTCTTGACTTTTCCAGTATCTGCAGCATATGTAAAAAACATTTCAAATACTTATCTATAAGTGATATTTATGAGAAAGTTAAACCACGAAATAACGTAGTTTATCTCTTAAAACCGGAAATTTAAAGTTTTTGTTTCTGGTGGAATCTAACATATTCGAAAACAGCGAAAGAGAAGCAATAAAGTGGTGAAAGTTTTAATTTTAAAAAGAAAAGAGTTGAAATTTTTGATTTCTTCGATCACTTCCTGTGACGACCGGAAGTGACGGCTACGCTTTTAACCCTATGTGTTTTGCCTTCTCACCAAGGTTTATTACTCCTATAGGTTTGGTGTCTTACTCTCATGCCATTTCTGAGATCTCGCTGAAATAACTTTTCATTTTGAGGACAAGAAAACACGCGACCGGAAGTGAATTTTACTAAGATATTTCACGTCACTCTAGACATCTGCAGTCTCAATAACATATATAAAAAACATTTAAAGAACTCTATCTATAAGCGATATGTATGGGAAAATTAAAAAAACCTATTATGTAGTTTTTCTCTTATAACCGGAAGTTGTCGTTTTTTGTTTCAGGTGGGACCAACACATATCGTAACTGTGAAAAAAATGCAATTATATGATGCAAGTCTTATTCCAAAAGAGAAAAGTTGAAATTTTTGATTTCTTTCATCACTTCCTGTGACGACCGGAAGTGACGACTGACGCTCTTAACCCAAATAGTTTTGTCTACTCCTCAAGGTCTAATACTCCTATAAGTTTGGTGTCTAAATCTCATACAGTTTCTGAGATCTCACTCGGACAAATTCTCATTTTGCGGACACCTAAACGCGCGACCGGAAGTGAATTTTACAAAGATATTTGACGTTACTCTAGACATTTGCAGTCTTGATAACATATTCAAAAATCAGTTCAAATACGTTATCTATAAAAAATATTTATGGGAAAGTAAAATACTCAAATTATGCAGTTTTTCGCTTATAGCCGGAAGTTGACGTTTTTGTTTCCGGTGGGACCAACATATTTCGAATCTGCAAATTAGATGAAACAATATGATGAAAGAAAAAAATCAAAAAAGAAAAGTTGAAAATTTCGACTTCTTTGATCACTTCCTGTGACGACCGGAAGTGACGGCTGACGCTCTTAACCCTACTCCTCAAGATCTATTAACCATATAAGTTTGGTGTCTTAATCTCTTACCGTTTCTGAGATATGACTGGGACAAAATATTTCTGAAAAAAACGGAAATCGGACATATCTGACGACCGGAAGTGAATTTCGAAAAAATTAAAAAAATGCCTGGGGGTATTTTCATTTTCTATCATCCCTGAAAATTTCAAGAAAATCCGTCCAGCCATCTCTGAGAAATCGCCCCGGAAAGAAAAGGGGAAAAAAAAATAATAATAAAGAAGAAACAGTAGAATCACTATAAGGTCTTCCGTCTAAAACGGAAGACCTTAATAACTAGAAGCTCATTACTAGTAATGAGAAGGTCTTCCGTTATACCACTTCCTGTTGGGAGTCGCCTATGTATCACAGTGTTTTGAGCGGTTTTTTGGCCGGTACTTCTAGTGGAAATAATTTGCGTGGACATGTCCTTTCTAACTTCGGTATTATCCTAAAACTAATGTAGAAAGAAAACAACTTGCAAAACTTCATTTTTTTGTATCACTTCCTGTCACGATCGGAAGTAATGGCGACACACGATTTTACATGATGCATTTGAACTGATGATTGACTATCAGTCCTGAAAGTTTTAGACTTCAGTCTTTAACTGTTGTCAAGCAATTTTAAGAACACGTTCTAATTTTGAGTACAGAAAAACACGCGACCGGAAGTGAATTGTATAAAATCTCTGAAATTTCTCTAGACATTTTTAATATCTACAACATATATAAAAAAACATTTCAAATACTTTATCTCTAAGTGATATTTATAAGAAAGTTAAACATAGAAATAACATAGCTGATCTCTTAAAACCGGAAGTTTAGGTTTTTGTTTCCGGTGGAATCTAACATATCACAAAACAGCAAAAGAGTTGCAATAAAGTGATGCAACTTTTAATTTTAAAAAGAAAACTTAAAATTTTTGATTTTTTATCACTTCCTGCGACGACCGGAAGTGACGGTTGACGCGTTTAACCATATAAGTTTTGTCTACTCCTCCAGATCTATTTATTCTTATAAGTTTGGTGTATTAATCTCTTACTGTTTCCGAGATCTCCTCAGTGAACTTCTCATTTTCAGGACAGGAAAACACGCGACCGGAAGTGAATTTTACAAAGATATCTGAAATTACTCTAGACATTTGCAGTCTGAATAAAATATCTAAAAATCATTTCAAATTCCTTATCTATAAAAGATATTTATGGGAAAGTATAATACTCAAATTATGTGGTTTTTCTCTTATAACCGGAAGTTGTCGTTTTTGTTTCCAGTAGGACTGACATATTTCGAAACGACAAATAAGATGCAATAAAGTGATGCATAAAAGATTCAAAAACGAATAGTTGAAATTTTCGATTTTTTTGATCACTTCCTGTGATGACCGGAAGTGACGGCTGACGTTTTTTACCCAAATGATTTTGCCTACTTGTCAAGATCTATTACTTATAAAAGTTTGGTGTCTTAATCTCTTACCGTTTCTGAGATCTGGCTCAGACAAATTCTCATTTTACGGACAGTAAAACACGCGACCGGAAGTGAATTTTACAAAGATATTTGACGTTACTCTAGACATTTGCAGTCTTGATAACATATCTAAAAATCATTTCAAATACTTAATCTATAAGCGATATTTATGGGGAAGTATAATACTCGAATTATGTAGTTTTTCTCTCATAACCGGAAGTTGATGTTTTTGTTTCCGGTGGGATCAACATATTTCGAAACTACAAATGAGATGCAATAATGTGATGCAAAAAAAGATTCAAAAAAGAAAAGTTCAAATTTTTGATTTCTTTGATCACATCCTGTGACGACCGGAAGTGACGGCTGACACTCCCAATCCCAATGGTTTTGCCTACTCCTCAAGGTCTATTACTCTTGTAAATTTGGTGTCTTAATCTCTTACCGTTTTTGAGATCTCACTGGGACAAAATATTTTTGAAAAAGACGGAAATCGGACATATCTGACGACCGGAAGTGAATTTTCAAAAAATAAAAAAAACGTCTGGGGGTATTTTCATTCTCTATCATCCCTGAAAATTTCAAGAAAATCCGTCCAGCCATCTCTGAGAAATCGAGGGGGGCAAGAAAAAGGAAAAAAAAAAAAAAACTAGATACTTATTGCCTAGGCAATAACAGGTCTTCCGTTTTCTTGATTCTTTTGTCAACTGTTCTGAAAAAAAAAATAAGCAGAAAATGAAAAAAAAAAAAAAAAAGTTCTCCCAGCATGGATCGAACTCAAAACCTTTGGGTTATAAGACCTGTGCGCTAACCACTAGACCACGTATTCCGATGAAGATGGAGGTAGTAAATTAATTTTTTAAGAATAAATAGGAATAAAAGCACGTGTTCTTTTGTTTGTTATGGAATGTAGTGATCAGTATTGAATAGATTGAGATACACGATTGGTGTATAATGCAAATGCAGATTTTCGGTTTAAAAAAATATTTGAGCTGGTCTATATTTGGAATGCATTGAGTTAATCATTCAGAGCCTTTGATGCATTGGAACTGCAGTATCGTGACTTTGTTTACAAATATTTGAAAATATCGGATCGGGTTCGGATGTGACTGAATATTCCGAAATAATAGGTAAGATTAAAATAAGCATCTCTGTGTGGATTGAATTAAATGTAAGTAGCATGAATCAAAATTTCAGATATGCATTTTAGGAAGAAAAATATGTCAATGAGAGCGTGAAAATTTATTTGCTATGAAGAAGTCGCTGTTTTCGACATCTTTCGATTTATATTAATTCCAAATAAAATTGAAATAAATTCCAAATACTAGAGAAAGCAAGAGTGCTTGGTGTTAAAATATCATATCATATCAAGAGAATCGACTGCTATCCATAACAACTGAAGAAATAATCGAGAAAAGCTTTAATTAATTTTTATGTTCATCGGCACCTAAATTTCAGATACGGAAAAAGATGTAGTGTTTGCCGTTAACATTCATAATTTCTATATCCTTTAGAGATTCATCCTCAAACTTTCAGGAAACTTTCTTTTAGGTTTCTTCTGCACATCACCGAAATTTTATGTCGATCCGAGATGTTGTATGAGTTTACGAGAAATATTCTAGGTTGCTGTTGATTTGATTTTTTTTTTTTTTTTTTTTTGAAAAGAGGAGTAAATTAATCATTGATTCTGACCTTTTGGTTAAAGGTCATCAATGTTCAAGGTCAAAGGTGAAGGTCAAATGTCCTAAAAAAGGATATAACTCTATTTTCTATGTTTTTTTTTTACTTCATCACGACTGAAATTACTCCAAACAAATAAAATGTTCATTCTACACATAAATTACTCACAACTGATCATCCCTAAAAGTTTCCGTAAAACCTACTGATGTTTGAGACAACTTCCGGTTTTTCTGCCGGCACTTCCGGTGAAAATAATTTGCAATGTCATGGTCAAACTATCATCCGCATTATGAAAACATTTTTTTAGAAGGAAAAAAACAAACTTGAAAAATTCACTTTTTTGCATCGCTTCCTGTCACGACCAGAAGAGATGGCAACGTACGATTTTCACATGATGTAGATAAACTGATGACTGACTATAAGTCCTGAAAGTTTTAGACTTCTGTGGTTTACTGGTGCTGAGCAATTAGGTGAACAAAATCTCACTTTGAGGACTGGAAAACACACGACCGGAAATGAATTTTACTAAGATGTTTGTCGTCACTCTAGACAACTGCACTCTCAATAACATATATAAAAATCATTCAAAGAACTTTATCTATAAGCGACATTTATCGGAAAGTTAAAAATCTCTATTATACAGTTTTTCTCTTATAACCGGAAGTTGTTGTTTTTTTTAATGTGCTGGGTAGGTCCAACACATATCGAATCTTTAAAAAAGATAAAATGAATTATATGTTGCAAGTCTTTTATTTCAAAAGGAAAATGTTTAAATTTTTGATTTCTTTGATCACTTCCTGTGACGACCGGAAGTGATGGTTGACGCGTTTAATCATATATGTTTTGTCTACTCCTCAAGATCTATTATTCTTATAAGTTTGGTGTCTTAATCTCTTACTGTTTCCGAGATCTCGCTCA